>NC_072836.1:9190833-9504166 GCF_027744805.1 Dunckerocampus dactyliophorus | reverse complement strand
TGTATATTATGATGAAAAACTTAATTACCGGTACATAATGTAGTATTTTTATGAGGCCATATAATAATTTTATGACGAGTATGATAATACTAATATGTTGTTGGTATGTTTAACATAAATTTTATGACAAAGAGCAATGTTTTTACAATAGTAACGTTTGAATATTACAAGAAAAATGTCATCCTTTTCGGAAAATAAGTTTTGAATTGAGAAAGTCGTGATTCCATAAGAAGGTGCAATTAAAAAAAAAAGAAGAAGAAAACTGAGGACAACTATTAGGACTTGGGCTTTGGAAAGTTGAGTCCTGTTGTGACTACTGCAATTAGTTATTCAAAAGATGCTCATCTGCATTCTGACTCCAGGTACCCTTGAGCAAGGCACCCAACCTGCCTGGGCAAATACTTGCAAATTGATTCAACTAGAAATAAAAAGGGTTACAAAATGGGGATCTGACATAACACACCAAAACGCTTGTATGGCTTCCTGTGTAAAGAACAACAGTTAAGTCACTTCCTCAACTTAAAGTACATTTTACTACTCCTTGGACTCTTTTATATTATACTACGCCTTGTGGGCTTTAGTCGCTAGCTGGCTTTGTATGGGCTCTACACACTGTCAAAGGTCCAAACCTAAAATACATGATACAAATATTGCTAACTGGAGTCTTTGTAGGGTTCTACAGTACACTACTCCTTGGACTCTTCATACAGTAACTTCTATTATGATCTTCACACGTTATTAGCTAGCTGATTTTGCATGGGCTCTACCCACTGATCAACTTAAGACACTGGGTCCGCCAACTACTCCCTCACTTGGAGCCCATCAACATGCTACATGGAAGTTCTGCTAGGGCCGCACCACTGTATTCACACATCTCACATCCAAAGTCCAAAGTCTCCTTTAAGAAGTCGTCTCATCCTCTGTAAGCTTCACCAGTGATAGATGTTCTCTTGAAAAGTTTAGTAGCATTGCGCTCTTCACACATGTCAGTAGTAGCTAGCTGTGTTTGTATTGACTCTACGCACTGCTCATAAAGTGAACACGCATGAAGCGGATCACATCACGCTTACGTTGTTGTGTATTGGCTTTGTGATTGAATCATCATACATGATACCACACGTTGCTTTCTGTACGATTCACTTTTAAAGACGGTAAAACTGGTTTTGTGTAAAAATGAATCAACTCAACGTTGTGCAAATAACACACTTGTCTGACATTTCTGTCCAGCAGCCATATTGTAGCCCAAGCTACATGACTGCAAAATCATTATCTTTTGAAAACAATCAATACGAACAATTAAGTATTTTAATGGTCTCCTAACTTTTGAAGCGCAACAGCAAACAAAAAAAGCTAGCTATAGCCTCCTTCTGTCACAATTACACGCATTATTCATTGTCAAGCTAATAGCCAACATTTACGTGAAAAAATAATTCCTGACTGACTAGATTTTATTAAATATATAAACACAAGCGTAACATTGAGAGAAATAGTAAGTTAAGACATAATAGCGTTGTGAGTTAGCCTTCTTACCCTTTGTGGTAGAGCGGCGTAGTAAAGCAAAATGTACCACACCAGGGCCCGTCTGATCACTGTCCAGTCCATAATTTGAGGTCTAAGCCCGAAGTAAGACAACTGGTTTGGAGCTTTATTCACTCCATAGATAACGTCAAGTGTTGTGCGATGCTTTATCAAGCCTTAAAAAAAACATTGTGGGCCTTAAGCGGCGAGTTAGCTCTTCGCTTCCTGAAATGAAACCTGTGGGGGTGGGACTTGTGTCGACGTTCAACTGGAGTGTAGGAGAGGGGCAGCAGACAAGTAAAGTCAGCCAATACAAGAACAGAACCCGCATACCGGAAGTAGTATAAACAAGATACGTATTTTCCGGTTTCATTGCAGAAGACGGGAAAGCACGGTGGTTAGACGGCTGTGTTAGTAAGAAGCAGCGTGGTTTACGATGGCGGTTAAATTCGTGATATGCTTGTTTTCTAGTGGTTTTTGTGACACATGAAAAGCTGTTTAGTTATTTTACAACACTAACTCGGCGCTCATTTGTCGCATATGATGCGTCATTCCGCATGACCAGCCCGCAAACGCTGGAAAAAAGTCAAAGGTAAGCAATTGTATTTAACCTCGACATAAATTATTTGTATCGTGGTTATCATTACTAATATAGTTTTTGTTTTTAGGAATGAACGTCAGACCGCAAGGAGTTTGGCCTAGCCACGTGGCGAAGTCGAGCATGGCTTAGCACGTGGCGTCAAAGCGTAAGAACGTTTTCAAAATAAAAGTACCTTGTGGTTGAACATGATGATTATTGTGCGTTAGACTTCTGATGTGTAATGAAGTCAACTTTGAAATCTGATTTAACTCATCAAAAATGGATAGCTATCCCTTTTTATCTTTGATTTTACTAATAGCTTGTATTTATTCTTTCAGGAAATGCCCCTTGATGGCTTGAAGTCCAACACTTGACACAAAAAAAACAACGCAAGTCTTTAAATAAAACGATTTCCTCCACATAGCTGCCTTTTTATTTTCCTGTTTTGATACTCACTAGGCACCATGCTTCAAACCTGAGTGATATTTTGGTGTCGCTCAGATAAAGAATGCCATAAAAGATAATGTTCTAACTGGGATTTCTTGGCCTTTTTTTTTTTAAGCACTACACAGATCATGTGACAAAAATGCATGCAAGAACAAATTTATCTTGTTTCCTGTAAAATAATACACCATAGTAGGGCTATGATGTGAATGGGCTCTTAATATCTTAAACCTTTCAAGTAAAATCAGACGCACCATTAATGCTAGTCAACGATACTTGTGATAGGAGTGCTCTGCTGTTTTTGAGGTTCTACTTTAAAAATGCTAAGATCCTCTATATGACAAGTGCATTCTTGATTTTTAAGATCTACTGCAAAAATACCAGTAATACCAGGAGCTCACAGCTTTTTTTTTTTTTTTTTTTTTAAGGGATCTGCTGCACAAATGCTTTCCCTCAAGGCTTGAATTGAACCACCTGATACATTCATGGGCTAGGTTTGGCCCATGATCTGCCAGTTGAATAGCTCAGTTTCGGTAAAGTTACTGTCAAAACACTCAGGTTTGATACTCACTCGATCAGCGCAAAAAGGATTTTTATTGATCCACAAATGACCTGAACATTCTGACATCACTGAACACAACAGCAATGTTTCATCATGACAGTAATGGCACACCATTGATGGTCGCAAAACAAATGCTTGTGGCTCACAATGGAGGAATGTTTGCTTATTATAAAGGCACTTTCTGCCTCATACACTTCACCGACACCTATTGAAACACAAAAGTCACACGTAAAGCAATGGATTCATGAATTAGATGTTGCTTTAGTCATTTTGGCTTACAGTACAGAAATATCAGCAAAAAGAAGCATTGACATTAACACAAATATGGCTAAAATCCAGTAAAACAGCATGTTTGTTTGACTCGGTTCTTAGAACTCGAGTATTTTTTAAATCTTATTCTGTCGAAACAAATACTGTACACCCTGCACCCCCCTGCAGATGTGCCAGCTTTGATAATTCAAACGTTAACCGCACATCTAAGTGCGCCCTCTGTAGGAAACACTCGGTAATTGACTGATTTGACACCATTCGGACAGAGTATGCATTGATAACAGCAACACATGATTTTTGAGTAAGATGAAAAGAAGCATGTTGCTAAGAAGCACAAGTGAATGAGCAACTCTTAGAAATACATTCATCAGACCTCTGCAAAGTTTAGCTGCTGTGTTCGCGTGTTCATTTTTTAAAATTCATCCACTGTTGAAAGTCCTTTATACGCATCACATCAGGTTTCAGTTGAAAGCCTACAGTGTGTACTACATCCTGCAGTTGGTAACATGCTCTCTTTTTCTATCTTTGTTGATCTGTTTGCATATACGTACCAGGCACAGACTCTCCATGTGTACATACTGTACAGGGACACGGAGGTACTTTTCAAATCTTTTTTCCTTCAAATGTTTGCTGACTAACACACTTTTAGTGAAAGGTCACAAAAATATACATTGTACAACTCCAAACATTCGGTGCAGCTGTACATCACAGGTTGAATGGTTCCTATTGTTGAAATCCAAATGGCTATTTATCAAAGGGCCACCACACAGAGTCTAGACACGCTTCCAATATGGCCACAAGTGATGGCGAAGCTTCAGGTGCAGTACTGATATTCTTCTATTGCCACGGAGAAAAGACAGACGGTCCAGGCTGTCTTTCACATGTATGAGACCTCAGACTCCTCCGGTTCTGGGCCCTTCAAGGCATCGTTTAAGTTGGCAATGGAGCTGGCATTTGAACGCGTGTCCATGGCAGAGTGCATTATGGGGAGCCACACATCGTCCATGTTTGGCATGACAAATATTTTCTGTTGGAGGAGGACAAACATATTGAACTAAAAAAAAAAGAAGGGGAAACGCTCTTGAACAATTCTGACATTTGCATTGACTGGAGGCTTTAATTTATAGTATATTACAGTATTTGCTCAACTACAGAGGGTACCAGGTGTCCAAACTTGCTCTACCCAAGGTTGCTTAAAGAAAAACTGAACGATGCTGGGGTCAATGTGATATTCTTAAGCTTTAGTTCATTTTTTAACACACTAAAATAGATACAATACTTATAGATTTTCTCGTAACCTTTCAGATTTTTTAACTTGTGGTCCTAATCCTTCTTCGTAATGTCCTGATGCAAATAGTGTTTAATTTTATTTTTAGAATATTCTTGTGTACACCATTGATGTACAGTATGCCACAAAAATGAGTACACCCTTCACATTTCTGCAAATATAGTATTTTATTATATCTTCATGGGACAACACTAAAGCAGCGACACTTTGATGCAATGTAAAAGTCAGTGTACAGTGTGTAAATTGTTTGTAGGCTTTTTGTGCATCATCTTTAAAAGAGGCTTCCTTCTGAGATGACAGCCATGCAGACCAATTTGATGCAGAGTACGGTGTATGGTCTGAGCACTAGTAAGATGAACCTCCACCCCTTCAACTTATGTAGCAACACAATCTCTAGATGACACTGAGCATGTGCACTTCCTTGGTGGACCGCGACGAGGCCTGTTCTGAGTGGAAGTTGTCCTGTTAAAGCGCTGTACGGTCTTGGCCACCGTGCTACAGCTCATTTTCAGGGTGGTGGCAATCTTCTTATAGCCTAGAGCATCTTTATGTAGAGCAACAATTCTTTTTTGCACATCCTCAGCGAGGTCTTTGCTATGAAATGGCATGTTAAACCTTCAGTGACCAGTATGAGAGAATGTGAGAGCGATAGCACTAAATTTAAAACACCAGCTCCCAATTCACACTTCACACCTTGTAACATAAACAAGTCACATGACCCCGGGGAGAAAAAATGGCTAATTGGGCCCAATTTGTACATTTTAATATTGGGGGTGTGTTGACTTTTTTGCAAATGTACACTGTTATCCAAGCTGTACACTGACTACATTGTACACTGTATCAAAGTGTTGTTTCTTTAGTGTTCCGTGAAAAGATCCATCCATCCATTTTCTATGCCGCTTGTCCTCAGTAGGGTCGCAGGGGTATGCTGGAGCCTATCCCAGCTGACTTGGGGCAAGAGGCGGGGTACACCCTGGACTGGTTACATATACAGCTGTATATATAGTATAACAAGCATTCACACTCACATTCATACCTATGGACAATTTAGATAGAGTCTCCAATTAACCTAACATGCATGTTTTTGGAATGCAAGAGGAAACCAGAGTACCCGGTGAAAAGCCCATGAAAAGATAGAATCAAATATTTGCAGCAATATGAGGGGTGTACTTACATTTGTGACATACTTCTGTTACAGTGTCGCTTCATTATCATTGAATCCGTCATTTATTGAATTTTTTTTATACCATCAATTTGCACCATGAAACATCTGCAGGATTAGGATCTGCATCGGTCCTGAAGGCTTCCAGGTTCATAAACTGTAACTTTATTCCAGTTATTTTTTATTTGACAGTGTACCTGAAACTCCTGGTCTAATTTCTTCTCAATCCATTCAGTCACGTGAACTAGAGTCACCTCCCTCTCTCCGAGTTTAGGCCGTGCTTTCAGTTCCAGGTGGGGTGGGCTGCGGAAGCCATACCTGAGCAACCAAAGGAAACATTACTGGGTAGTGTATTAAGAGTTCATATTGATGCCATGTTGGACTATTTTTATGCATTTATATGGGTTGTGAATGATAAACCGATGTGATATGGCTGCATCAGTAGCAGGCTCCTGGATCAATAAGAATCAGTCATAAATCCTTACATTAATCAACTGTAGAGACATGGACCAGGTATCACAAGACTAGCAACTGGTTGACGGTGTGTCTCTTAAACAACATGAGAGCCTTGTCTGCCAGAGAAAGGATTGTTGCGCATGCGCTGTAGTTTACCGTGACTGAAGATAACAATTTATGTACAGTAAATAGTAACAGTGCGTACATTATAGCAATGTAATTTATCTTATTTATTATGTATTATGTAAAGCTAATACAGGAACAATATCAAATTAAAAGCACAAAATGAACCACCGGTACGAGCCTGGAGTTTGTTTTTCCGGAGAGAAGATTATACGTCGCTGTTTGATAGCATGAATTCACTTGAGGTTGTGCACAAATCCAACAAACAAATATGTACATTAGCATTCAATAACGTCATCAAATCTTACATTCCCACACAGTAAAAGCATTAGGGACCAAATATGAGGTGAATGAAAAACAGGAAAAATACAGTATAGTAGTCTATCCGTGCAGCATGAGCGAACGTTAGATGGTGAGTTCACGTACCGTCGAACCTAATGGTGTTGCACTCCCGTCAATTTTATTACTAGGCCAATAAACGTGCGGTATTCCACTCTTAATGTAATTTTCCTGCATGCCTCTACTTACCCAACAGAGAGCGCACTTCTATATGCTCCAAAGCAAACACCTCCCAGGAAACAAACTTACCATATCCTGTCAGTAGGGGGCGGTGGGATGTTGACAGCCAGCGTCCCTCGACACTCCTGCACCTCCACAGTGAGCAGCAGCGGCGTGTTGGACACCTCCTCCATCTTCTTCTTAATGAACTCGGTCTCTGTGGCTTTCTGGAAGTACTTGGACTTGGCGATCTTGTCCACAAAACGCATGATCTTGCTGGGTCGGTGGCCTCCCACATAGCTGCTACACATGGGGCGCATATAGAAGTGGTGAGTCAGGTTCATTATTTATTAACGCCAGCATGTCCTGCTGCTAAGGCCCCCTGTGATGGAGGGGAGTGGGCTGGTGCTACATTAACTCAGCAGTGAACTGAAGGCTCCAGTATTCAGTTTAAACACATCAGTTTCTGTCCATGTATTGTTCATAAATGATGTTTGCTCACCCTTCCCCTCCAGGGGGAACAGCTTTGTCACTGCTAACAAGTTCTGGAGGATTCTCCTCATCTGAAGATCCAGCACTCGACGACTCCTCGTCGCTGTCTGCCAGACAATAAGTCCTTGGCCTTGACCTGTTGCATATGCAAAACAACACCCAATTTGAATGGACTACTAAAGAACATCACTGGAATCCATAGCAATACACTACATGGAAAAGCAAAAGTATTGGGATACCACAGTTACACCTATTGGAAGTGAAAATAAAACCTCCTATTTCTACCATAGAGATCCAAACTATGTCCATTATAAAAGCCTTATTTACTATATAGGAAATGTTTTAACATTCGTAACTGTCATTCAAGTGTAAAAAGCAGTTAACCGTTGTTAAATGTATCATATTCATTATTATTGATGCATCAGTCAGAATGAGACACACTAACAATAACGGTGGCGAACAATGGAGGTGGATATTGTGAATTTCTCATGGAGATGAATAAAGTATCTATCCATCTTTGATGATAAGGAGACAAGTTTCATTCTAGAGGCAACTGAGGGAAGCAAGAAAGGAGACTGGAGTATACACTCTAACAAGGTAAGCTAACATCAGCATGTGTGTTTCTAGGCCCATCCTTAAATGTTACAACATACAACGATGAGACAATGATGAATCTGTACCCAGAGCCGGCTGGCCCATTAGGCAATACAGGCAAATGCTAAGGGCGCCGTGGCCACCAGGGGGTCCCAAAAATCTAAGGAAAAAAATCACCTTCTTGTATTTGTACTTTATTGCTAATTATTCACTTACTTGCAGGATTTATATTTTTTGGTAGGGGTAGATTATTTTGGATTTATTTGTAATTTGTTAAACATGTAAATTGAATGATACGTTATTTTACAAATTAAAGACAACGGTAAAAACAATGTGACTCAGTTTCTTAAGTAAGCGTATAGAAATAGCGGATGGAGGGGGGCGGCATATCAAATCTGGCCACTTTGGGTGGGACCAACTCTGTGAGCATCCCATATAAAATTTCTAAGCAGACAACCAAACGTGCCATGACTTGCGTTGTCTGTTGTCGTATGAATGGCAACAGGTGGATACACAGGTTATGTAGCTTCTACCATCTAGTGGAAGAGCATTTAATAGATAGAAAAAGATACATTATTTGTAGTAAATAAATAATACTTTTCAGACCAATTAAGTAAAACTGGATAATTTCCCCCGGCACACCTGATGAGCTCTCACGACATTCTAATGTGCTGCTGCACAGTGGGTGGGAATTACTGCCTTAGTGTACCTGACGATAGAAAAGCATCAATAGCGAACTGAATAGGTACTGTGCACTGGCTAAGGGGCAATAAATCTGTCCAAAAGGTCTCAAAATTACATTTTAGTAGAACTACAAGCTCTTAATTAAATTCGTTAAGAGGTATGTCCCAATAATTTTGTCCATATAGTACATTCATGGCAATAAATTAATCTTCTTTCAAGCATACAGTTGTTTTAGTGACCTAACAAGACTCACCATGTATTGGTCAATTCCATAGTGGTGAGCATCCAGAGAGAAGTTTCATATAAAAGAGGAGGAATTGTAAAAAAAAATCGAGTTATGACTCCAAACTTAAAACTACCAGAATCAGTTGGCTTCCTTAACTTTTTCCTGATGGTCTTCCAGCAACTGCTTTCACAACATCACAGACAAAAGCCTTGGTTAGAATGAATGGAAAGCCTCACCACTCCTTCCCGTGTTCGCCGAGGCCCTCGCCCTCCTTCCCCAGACGGGCCAGGTTCATCTTGGTCTCCAGGGTCATGAGAAAGGAACCCGTGTAGGAGACCTCCAGATCAAACCATAAACCTAGACGTGAGAGAAACCTCTACAATTGTCATGAAACTACACACTGCTGTCTCATGCCCTGTATGGCTGCCAGGAAGAGGCTTTATCCTCTAACGGATAAAAAGGTCAGGCTTGGGGCAGCTATACTTTCTAACCGAGTGGACTTCCTGTTTTGATCAGATTTAAATCCCCCTGCTGTTTGAGTCCCAACTGTACAACTGTTAATGTAATCTAAACCAGTGGTTGCTTTATGGTTGTTAGCACTACATAATAAAGAATATTACCAGCCATGACCTTTTCAATATAGTCTCATGCATAATGTGTTTATGCACTGCTCTCATTAGAGTGATACTGTCCCCCCAGGACTAATTAATTACGTGCTGTTGGTGTCAACTGGTGGTGCTTTGTGTGTGGGTGTGCTGGCTCAAGCATAACACATTCATTAACACTGGGAATACGACTGGCAGCTGTGTGACTAATGCAGAAGATTTAACACGTTTGTATTTGTATTTATGTTCAAATGCAGTCTCTCTTATCGGACATAATCCTTTAAAAACAGCCCTTTTCATTGGAGCAAAGCAACAGATGAGGGAAACCTGAGGCGTGATGTACTGTATAATGATAACTTAATAGAGCAACAAAGAGAGGGTTATGAGCAGTGGTGTAAGTGTGACGCTAGATGAAGAGGATGGCTCTTCTGATAGGTGTGGACTCGAGTCATGTGACTTGGACTCAAGTCAGACTCAACTGACAATTTTGATGACTTTGGACTCAACTTGACAATATAATCAAAGACGTGTTGAGTAAAATGTGTCCATTCCTGCAAGACACCAGTTTTTTCCACAGAATCTGCCTCATTGAATGCATTTATTAACGTCCAATAAGAACAAACAACAAGGGTGTAGCTTACATTTTTGTGAGCGCCAGACTGCTGGAGAGTGGCAGTGACTAACACCAGGATGTGTCATCATGCTGTTGAGGGGAATTTAATTTGCATTTGCAAATTACAAGGACAAAGATCTTTTATTTCGTAAACACTTAACAGTGCTTATGACTTGTAAGGACTCAAAAATTTCAAGCCTATGACTTTGGACTCGACATGTCTTGTCTAGACTGAAGACTTGACTTTGACCTGCATGTTCTTACTTGAGACTTGGGATTTGAGACTTGACACTGACTCTCTCCCACCTCTGGCTGTTCCTACCTTGGTGGTCCACAGAGGGTTTGGAGGCATGGAGAATCTTGGGAATGGAAAAGCCCATGTCTAGTTCTGTCAACGTGAGCTCATTCATAACATACGGCAGCTGTAAAAAACACAAAGTTTAACCAGCTTTAGAGGTCACAGCTTGGGCAAAAATTACATTTAAAGATCACTAATTACATTTAAGCTACTTTCACACCTAGTTGTAAAACAGCTGAAACTTGCCTTGTGTGTTCTAGCTAAAAATCACCACCCACCCGGATTTTACTGAGCTTCATTTGAATCTTTTTGGAGACCACATTGGCCCAATACTTCTCTCCCAGGAAGTCCCAGAATATTCTTCCCAGAAAAGCATTGACCCAGGCTTCTGGTTCCGCAGGCTCTTCTGAACTCCTGTGCATCTGAGGGACACACAACCAGTAGTATGTTACTTCATGGCGTATAACAGAATTTTCAATGGCAAGGAATCATTTCTTACCTTTTTGGTAGTTTGGGGGCTTCTCTCAGGGCTCTGCTCAGGGCTGCCAGCAGTGGTTGGGCTTCTGGGTGCAGGTTGGGGGTTGACATACTTGGCCATGTAGAGGTTGTAGTCCAAGAGCATCTTCTGCCTCGCTCCACAGGAGGAAGCCGAGGAGCTCTCCCGGTGGCGGGGCTGAGGGTGGCACAGTTCGTCAGAGCTTCCTCGGCCGCTGCTGCCACTGTCGGCCTCCTGGCCTGCGACAGACTGGTTGCTGTGGCTTTGGGAGGGCTGAAAGGCTAATGAGAAGGGAGGCGGGGAGGAAATGGTACATGTAGAGTCTAAATGAGGCACATGTGTGATTCCATTCAATTCATATACTGTGGAGTATGTTCATAAAATGTGTTCATTCAATTTCGCAGTAATCGTGGAGTCCTGCACCCAAACAAGCATCAGAGCAGCTTTAAATGAGTCATTATCTTTATATATCCCACAGTGGAGAGCAATACATGTAATCCTGCTGACCCATTCATGCTCCTCACTTGAGGGGATTGTCTGTAAGCCAGAGCTTATGCACAGATCTGATTGCTGTGCAGTTACACACTCAAGACCAATGTCTCTTCTCAAATGTGTGTTGATGTGTTACACTAACCACTCTTAGGCAGACTGCCACTTCGGCCCTCGGACCTCATTTGGGAAGCCATCAGAAATCTGCGGAACCACTCCTCCTTTTCCCGACCAGTCCTCCCAAACAAGTAGATTGTCAGATCCCCTCCTCCTGAGGTTGGCCTCTTTCGCTCCTCTGAGGGTGCGTCACATTTTTCAGTTTTGTCCATGTGCTCTACTTTCTCACCCAGTGTTGACAACTTGTCCTCCCCACTTTCAGACTTCTCCCCCTGAGCCTTGGACATGAAGTCCTCCTGCTTGGCCAGCTCAATACAGATGGGGTACTTCTTGTTCCAAACTCTTTTTCTCGCTAGGCTCTGTGGCACCAGATAGATCTTTGGGAAGAGGAGACACATTTATTGTTTGTCAACACATAATGATAGTTGGTTTTATAACAATACAGCACAGCACAGCACAGCACGGGTATCCCACCCATTGTGGACTGCACTCGTTGCCAGATTGTTACCTGCTCTTGCCTGCTACCTGCTCCTCCCATCATTTTTGTTGCTTCTAGCTTAGATGCTTTCTGGTCGCTTTTGTAAGTACCACATTGTTCCCTGCCAGGCTATATCTCCTGCAGTGGTGAGTGCTGTTGTTAGCCAGTGTATCCTGCTTGGTTCTCAGCAGCGTTTTGAGTTAGTATTTTTTCTCTGCTACCTTTTTCGCAGCTCCTTGAGTTCTCTAGTTTTTTCCCTGCTACTTTTCTGTGCTCAGCAGCGTTTTTTGTTATAGGTTTTTTCTCCGTGACTAGGTCCGGGTAGTTTTATGTTGTACTTTTGTATTTTTTTTGTGTTTTCTATATTTTTCTACTGTATGGACAACTTTTGTTAATAAATTTTGTTACACGGAGTGTCTCGTCTCTGCAATTGGGATCCAGTACTCTTGGTTTTGGTCGTAACAGACACAGCAAATTATTGTAATATCAAAAAATTTAGGTTGTCAAAGTTAAGTCGTGAACGGACATTTCCTTTAACTGCACTTTTTTTTAATGAACGATTAACATGCGTACATCCTGTTTAACCCTCAGCTGACACTGTAGTTTGAGGAAACGCAGCAGTGTGGCAGTTGATGTGGCGCCACCAGCAGGAACAAATATTGAGCAGAAATGGACAAAGAAAAGGGTATTTTGCTTCAAGACCAAAGTTGTTTGTACAGTATCTACTGTCCAGTGAGTTGCGTTGTCACGGAGTACGTCACCTCTCAAATGCCATGGAGAAGAGAGAAGTCACTTGTGCACTGCAGGTATTTTTTATTGTCATTTATACAGTGGTAGCTTGCCATACGACTTGTCCCAACTAACAAGTGTTTTTTAGATGTGAGGCGTCTCTCGGCTGATTTTTTTTTAAATTTGTGTTCCGAGCTGCTAGTTACCGGCAGGCATAGCTGAGAACAGCCTCTGAAGTCATACAATTTGGAATTGAACATTTAATTCATTCAAAATTTGTGCAAAAAAATATGCCAAAATCCACCATGGAAAGAACAATAGTTTCCACCATATATAATATACTGGAGGCAGGAAGTTACACAAAATGAAACGCAGATCAAATCCCAACAAGTGCACCTTGCTGTCAGTGAGGTCGTAGATCTTCTGGCTGATGTAGGTGACGTCAGGCTTGGGTTCGTTGTGTGTGGCACGGCGGGAGATGTTGCGGTTGGGCTTGGACAGACGCAGGACGGAACCCTCGAGGCGGACGTAAACAGAGTGTGTCAAGGTGGCGTGGTACATCTCCGGGTCGTAGCTGTGAATCTCGTTCATCCAGCCCTGAAGAGGGGAAGACGTTTCACTGATAGAATTATTTTGTACCCAATTCTGGAGGTTCTGCAGTGCTGAGTGAGGTCATAGAAGAGTATGGAGCAAATTCAGTGGCTTTTTTTCCCATTCCACTGAGTGATTTAGCACATGAGAGAAAGGTGCAACACTGTAAAACCTCAAATTTGTAGCTGCTGGTGCTCATGAGGCCTTATCAGTCCCAAGGGATGTTTGGTTGGAAAAGCCATTTCGATTGAAAACAGGGAACATTTCAGTACTCTGAGGCAATAGAAGACTGAGAGGGTCTAAAGATAGGAAACCATCCCCACAAATTAGCTTGAAGAAAAGCATAACACAAACATGAGTACACCCCTAATATTTCAGCAATCATTTTTGTTGCAGTACATCTTGTAAAATGTCAATACTGTACAAATTAAATTTGAATATACGGTACTTTAAGCGCATTCTGTGTACAGCTTGTAAAGATTTACTATCCACTGAGACCCAACACACATTCATTGTTTATGTAGCTACAAGTGAGTAGCAAGTTAATTATGTCTTGCCTACAGTCAAGCATAGTGGTGATAGCGTCAAGGTCTAGGGATGCATGGGTGCTGTTGGCACTGGGGAAGCTGCGGTTCATGGAGTGAAAAATGAATTCCAACATGCACTGTGACATGGTGAAGCAGTTTTATAAACATGATTACGAGCCCAAACACACTTCCAAAAATAGAAGTGCCTTGCTGAGGGAGCTGAAGGTGATGGATATCCACCACCTCCACAACCTGCCCAGCGCTGGTGAATTCCATGCCCAACAGGAGTAAGGCAGTGCTAGATAACAATGGTGCTCACACAAAATACAGTATCGACACTTTGGACACAATTTGGGCATCATTTATTGCCAGCTATTTAGACAAAATGGCTGTGTGTCATTTTCAGCAGATAGTAATTCCACACTGTTATTCAAACTGACTAGTAGTTTCTATAGTAGTATATTGTAAATGTCAAACCAGGACTAAATATTTGCTTAGGTTGTGTCTTACCTTAAATATTCCTGGTTCCTTGATATCAAGCTGAGCCACATTCCACGGCTCTATCTGGCTTCTCTGCGTCCTTGCTGCCAAGCAGGAGCGCCGTGGAGCTGACAGCCAAAGGACCAGGATGGCCAATGCAAAGCCAGCAGCAATCCCATGGACCACTGCACATACATATGGTGGCAGTGGAAGGACTAGATACCAGTACACCAACTGTGTCAGGGCGACCAGGCCAATCCAAGGCACAGTCTCCAATTGCTCCTCTTCTTTCTCCTCATCCTCCATGTCCAGTTCACTACACAACCCAGTGCTACCAGTGTGGAGGCCCCGGGATCCAAGGTGATCCCCATCTGGCGTCTCCGTGTCAGTACACAAATCAAAGTCTTCACTGTAAAGTTCACAGAAGTCCTCGTCTTCCTGACGAGCTACAAGGGCCGACATAGAGCAGCGACCCAATGTGAGAGATGGGGACCTGGGGAAGGTGGATGTGGAAGTCTGGCTAAGAGATTGCGCTGGTGTCAGTGAGGGAAAGGAGAAAAAGACAGAGTCTGGACCCTTGACAGTGGGAGTTTCTTCATCTTCGTCACCCTCTGCTCCCTCCTCCTCCTTGATGCTATAGCTGTTACTTTCAGAGTGTCCATTCACCGCTGTCATGCTGCTTAGCTCCGATGCGCTTGAGGACAGCAACCTGGCACGATGAGGCCCACTTCCTACACCACCAGTGCCCGATTCCTCCCCCATGATCTTACTAAAGAGCTGCAGGGGGTCTGACATCACCTCTGACAGCCTCCGCCTCGTGTCTTCTATCTTGGCCTCTACTTCTTGAACCTTGAAGAAGGACCGACCATCTGGCGACATCGTGGGAGAGGAGGGGGCTGTTTTGGAGTCTCCGCCAATCTGACTGGCAATGACGGGGGTGGAGGACAGGCGAGGCTGGGAGAATTGTTTGAAGAGCTGCATGTTTCGAGGAGGGGGCCGCTGGGATTGCTGTACTTGTTGAACATGCTGAGGAGACCCTTCTTGGTTCTCAGCCTTTGAAGAATCTGTAGATAGAGACTTGACAAAAGATTTCATTAAGTGTCTGTGGCGTGCGTGCGACGGGGCAACAGTGGTAGGCGGCGGGGTGGGTTCTCGAGCCTCCACGTCATTGGACAAGGACCTGACCAGGCTGAGGAAAGGTCTGGAGGAGGAAAGCCCTGCAGACTTGCAAGGGGAGTAAGAGCTAGAGGTTGTGGATGGAATATTGGCTGAGGGACGGTCAGAAGGCCAGGATGAGCTGGTGGGAGGAGTGGAGCTCAGGTGGGGACTGGTGGGAATGATTGTCATGGCAGGAGAAGCGGCATTTGTGTGAGTTCCATCACTCGAAGAAACATGTAGCACGGCAGTTCCAACGGTGGTCTCCACACCAGCAGATTCAAAAATCAGCTCCTCTTTCACCTCCAAACCCTCGGCCACAGACTGACAACAAGGCATGGAGACCTCTAAACTTCCAGAACCATGCAGCTTGCGTTCACCTCCAGTACCTACTCCATAAAGCTCCTCCTCTTCGTCGTCTTCCTCCTTCCCCAGAGCGGAGAAGTGGATGGTGATGGTGTCCCGCGAGAGGGAGCGCTGCACCTGCAGCTTGGGCCCAGGCATGTGGCGAGGGGGAGGAGTCTCGGCATGCTGGCCACCACCACCACTGCTGCTGGTGCTGCTGCTGCTGTGACTGCTCATCACCAGCCTGCACGAGGCTCACAGCCTGGGGGACAACACAGAGGCAGTGCATGGTCAATAATAGTCAAAACACTAGCGTGTGCTGGAGAGACTCTACACCAAGGGTACCCATTAAGCCAATCGAGACCTACCAGTCGATCGCAAAGGTAGTGTGGGTCGATCGCATAAAAGTCACTTTGTAGATGTCATATGACATCAGTCAGCTGACATTAAGCTCCCCTTCTGATTCGCTGGTGCTACCCCGTGCCAAAGATTAAGTGGTGGACAGACATCTCAAGCTACACAAAGATCAGTTATTCGTTCATTTGTAGATGCTACTTATGTAGAAAAAAAGTGAATTGTTTGATGGCTTTGCTTCCCATCCTGAACTCCACCATTGAAATGCATGTTTTCCACACTTCCACCTGTAAAACTATTATTTCTATTAATTATTTACTATTAATTGGAAAATGTGCCAATTGCTGAAAACTTTTTAATATGTTGCCTTGACTTCGACTGAATTGTCTTTTGCATAATCATTTCCATTTTTTGTATATCTGTAATGTTTGATAGCAAATGCTAACTGAACGTAATACAAGAACTATGTGTCTAATGAATGCTACGTAGCTATTTTGACTACTTGACTACTTTGACTGGTAGTCACCCTGGTCTCGTCGCCAGTCAATCACAGGTCACATAAAGACAAACAACCATTCATGCTCATATTCACACTTATGGATAATTTAGAGTCTCCAATTATTTAACTGTGGACTAGCGAGTCCAACTAGGCAGACCTGCTCACCACATACACCAAAGATTCATATTTTGTGGGGTTTTTGTCAAAGGGATGATAAACAGTAATTTCCCTACTAGTTAGAGCAGTGCTATTCAACTGGTAACTGGTAAAAGTTTTTTGCAGCAGTCCTCAAATCAAATCAAAACTCAAATAAAATTTCTTGAGCACAGTTAATCATAGAATAAAAATGCTATAAGGTAAGCATATACAGCAGGTAGTTTTATCTTCCTAATACCATATCTCCCGCTAATCTGCAGGGTATTGACAGTACCAATATTAAACCAAAAATAGTTATGTTTTTGTTGAATACAGTCATCAAAGAAATCAGGGTAACATTTGCAAAAATGTTCTACTCTGCTTACTAGTTAGTAATAGTAAACATACAGTCTAAACAAGTGGTGGGTAAACTGTTAGTTGCATGGCTATCCCTAAGCAAATACTGACTTGCAGCATCCCAGTTAAATATTCCATTAATGCAAAAGACATCCAGTCCTCCCCCTACTCAAGCCTAACAAAGCATAAGCTCCGGTGATTACAGAAACACAGCATCCATTGAATGCAGCACGGCAAAAAGTCATCCATCATGTGCTGATTTTATTCAATGAGGCCTCCTGTTGTCATTGTGCCTGTTTGTTCTTACACATACACACACACAATCACAGTATTTATCCTCTCTCTGGAGGCTTCATACAAATGGCCGTTAATGGAAGGAGGTGGGACAAATGGATGCAGTCGAGCAGTTAACTTGTGGGATTGCCAGTGCCGCTTGGGACTCTCTGGTTGCATTTTTTCGTGCGGTGATGGGATAGCTTGCCATTTATTTGTTTTGTCACAATGGCTGTATATGTGTGTGTGTGTGTGTGTGTGTGTGTGTGTGTGATTGAAGCACGACAGTAAGCAAATAAAGATAAATAGGGAAGCAGCAGATGCCAAATTGTAGTGTAACAAAGATGGGGCGAGAGAGAAGGAATAGGTGTGGGGAGAAAGTAAGGCGGGAGGAGACAAAGGGGGTTCAAATTTAAGTGCTTGTGGTCATCCAAGCCTGAAGGACGGATTAAACTCTGTGGAGGACAACAGGGTGAAACAGAAGGTAAAGAAGAGGGAAAATGGCAGTGTGACAAAACTGATCCAAAAAGCAATAAAAAAGGCCACATCTGAAACAATTAAGCTATTGATGCTGTTACAGTAGACTTTTTTTTTTTATAGATAACACTACTAAATTCCTGTAAAAACTGTGCAAAAATGTGCTCTATTTTATGTTCAAATTGGGTTATTGTTCAGGAGGTTAGGATTATTTTTTTTATAAAATATTATTATTGACTTTTAAAAAACGTCAGCTTTTTTTAACCAATTTTTTTTTGCTATTATTTTTTCACATATGCAGAAAAGATTGTTTCTACCACTCCCTGAGCTTCTTGAGCTGTGAGAAGCTCAGGGAGTGGTCGCCTGCGGTTGCCCGGAGTCAACAGCTATTTTGATATTCGATTGATCTTTTTTTTTTTTTTTAAATACATTTTTAAATAGCCTCTAATTTCAGCTGTGAATATAATCATAGTGTTTTAGGCAAAACATGATATTCACACACATCAGATTTGACTTTGGAAAACAGTGATCAACATTTTTGCCTCTTTTCTGATATGTTGCGGACCAAACCACTAACTGTTTGTGTTTGGCACATATTGATTTGGTCTGTCAATGCAGGGGTGTCCAAAGTTTTTCTACTGAGGGCCACATCCTGAAAAATGGATGCAAGGGCCACTTTGATATTTTGTAAGCCAACACATGAAGAAGTTACTGTATATACAGTATATTTTTTTAAAAACGCATCTCAGCTTTGTAAAGCATATTATCAGAGGCCGCATGTTAGCATGTTGGCCACACAGTCAGGAGATCAGGAAGATCTGGGTTCGAATCTCTGTTGGGCATCTCAGTGTGGAGTTTGCATGTTCTCCCCATGCGAGGGTACTCCGTTTTACTCCCACATTCCAAAAACGTGTTAGGTTAATTGGTGGCTGTAAATTGTCCACAGGTGAATGATTGTTAGTCTATATGTGCCCTGCGATTGACTGGCGACCAGGTGTACCCCGCCTCTCGCCCGAAGTTAGCTGGGATGGGCTCCAGCATACCAGCCACCCTAGTGAGGATAAGCGGCATAGAAGATGGATGGATTATTAGTAAGAACTTCGGTCTTCGCTCTTTTTTTTCCCATTTTTCTTCTTGTAATATTATTATATTATTATTATTATTATTATATTACAAGAGGATATATTATATTATTCTAACTTTTAGCCCAACCTACTTTTCCAAAAACTCCAACTTTATTTTGTTTTGTTTGTTTCTCATAATATTACGACGTAAGAAAAACCCATATTTTTTCCTAATGTTTGAACTTCTACGAAAATGATGTTATTTTTCTTCATAATATTACATTATTTTCGTAAAATTACCACTTTTTCTCATTAGTTTATAACTTTTTTCTCTTAATAAAATTTGTTTTGGAACGAGCAAAACTATAATAAACACATCATCAAATATAAGACAGTGCTTGACTATTTGTTACATTTTCAGTATCTGTTCAGTATTTGTTCTGTATCTTGCCCAAGGATACTTCAACACGGAGGAGGATTGAACCCGCAACCTTCAAGTGTTTTGTCTAATAATAGACCTTAGTCTTCCACACAGCAGCAGTCATTAATTAATGAAGATACTGAACCCCCAGTTGCTCCCGATGCTGCGTCATCAGTAGGTAAATGTGCTAACAGTGTCAAAGCGCTTTGAGTGCCTTGGAGGTGGAAAATGCAAGTGAAAAGACCATTTACCATTTGAAATTGTCCTGAAAATGTAACAAGTAATCAAGCACTATCTTATATTTGATTATATATATTGTATGTTTTAATTTTATGTTTCAAATACCATGTTATGTATTTATCTAGTTTTGGCACATTATTTGACAGAAATTGTATATAATCAACATTTTTGCATGAACTCTATTGATGTGCATTCATTTTCTTCAAGTAAATTCAACAAATTCCACTCATAACTCCAGAATGTCCTCATGTACGTGAAGCTTGAGCACCATTCTCTCAAGCATCTCTTCTGACTCATGCTGGCTCTCAAAATCCAGCAACGAGAAACAACTACAGCCTCTTAGCATCCACACGTCAAACATCAAACCATGCAAGGCAGTTGATGTGGCAGTTGCCGTGACAACAGCGAGGAGCTCATCGCGTTCTGCTCTTTATCCTCGCGACCTCTTATTTATTGGGGCGGCTTGTGAATGGTGAAAGGTTAGATATGCTCTGTGAGGAGATGCAGTATGATGTAGCTTTACTGAACTGCAGCACAGCATAAACGCACCAGTAATGGCTGCAAACATCAGCTGTTCACAGCCCTACAGCCTTCCTCAAATATGTACAATTAGCTCCTTATGAGCTCCATTTGATTAAAAGACACTGATTTGCATCCTAAGAAGATACTTTAAGACGATGAACAGATGCAGAGTCGTGATGTTTAAGTGATTAAAGCTTCAAAACAACAGCAAAGCAAAAATAAATCTTAGTGTGTCAGCAGTACGACACACTATGACAATATTTTTTTCTATGCATTCATCTTCATTTCCCACTAGGTTAAGGCGCAAATTAATAGCAGTCATAATTGTAGTCTGAAGAACAACCATTACAGTGTATGGACATTACATTTAGTATTTCTGTGTCCTTCTAATGAAAGACAGCATATGAGGATGAGCGCTGGGGTAGCTGGAACAGCCCCGGTGCTACTAAAAAAACATGGGCCACATAAATAGAAGTCTTCAAATTAATATGCATAGCGTATTGTGTAATGGGCTTCCATGTCCTCTGGGTGTTTAAACGAAATCATCCTCCTACACAATACTGATGATGTATTTACATGTATACACACATCATTCAGGACTTTTGTCATTTCTATTAAGGAGGTACAGCAAGTATGTAGTTTTCTATTTTAAAAACACATCAGCACATTAAATCACATTACAATTAATGAGTCAAACAAGTGCATTTGGTTGAGATGTACCACATGAGTGGACAGGACAACACAAACATTACCAACACTAGCATAGCTACAGTATGTGAGCTAACGTGCTTAAATTCCAGTCACCTTGTAACAGCAACATAATGCTAGGTTAGCCTATTCGCTGAAGAAAAACAGAAGGATCAATCTTACAGCTCCCACGTCTGTAGCTGACAGATGGATAGTTTCCAGAGCTCCACACTTTATTTTAAGATCTGCAGTGAAGCCCCCCTAGTAGCCAGTGGCCGTTTGAGCACCTGTTCTCTCAAAAGTGGAGCAAACAAGTAAGTCAGATGATAGATTTGTCTCATGTTTGGGGCTCATACAGCATTATAAAGTCACTTTTGCACAACAGGGGACCTTTAACTTAAATTGCTGTGCTGCTTTCAGCATGCAAGCAGAGTACAATTACAGTACAAATCTTTGTGTGTGATCTAGTCAACAATGTACTTTCCCCTTCTCAGGCCAACCTTAACTTCCTGTTTGACAATGAGGAAAAACACCACACGGTATTAATGTTAAGACAGTCAGTTCGACTGCACAACAAAAAGTATGTGCAACAGTAAATCACTGCTGGGCTGAAAACCACTTTGTGCTTTGTCTGTGTGCAGTTCAGTTGGCCAGTGAAGACACATATACACACGCACGCACGCATGCACACACGCACACGCACACACACACACACACGCACACACACAAAGTCATATTATAGTCAGAAGCAATTAGTTGTGACACGTGCACCTATTTGTTATAGTGACAACGGCCACTGGCTGCTCCACTGGCTCCCTAATGAGTGTTGTGATGTGTTGTATTATAGTTTTATTGTCCAGTGGCAACCATGTATGTGTCTTTTTCAGCAGTGTGTGTCACAGATGCAGGGCCATGCATCTGGAAAATTCTGCAGCATTTGACTTCAGTGCCACATGCATGCGTTGAAAACAAAATGAGTGAGGTAACTATTCGGTTGCATCACATTATCTCAAATACAGTGGTGTGAAAAAGTGTTTGCCGCTTTCCTGATTTTTTTTTTTTTGTCACACATGTTTCAGATCATCATCGACCCATCCAAGAGGTCACAAAAGACCCCACAACAACATCCAAAGAACTGCAGGCCTCACTTGCCTCAGTTAAGGTCAGTGTTCATGACTCCACCATAAGAAAGACACTGGGTAAAAACGGCCTGCATGGCAGAGTTCCAAGGCTCGTCTCAATTTTGACAGAAAACATCTTGATGATCCCCAAGCTGTGGTCTGACGAGACAAGCGTTTTTGGAAGATGTGTGTCCCATTAAATCTGGTGTAAAAAGAAAATCGTACCAACAGTAAAATATGGTGGTGGTAGTGTGATGGTCTGGGGCTGTTTTGCTGCTTCAAGACCTGGAAGACTTGCTGTGATAAATGGAACCATGAATTCTGCTGTCTACCAAAAAAATCCTGAAGGAGAATGTCCAGACATCTGTTCGTGACCTCAAATTGAAACCAACTTGGGTTCTCCAGCAGGACAATGATCCAAAACACACCAGCAAGTCCACCTCTGAATGGCTGAAGAAAAACTAAATGAAGACTTTGGAGTGGCCTAGTCAAAGTCCTGACCTGAATCCTATTGAGATGCTGTGGCATGACCTTAAAAAGGCGCTTCATGCTGGAAAACCCTCCAATGTGGCCGAACTACAACAATTCTGCAAAGATGAGAGGGCCAAAATTCCTCCACAGCGCTGTAAGAGACTCATTGCAAGTTATCGCAAACGCTTGATTGCAGTTGTTTTGGGCCATGTAGGTTTAGATTTTCTTCTCGCTTAATGAAAAGTTTCATTCAAAACTGCATTTTGTGTTCAGTTGTGTTGTCATTGACTAATATTTAAATTTGTTTGATGATCTGAAACATTTACATTTGACAAACATAAAAAAATAAGAAATCACAAAGGGGGTGAACAGTTTTTCACACCACTGTATGCCAGGTGCGGCTCTCTAAAGCTGTTGCAGAACATACTGTTGTCAAAAACAACATTTCAAACCACAAAATACTGTAACTTGAAACTAAGGAGATCACTTCAAAAAGTGTCAGATTACATTCAATACAGTTAACCTGACAATAAGAAAGGTAATGACAAAACTGAAAAACGTTTGTGTTCAACATGTTGTGGTGCGCAAAAAGTGCTTTGTTTAAGTTTTTAATGGATTATTCCCAAGTACTTTTTAATCAATCAATTAATCTGTACTTATTAGGTTAGAACCCTTAGTTCCTACTGAATCTTAAAAGTCCCCTTTTCTGTGCACCACACATGAGAAAAATCAATCATCTTCTTCACTTGTCTTCTTCAAATGGTCGACTTTCATGTAATTATGAAGGAAAAACCTCCTTCCTCATAGACATGAGACATAGACCTGTGCCCCACCTAGCTAGAGGAGGCCGTTCCGTGTAAACGCTCACCACTTCATGGAAGACAGCTTTGTAAAATAAATATATGGACATAGCTACGCTATCTTAAAATAAAGTTACAAATGTAGTGAAGTCTTGTTTGTGATGTTAACAAAGCAACAAAAAGAAGCGACAGAAGAAAATTCATTTGTAGTTCTAAACATATTCGTCTCTGACAACGTGATTATTGTACGTGAATGATATATTGCATATTTTACTTTGGACAAGTGCAGAGTTATATGTAAAAAGTAGACAAAGTGCACGCTTCTTGGAGCCACACACTCTGTTGGAGACAGGCGTGGACAAACACAGCTTATTAGCATCAAAGCTATTGACACAAAATGCAGCATCAAGGCTAGATTTTAGACAGCACAGTTCCAATACTCCAAGTCCTTTTGAGAAATACAGCATCTAAAATGGTTGAAAAAAGGTACAATATTTAAGGCCAAGGAAGAAGATGCTCAATTTGTGTGAGACTCTGGCTACAGGCGCTGATGGCGTCAATAGAACTGTCCACCCCCTCATAGTATTATAATGGTATTGCCCGTATATGTTCATCACCCTCTATGAACCAGGAAGTAGCATAACAGTTGAATTAATACAAATATGACACTCCATAATATATGGCAATGTAACATACAAAGGATGTCCTTACCTTCAGACGTGACAGACATTCAAGCTCCCCCTGTGGCTCATGGTGCCTTCACGCCCCCTACACTGACAGACGTCATCTTTTTCACAGGAAGACATCCAAATCCTCAACTTGAAGCTTCTTCGATTGAAAAGCTAGCATGTAAGGCGGAGCAGGACACTAGAATGAACGCATTCACAATTTCACATGGCGGCAAATGTTAATGAATTCAGATAAGGCGCATAAATGTGCTTTTAAAGAGAGAGTACAGCTTTGTTACACACTAGTGTAGCATCATGACTGCTTAATTTATCGTGGTTGCGAGGAAGATTTGTGCAGCTAATCTAATTGGGCCTACACCAACAATGTAATCCACTACATTTTAAGATTAAACCCTCGGATGCAAAACTCACCCTGATCAGTGCATCATCCCGGATCCCCAGGCCACGGTACAGTTTTTGGCATCCAGGCTTTCAAAATCTGCGTAATCTGTGCAGGTTCCGGACGTGAGCAGCCCAAAAAGAGACTGGATCGCTAGGAGCGGGGTGGGGTGGTGCCGTGGGCTGGTCCGAACCTGCTCCACTGCACGTCTCTCTGGCGCGAATACGCGAGATGATTGTTTTGGTGAATGGGAAGCTGGTCAGCGCCACACCCCCTCCTCCTTTTCAACACTGACATTGCATTTCCGCTAGTAGATGCATCCTTCAGGATCTCTCCTCCTCCTCACACTCCTCACTTAAATGTGCGTATGCTGGCTGCTGGTCCCTCACCGTGTATACTTGTAACTGTGCTGCAGGAAGATGCATGTCAGGCTGCGTCATGACGCTGCCGCAGATCGACCAGCTTCCTCATCCACAAACAGAAACTACAAGTTAGCAGGAAACAGCTTTACACACTAGAACAATGCGTAAAGTCGTTGGATTGAAATAATGGGGACGAAAAAGCAGAAAACGCGCTCAAAGAGCTAACGTTGGTTTCATTTTAAACTAGTTTTGTATCGCTATCTATTGGGATATACTGCCATCTACCGGTATACGGTAGAAAAAACAAGTTGTCTTTAATTAATTACACTTTTAAAGATTGATTAAATGATTGAACAAGTAAACTATATAGTTTTATATTTGTAATAAAATGTAATATTTATTTTTTTATATTTATTTAGCTTTCTAAGTTTTATGTTATTTGCCTTAACATTACATTTTAATTCAATTAAATAATACAATTAATACATCATAAAACTTTAAAATAACTAAAATATAATGGTACGCTATAATAGAAATATATAAAGAGACATATAATATACATGCTATCGATTTTTTATTTATATTTTAATTAATTGCAATGCATTAAATTTACTTTTGTTTGAGTGTGCTTACGTGACCTTAAAAAAATGATTTAAAAAAAATAAGTTGAAAATTGAAAATTATAGCAATTGTATTAACAGTATACAGTATACCAGAAGTGTCCCAAGTGCAGCGATTCGTTTTTTTAGTGGCCCGCAGCACATTGAAGAAATAAAATCGATCAAAAATTGAACAGCTAACCACTCTGCCACAGTGCAGCCTATACTATACTTGTCGTTAGTCATTCAGGGTTTTTTTTTCTAACTTTCTAGTTAGAATAAATAAAAATACATGAAAAATACATTTTACATGAATATTGTGCAGTTTAATAAAAACTATATATTTTGGCTTCTATTTTAATGAAGGTGCATATTTGCCTGTCAAGTGTTTCCATGCAATTTTATTTTTTTTTACATTTCTTTAATATTTTTGTGCTTTACTTTACCTTAAAACATATTGTATGGAATATGTTGAGCAAAATGTTAATGATTGTCTAATTTTATTGATTTATTTTTCATGTTAATGTAGCCATTTGTTTTTTCAAATAATGATGACAATAGTTACATTACGTTAGATGACAATTATGGTGCCGTTTTTATGTTTTATAATGAAAAACTGCCCCATACGTGAAGCTGTTTACTTCAGCGCCGCCCTATGGCCAAAAGACGCCATACAGTAGATGTATATTGTCGAGTAGGTCACTTACTGGTTGTCAATCTTTTTTCAGGGAAGTGCCCTCGTGGAATTTTTTTTTTTTTTTTAGCCAAGAACCCCCTAACCAGGGGAAAGCATTTTTGGTTGAAAAAATGACCAATCAGTATCTGACTTATTACTGTCCAAAACAGTCACTCGTCTGTTGAGGTCTTGTTTGAAACATTTGGAAATAAAAATACATATTAGATAACTTTAACTGTAAACCAAGTAATAGTTAACTTTATTACAAAAGAAACGTGTGCACGTAAAATGAATATCAAGTAAAAATGCCCTCTTTTAGGATTAGAGTAACGATGTGTTCCTAACAATTGCAAATTAATAGTAATGCTTGCATTGTTTCTTGAAATCTTGAAATCTTAGTGCATTATTTGAGTTCCTTGCTCAATCCGTTCCATAATATGATTCCACATGCTGAAATACTGAAGGTTTTTAACGTCGTTCTCGCATATATAATTGTTCCCTGAGGTCATATTTCTCCTCTTGTGTTGAGAAGAATTACATTATATTTTTGGGAAGCAGATTACTGTTTGCTTTATGCATAACTTTAGCTGTTTGAAAGTTGACTAGATCATCAGATTTGAATAATTGTGATTTTAGAAATAGAGGATGTGTGTGTTCTCTGTAAGCAGCATTATGGATTATCCTAACTGATCTTTTTTGCAGTACCTTTATAAAAACATAAATTAACTTTATTTAATATTGTTTATTTTTTGACTTTTTCATATTTTGTTTGTCTCAGTTGGTATAAACATCAGAAATAATTTGAAAAAGTATTTTATAATAAAGCATAAAATGTCATCATAATCATTACTGCATAATAATACTGTACAAAATACTGCACACGTTGCTGTGAGGTTTGAATGGCTGAGCGCTTTCATCTGTGCCCTGTACTTCCTGCTGGTGGCGCCACAACCACAGGAAAGGAGGGCCAATGAGATGATGCAGGAGAAGGTTGAATTTATGAATATGTTACAGGCAGGAAAAAGTCCCCACTATGCAGTGAATGAAGGAAACAAATCAGAAACACTGTAACAGCAAGTTTGCCCATCATCCACAATGCTTATTCTCTTTTCTATGCATTCTAAAGATATAAAAACAGATAAAAAGAGACAGGTCATTACTGCACGTAATGGGATCCACCTATGCCGCCTACAAAGGCCGCTATTAAAACACCTCCAAAAACCTCCAACAAGGTTTTATAGTTTTATAAACATGCTGTAGTCATGTAGTAACAAGTACATTCATGATAACATATAATACTTACAGTATTTTGTGTATTTTGACCATTTTAGAAACGAATGCTTACACTTAGCATTAACTTTCATAAACTCAGAAATAAAAACAGAGCAGCAGTGGTGGCAGCAAGTGTCATTGCATCGTCACAATGTTAATAATATTAATAACAATGTCGCTGTAACTTGATTATATGCACATCACATTATATGTAAATGCAGCGTTGTTGGCACTTTTTGGAGTCTTTTTCAGAAGGCTTTATAGGCGGAATAAGTGTTTTCCATTGTCCAGTAATGAGCTGTCTCTTTTTATCTGTTTTTACATCTTTAGAATGCACAGAAAAGAGAAAGACATCTGTGTTCATTTCTCATATAAGGATTGTGGATGATGGGCAAAATATTAAAAAAAATGCAGTTTTCCTTTAAAGCGTCAGCCCGCGCTGTGCCGTACTTGTCTTCATCACCGTCATACTTCACAGCAGATTTCGTCATCATCATCGTTCATGGCGAGTACCTACATCTTTTACAATTTGAAATGCCTTTAATACATGTGTGAGGCATATTTTACGGCTTAAGTGTGCATTGTGCTTCTATGTATATCCTGATTTCTTATTTTGTCACACTTAAATGTTTCAGATCATCAAACAAATTTAAATATTAGTTAATGACAACACAACTGAACACACCACAGTGTGACAAACATGCAAAAAATTAAGAAATCAGGAAGGAGGTAAACACTTTTTCACACCACTGTAGCTTGTTAGCTTCCTTTGTCTGGAGCGAACATCAGTTGAAGAGATGGTGAGGGTCATTGTATCTGAATTGACTCTAATTACAAAAGTCACTTTTATTGCACATGTTGATCCGAAATCAGAAGTTAGCCTCAGGACGGTTAGGAGGGGGAGGAGCAAACCTGTCTATCATACGCAGCAGCATTAACTCGGTCATTTTTAGGGTGTCACAAACAGGAATTTTAATGGGTGTCTCAAGTTATTCACAGGTGGTCTCTGGCGTTACCGCTGCGAAGATCTGCTGAATGTTTTTAGAACTGAAAGTAACTAGACCAGGGGTCACCAACACAGTGCCCGCGGGCACCAGGTAGCCCCCCACGACCACATGAGGTGCCCGCAAGCCTGCTTTTCATTCAGGTTTTCAGGTAGTAATGTGAGAACAATAGAAAGAAAAGTATTCTGAAACATAAAATGTGAGTTGTGGATACCAGCATTTTGTGAATGTTTTGGTAAAACAAGCATATTTGATTCGTTTGGGTTGAAAAAAGGTATGAAAATTATTTCTACAAAAATGAGTAGCTCATGGTCATTTTCATTTTCTAAAAGTAGCTCTCACAAGAAAAAATGTTGACCCCTGAACTAGACACTAGCATAAGTCATCTTCAACAAAACCTGCACTAGACGCTCCACACACTATGTTACATAGCATGTAAACAAATCAAAGGACAATAGGGGTTATTTTTATTTGATGTCAACATGATGGGTTCATTTCTTTTGCATCTTTTATAGAGGCCATGTGTCAAAGACATATAGGACAGCAATGACACATATGAAACCAAAATGAGGGTGGGGTGTGTTAATTATGACTTATATAACCACATCATGGTCTTTAGTGAAGGCTTAGTAGCTGTCTCTTGTTCTCCAAAGTGATTTAACAGTATGATATGCATGAAAGCTCTCAGGGCCCCTGCTGTTTAACTCAAAAGCCATCGCCATTCTGATGTGCTAATTACCTTTTTTCCCTCCATGAAAGACTCCTCTGGACATCACTGTGCAGATGGTGGTGGGCCCAGGCTAATAGCTGGAACAGGAGCACAGGCCGCCATCTTGTTTGGACTCCTTTGAACACATCCACATAGCGATCAAGTCAAGAGGGAGTTTACTACAGTACTGTCACCATCATAAAACCTTTAACTATACAGGCGTCATTTAACGTTTCTTTTTTATCTTTTCCTAACTGTCATAAGAGTGTGACAAAGGTACGCAGTCAGTGGCTAGCTAGTTAGCAGCTAACATCAGGTATTGGCTTGATGTGCTAAATGCTTGGCTAAAAGGTCATGTCATCTTCTTTCAGAGGCTGATTGTTGTTTTGGAATAAGTGTTATTAAAAAAATACAAAAGCCGAAGCAAATTTTGATATTGTACAACATTAGGACTATTTCAATTTGGGGTTTCCACTGTAAGGGTCGTTGTAATTCTATTCAGGCATGTTTTAAGCCACCCACAAGGGAGCTTTGTATTGTACAGTGTTCCCAAGAAATTTACATCATTTTGTAGTATAATAGCCAATTCTCACTGAAATGATGTCACATTTTAATGAGATGTGTCAAAACTATGATTCATGTTTTACTTTCCTTTGAAGGTGAAGAATGACATTCACTAGCAATAAAAAGGCAATTTTGTGCTTGTTCAACATTTCTGAAGCTTTGTGAAATCGGTTATAACATTTATATTCAGTTGAACATGTTCTTGTAATTTTGCTAAATAAATCTTTTATTTTTCAACATGATCCTCTCCTCATGGCGGACGCGAGGCGTTCCCAGGCCATTTGAGAGACACACTCTCCTGTCAGTGTCCTATCTCTCTATCTCGATTCCTAGCGTCAATGCTCACTTTGCTGAACACAATAGCCGCAAACACCAACGAAGAAGAGGCCGGCGAGCACCAGCCAAGAAGAAGTGTCTAAAAAGTTTGGCTTACCTTCATAAAAAAAGGGCGGTCGGCACAGTGCAACATTTGCAACACAATTATGTCATGCAAGGAGGGTGCGCGAGCAACATGATTAATGTTCACACATTCATGGTGTAGAAATATTAGAGTTTGATGCGCTACGTCAGACTTCCTCCAAGTAGTCAGAATCAGGGAAGTCAAAGAATAAATGACGTCTGTCTCATTCCAATGTAGTCGAGGGTTTCAGGATTGCTAGCTGATGTGGAAGTTCAGTGTAAATAAAGGACATGAGCTATGACTAGGCAAGTTTATTTATTTGGACAGTTCTTCTGTCAGCAACAGTCAAGGGACCATCTTAACTTAAGATATATCCTGTTTACTTACTAACAAAATAACGTTGTCATAAAAATACACCATCACTGAGGCAGAAAAAAAGTATACTACTTCTCAAAAGTCAACATTTTTTGTGAAAGTGTATTATGTAAAAAGAAACTTTATAATATTTACATTCAAGATGAATGCTTTGATATTTACATACTGGTTGAAAACAGACCTGTAAGAAATTCATTATAAAGTTGATAAAAAAAAAAACCCTCATATAATTAAACAATTAATGGAAAAGTTCAGACATTTCATCCAAAAAGGACTCTGGCTAGCACCCTCATTTAAACCATGCAAACCTTTATGACCCTGCCCTTTAAAAGCATTGGAATCAACAAATGTTAGTAACCGGACTTGAAACGAGGAATCGGAACTGAAACCTGAATCGTTCAAATTCAAACGATGCCCAACCCTAGTCTTCCCCGAGGTTTTTCAACATGAAACTTATTTAATTTCGTTTCTCGAGTCACTCAGATATTCATATTTGAAATGATGTCAAATGTTTTGGGAAACCCCATATTTAAGTATTTCATCCATTCGTAATTCACTGAGCAGTTTTTGAAAGAGGTCCTTGAAATTCACTTACACATGTGACCCTAATGACAAAAAATTTCACCTTCCCAAAAACTGCAGTAATAATGTATTTTCATTTATTAATTTATTTTACTTCAATTTTCTTCTAGAAAAAAAACCCAACTAAAAACACCCATACATTTTTGTTTCCCCATACACACCAATATCCAACATCAATAGATACGCACACTTTTCACTTCAGTTGCAAGGCCCCCCCCTGCAGAAACAACAAAAGGTGTGAATTTTGCTGCATGCTTTGAATAGGAAAAAGCAGCAGTAGTTGTATCTGTTTGACAAATACAAAACATATAATTGAAAGCCAGTAGTTCAAATTGAAACATTAACATAAAGGATTACATTAGTTTATGTTAAGATCAAAAATTTTATTTTTAGTGGTTTAAATGGGACACTTTTTGTTGCGAGGAATAAATGCCGGTTTTTGTGTGGCATTGCCATTTTCGGCTAATTCAAGGAACAAATGTTTCCCAAATGTTTTAAAATTGCAAAATTTCACTCTATATGCCAAAGTGGCCTGCACGGTTGCCAAGTGGTTAGCATGTTGGCCACACAGTCAGGAGATCGGGAAGACCTGGGTTCGAATCTCCGCTTGGGCATCTCTGTGTGGAGTTTGAATGTTCCCCCCGTGCGTGCGTGGGTTTTCTCCGGGTACTTCGGTTTCCTCCCACATTCCAAAAACATGCATTTTAGGTTAATTGGCGACTCTAAAGTGAGCATGAATGACTGTTTGTCTCTATACTGTATGTATGCCCTGCGATTGGCTGGGCACATTGGCTCACCCGAAGTCAGCTGGGATAGGCTCCAGCATACCCCCGTGACCCAAATGAGGATAAGCGGCATAGAACATGGATGGATGGATGGATAGATGGATGCCAAAGTGGCTTGATAATAAAAAGCTGAAAGGCACAAACATTTGCTGTACTTAACTTCCAGCAGGAAGAAATGAATGCGAGGTGGTCAAAAGCTATAAGCTAAGATGCAAAATGCAAAGATATTAACATTACATATTGAAATAAAACATGATCAGATAATTTTAGTTTACAGCATTTTTTTTTCAAACTGGACAACTAAATTGGTCATATGAGGTTGCCATGCCAACAAGAGATGCTATTTTCCCTGTTAAAGGTTAGCATCGCACTTAAATGAGTGTGAAGCTTTTACTTTAAGGTACAACGATTGTTACATTGTTGCTTTAAGGGAGTCCACCGATGGCTTTCAACATTTCAATGCTGGCTTTTCTTTGTTGTCTATGATTTAAACGAAAGCAGGGAGTAAAAAGGGGATCTTCTGTAGGCCTGTATGTGCCAGACAGAAGGCAATGCTAAAAAGGAAAAACAGAAGGTGAGGTGATGGAGGTGAGTTGGGGTGCCACCTTTTCATGCTACCTCGCTCCCTGTGCAGCGCCGCTAACAAAGCCTCATTTGCATATCATAATCCCCATCTCTCGACCTTCTGATCAGGTGCACTCGCGAACATGGCTGTGTTCTCCCGAAAAAGAGACGAGAAGAGGAGGGGGAGCTTAGAAAGAAAGAAAAAAAAAACTCACTTTGAACGCTGTTTGAAGTTCTCTGGCGGAGTTCAAATAACACGCAAACATGTGCGTGGCATTGAGAGGCTGATTTGTATTAAAAGGAGGCGAGGCGGAGGGATGGAGGGATGAAAGGAGGTCATGGAGGGAACTTTCTGGAGCTTGTGGTGCCAAAACCTTTTGGATCTCATCTTACTGCACCGGGGGAGGCTCGTTTATGTCGGTTATATTCCATTTTGCATTCTAACACGACCTGTTAAGAGACTATGATTAGTTTTAATGCTGTGTTGACCGTATTGACCAAAATATAGAATGCTTCTGAATTTAACCTTTGCTTAATTTAGGCACAAAACCCCCCCCCATCAAATTTGCTCCAATATGCATATTTTTTGACTAATAATAGGCCACATTCTACGACAAAAAGTGTCAGGAGACGACTCTATATACCTTTAATTGGACAGCTTGTATTTAGATCAGTGGCAGGCAGTGCATTCCGTACCTGGGCCTTCAGCGGGGACTGAAGCGACCCAATCCCCCTCTTACTACCACCACTATAATGTCACAATTATACAAACCAACGATAATATACAAAAACGCAATACAACAATTCGGGGCATTACAGAATTGGGCACGAATACCATTATTACTAAAGCAACAAACCCAATTAACCCTTTATCTTCTAATATATTGTCCCTAAACAACTCCAAACACGCCAGCATCATCTGGAGCAGTTCAGAATCTACATTATGTAAAAATATGACAAAAACACAGATCATTTCCCAGGCTGTCTAATATATAAAATATATATATAAACTCACGTATTTGTTCATAGAATGCACACAGAACGATGAACAACACAGCGTCTGTCGCCATTCTGTCGGTGACAGGACCAATTAAGCACTGACCTGTTCATGTGATGACGCTTCCAAGCGCACTGGTAACTTTGAGTGATGACTTTCAGACATCAACCAATCAAAGAATGGGAAAATACTGCCGTCACTGTACGTCTGCTCGCTGGCCATGTGAGGCAAACCTGAAATCTGACTGGTTAAAGAAACAGCCTCATTGCTAATAGTGTTTAAGTGACATGGGCCAGCGCTCCTGATTATGAAGGCTCTGGGCAGATTACACTGATATGGCAACACATAGAAGCTGAAATCTGATTGGATAAAAAAAAAAATAGAACATATACGTACATGTACTGGAAGCAGTGCAGCTAGGAGACATGCCAAGAAATTAGGTCAGTGCTTTTGATAGTGTTTGGCCCTGACGGGACACCACTGATTTAAAATATATGGATGTAAAGTCATCAGTGACTTCTGATGATTCACTTTGAGGAATGGGGATAGGATGACGTTCTTCAGAGGTCCGCCCATGGCCTATATACTTCCTGAATCCCATCTTGAAGACCCAACATTCTTTCCCATGTCTGAAGGGGGCCTCCAGCTGAGTTGCTCCAGCTCCTCCACATTCTCCCGGCCTGGTGTTTGGCCACACTTGTAAAGCCGGGCCCTGGGAGTTACCCGCCTCCACTCTGATCCACTCAGCCTGGGCTCTACAAGGCCAGGGCTGTCCTGCCAGCTCCTTTATCCCAGCGCCTGCACATCCAGGACGGGGCAAAGCCAGACTGACAGTCCCCCGCTGCCTCCAGAGCCTCCGTTTCTCATTTCCCTCTGCAGCCGCCCACCGCCCCTCTCAGCTTTTCAATCTTTCGAAGCAATTAGAAGGAGATCCCTCTCTTTTGTTGTCTATCCCTGGAAAGAAGAAAGCGAGAGAACGAGGGAGGGGAGTATAAAAAAGAACGACGAAGGGCAGAGTTGTTGCTGGTGGCGGTGCAGCAGCAGCAGCTCAGGCCTAGCCAGGAGCCACTTCTGAAGTCCTGAGTATTAGAACTCACATGGTTTGTTTGGAAAGGCTTCTCCAGGGGCCAAAGTGGGATTACGTTGCAGATTTCAAGTTCCCATGGAAGGAGCCTGAACCACCAAGGGCTTTGGTGGGTGGGTTTCAGGGTGGGGGCCATAGAAGAGCCCTTTATGAGTTTGGACTCTGTTTGAATGGAGAGGGCCAACTCCCAGCATGCTAGTCCTCCATATTAGATGGACACAGAGAGGCTATTGAAGTTAGCCAGACACCCCCGTCTCCTTTATTTCTCTCAGTCCTTTTCCTTTCTTTAAGGTTTGCCCGTCGATAAAGACAGTAAATTATACTTCACAGAGAATAGTTCACAGAGAACTGCAATACCACAGTAATTGCTGCAGCAAAAAAAAAATCTCCCTCAGCGAGTCAGAGATTTTCTTCCTATCACTCACATACACCCGTGTTACCCTTTACGAACAAAAATATTAGTAATAATCCTCTACAAAGGTTAATAAATTAATACAGTAAAGAAAATATGCTGAAAAAGCAAAAACTGTTGAGCGAAACTTTCATTTCAGTTAAGTTCTCAGTTCTTTTGTGCCATTTTTGGCACGTTTTTTCAAAGAAAATGTGTGAGTTGATGATATTTGATCCATTCTTTACTGTATCTAGAGCAAAGGTGTCCAAAGTTCGCCCCGTGGGACATTTGCGGCCTGCAGTTTGTTTGTTTATTCACTTGTGCCACATTGTACAAATAATATTAACCAAAAAAAGTAAAAGGGAGAAACACAGCAAAAAGGAACAATGTAAAGAGAAAAGGGAAAATATTGCGAAGGCACAAAGCCTTCTTTGTGAATATATAGTATAAAGTGCTTTAAACTGTTTACTAATTTTTTTAAAAATGGCCCACCGGCATCCTTTGATTTTTCAGTATGTGAACCTCGGTGGAAAAGTCTGGATACCCCTGATCCAGAGGGACAATACACATTTAAAATGTATTTTATCTGCTAAATCGCCTGCAAAAATTCAGTTAAGCAAGAAAATAGGAGCTTATTCATGCCTACCTGATATATTGAATGTATTGTGTATACACTGTGTACAATAGCATACATAACATAAAAACGCCCCCATTATTTTTCCACATTATTTTTAAAAATATTGCAAATACTTTATTAATTAAATCAAATGCTTCAATTTGTTCCTTGCGTCAAAGATGAAAATACACTTTTATGACCTCCAGCGGTAAAGTTCGGTACTGCAGCTTTTTTGAAAGTAAAACAATCGATCAGTTTTCAGTCATATTTGGGGACTTGTCTGCCAATTTTGGACAAACTTGAAGTCTGTCACTCCATTTAGCAGTTTTAGTAAAGGCCCCTCTGATGCAATGCAAATAAGTTACTTTCTCTAATGTTCAAGTCTGCTATAACTTGTTGTACTGAACAAACAATAGTCCCAAGAACCAACACCGTCACTCCACAGATGTCTCCCACCCCAGTCACCCCCCTTCTTCCTTCACTTCAATGTCTCCCATCACCACCTTTCTCCCCCTCATCACCACATCCATCTTTGTCTACAGCCCAAACAGCCTCCTTTGCGCCCCCCCTCAGTCATATCCCTTTGAGCTGTGCCGACGCAATGCATAAATACATAAATCTGGTGTCAGTGTATGTAATGTGTGTGTGTGTGTGTCGGGTCGGGGGGGGGGCGCTGACATATAGGCGGCAACCCTGCATCGACCTCTTTCATGTGTCACTGCCTTACAGACGCACTTTTTTTTTTTTACACACACAACAAGAGCCTGCTCCCTCTCAGAACCTGTCACCCACACGGGGGGAGGCTGAGGGACAAAGGCTGGCAGTCAACCTGGAGGTGCTGGCGGTGCCAGACGGGCTCTCACGGTCTGAAGCCGTGCCGCCAACCTGATGGCGGATACACCACGGTGGGGTCGAAGGTCAAAGCGGCTGTTAAAGCGTCAGCTGACCTTCTCCTCCGGTTACGAGCGCAGGCCAACATACATTTGATTGCATGTGTCACTCGTGTCATCTTAAAATGACACATTCTTCAAAGACAAACAATGATTTTTCCACTTTACACGCAAGTAAACCTGTATCAGACAAGTGATAGGGGTCATTTTCTACGGTTTTTACTGTAAACAGATCAAATAAAAAGAGTGTGGGCCGTGTGATAACCATGTTATGGATATCGAAAACTGGAATTACAAATATTTTTATTAATTAAGTTGAACACTTTTGAGACTTTTTCCACCGAAGGCCACATACTGAAAAATGAAAGGATGTAAGGCCTAAGAAAAAGCTGCATCTTATCAGTTTGAACTTACGTCTCGGCTCTTTTTTTCCCCCATTTCTGCTGTCTTTCTTTTTTTTTCTTGCCAACCAGCCCAACTTTCCTCTTGTAAATGTTCTTCTTGTAATTATGACTTAATTCCCATAATATTTCGATTTTATTCCCTTTATTCTCAACATTAAAACTTTTTCCGCACCCAAATTTCCCAAAAATGTCAACTTCATTCGCTGTTTTGTTTGTTTCTCATAATATTACGACATTAAAAAACAATGTCCTTTTTTCTTTAGTATTTCAGCTGTATGCTACTAAATTCTCATACAACATTATTATTTTTTAAATTACGTCTTTTTCTTGTGAGATCACAACTTTTTTCTCTTAATATTTTGACTTTATTCTGGTAAAATTACCGCTGATTTTTTCATTTTTGCTGTTGTTTTTTTTATAGTCTTGTTAAATTCTATTTTCAGAATGTGCCACAAGCCAATAAAAAAAGCAGCCGCCGGCCGCACTTTGGACGCTCCTGCTTTTGAGACAACAGCGTCAGAACATAATCATCTTAATGGGTCTACTTTTCATTGACCTTTTGCAATTTCTTCACTAAATCAAACAATAGTTATCTGTTCTTATAGCCACAAATTGAAATGAAAATGTAACAATTATTTGGTACGAATCAACTCATGCAGCATTTAAAAATCAAATGTTTTTGCGGTGGTAATTGATGTAAAACCACTGTACTGTCAGTCAGTTTTGCAAGTCCAGCTTTACAGTTTTATTCAATCTGTCAAAAAATAAAACAAAAAAATAAATTAAAAAAAACCTCCACACGACTCAACTCAATTGATGCTTCCCTTGCAGCGTCTTCTTCATCTCTCTGAGACAAAGAGAAAGGTGAGATCGAGAGATGAAAGGCAAAAAAAGCCAGCAGAAATCAACAGAGCTAAAAGGAGGCATATTTATCCCGCTGCGTTAAATCGGCTGTGACGAGGAAAGATTCAAAGGACGAGGGAAAAAATAACGCCCACACACACGCGCTTGCACAGCCGCTACAAAAACAAATTAACATCTAAAATGCTCCAGCTCGTCTCAGCCTGCTCTCTTCAAACCGTCATCAGGCCTCTAATGGGGGGCCAAGTTCAAAGCCCCACTAGACTATCGCCGCTGCTTTGCAAAGATGGAGGAACAACACTTTGGTCTCCTGATGTTTGTTTATCCTTTGCATCAGTCTCCCTGTCATTGACCCCCCCCCCCCCCCCCCCCCCCCCCCCCCCCCCAACCACCTCTTTATTTTAGTCCATCCCCATATTTCTTTCCCTCATCAAGCATCAACTCCTTTCTCTGTGACTCCTCTCATCCACCGTCTTTGTTTCTTCATCACATTTGTCACTCTTTCAGATGCAATGTTGACCAATGAGCGGGGCAGCCGTCCTCCTGCAGGTTTACTTCTAAGAGAGTCCCGTCTAATCCAAGTCAGGCCTGGACAAAAGAGCGCTCAAAAGACGCTGTACCAATGCCGCAGATATTCCTTTTATACTCGCTATTGGGAAAACATTGGTACTACTTCTCGTACCAGGTCACCCAGGACTGCACGTGTGCCGAGCTGATACCATTGTATCGCTTGAGGACACTGCGTTACTGTGCCTTAGCTGGAGTATTGTGCTCCAGAGTGTCCACTTTGCTGCAGTGGTTCTTCTTGTTGCTGCCCACCATCTGTCTCCTTACCGTGGCCAACATGCACCTCATCCTATCTCTTAAGGTGAGTCCAGTCACAAAGGTGAGAAACACTAGTGCTATTTCCTATTGTAAAGGTAGAATACAGGTTCCAGAGGGAACGGTGGAAGGGAGACACATTACAGAAAACGAGCTGGTGTGAAATTTACAATAAATAAATAATATATAATAATATATAAATAATAAATAATAAATAATAAATAATAAATAATAAATAATAAGCAATAAATAATTAATAATTAATAATTAATAATAATTTTACAAGTATACAGCTCTAACTGTCCAGTCTTTAAAATTAAGTTTGTAATGGACTAGAGCTAGGACTCTTTGCATGGGAAAAAAATAATGACCCATTGTCTTGAGTGGGAGAGGACGGCCATCAAGTGACTTAACGTGCCGTCCGTCCAACACACAGTTGCAGATATCTGCTGGAAAAGAGTTCACCATAAACAAACAGCGTCTCAGTACTTCAGTTCACATTGTGTTGAAAACACTCCCTTAAAACAGGGGTCCCGAACCATCGTGCCGTGGCACAGTTCGGCCCTGACCACAGACCAGTACCGGTCAAAATGTTTAAAAATATATACATTTTTAAATAACGACATGTTTTTTTTGTAAATGGATATCAATTTTGGAAATATGGGGTTATTGTTTTATTTAAAAAATAATATATAGTTAGAAATCCCACAGTTTTTGCATATCCCGCTTTGTTTGATGGTGCTTGAACGCACCATCTAATTTTCTCCCACGCTGCACATATAGACTACTTTACTATAGTGGTATTTTTTCAAGTTTTTCTGTAATGTCATATTTGGCCCCAAATGCTGATACAATGTGGGAATGCATAACGTCAGGTTTGATGACGTTATTGAGTCCTAATGTGCATATTTGTCCGGTCCACAAACTCATCTAGCACATGCTAGCTTGTTATCACACACATCAAACAGCGACGTTATAATCTCTCTGAAAAACAAACTCCAGGCTCATACTGATAGATGGTGGCTCTGTGTACATTTTGTGCTTAGAATCTGATGTTGTCCCTGTCTTAGTTTTACACACAACATAATAAACAAATAGCATTTTACCGTTATAATGTACGACAAAATGTTGATGTTTTTGAGTGTCTGGAACGGATCAATTAGATACACATTATTTCTTTATCCGGTTTTCGTCTGAGCTTTTGGAATGGACTAATGACTAAAACCGAGATTCCACTGTACTATTAATTGCTCTTCTTTTATGAAATCCACTTGTGTGTGGGCAGGTGTGGCTTGTGGTCTCCAGTGTTGTTCATCCCAAAAAAGGTGTCTGACGGGGAAGGAGGTGAGAATTCAAAGTATTTTACACCACACTCGTCCAACCATGCCTTTGTGGACTTTGCTTTGAGCATACTGGAACAGGAAATGGCTTGTTGGAAGCAAAATGTGTCAGTAAGACAAAGAGTGAGGGCAAACTAATGGGCCCAGGCCTCCGCCCTCCCTCTGGAAGGCGCCAGGCGACCTCAGGGGAGGTGCAGCAGCTTGAGAAAAATAAAGAAAAACATCATTTGCCAACTTGCTTATTTGACTTCACTCGTGTCAAAGATAAAATGAATAGATTTTTGCGTTACGACAATGAGTGAGGACTGTATCATACGGCTGACTGTGCCACCCGTTGATCGGGGCTAACATTTTCATTAATTAATAGGTTGTTACCTGTTCATTAAGTGTATCATAAAAACTATTCCTGGTCTCCTCTTTCTAAGACGGCACTTCCACAACTGTTTAACTCGACTATCTGCTCATTAAAAGGTCTTCAAAGCGCTCCATTGATGTAAAAGCATCCATTTGAATGTGTAATCACCCTCCTCCGCACGGCTGCTGCGCTCAGCGTAATTTCCCCCGGATTTTTTTTCCTGATAGGCGTCTCAAAGAGCTTAACAACAAGCGCACTCCTGAAGAAAGGAAGCAGCGACTTTATCAAGAAGTCTTCGCCTCGGAAGCGGGCAGACGCATATATTTGTGAGGGCTTTGTTTATATATGCTGACAAAAAGAGAAAGTCAGATTATATGGAAATTCATTCCACTGTCAATGCACGGGAGATGATAAGAGAGGGAGGATAAGCTTTGTTTGAAGATAAAAGTTCTGACATCCCAGGATAAAAGTTATTTTCTTGAAAGACACTTAAAAATTGCAGAAATTGGTTTTGTCTATGAAGTCGCACCTTTCTCTGACATTTCTCTCTCATGCCCTGAATTTGAGGAGAAGTGCACTCTTGTACACAGTTTTACAAGAATCAAACTGTGGGGGAGAAAAAAAACGAAGTAATGCATCAAATACGTGCGCCAAACCTTTACATCTGGAATTCCTCTTCGGAGGGAAATGTTTGGAATGGAGTTCATAAACATTATCTACCCAAATAAACAAAAATGCTGTTCCAAATCCCACTCCTCTTTTACTTATTGAGAATATTTAGAAGATTTCTAATTAAATGTGATTAGAAATGAGAGGCAACCAGTTCAAGGGGTATGAAGGGGTCGAGTCCAACCTATTTATTGGAGTAATCCTATTTAAGACGTACCTATATGTGCGCTGAGCAATGGTGGCAGACATGTCACCAAGACTATTGACTCCAGGCTAAACCCTTCCTGATGGCTTTTTTTTTTTAAGACGCAGATGGAGACTGGGGGCTCTTGACCTTTGACCTGTGTCACTAAATCACATCAGTCGTTGGCTGGAAGGGGGCCGCGGGCTTTCACCAAGCAGATGGGCAGCTGTGCAGATGCTCTCACGCACGCACGCACGCACGCGCGCACACCAACACAACACAACACAACACACTTACTTATAGAAAGAAACAGGAGAACTGCTTTCTTGCGTGCGGCTGCATGTTAAACACAATCATTTGACCTTTTTCTCATTTTATGTTGTTGATGCAATTTTTTCCCATTGGAAATAATGAAAATACAAAATAATCAGTTCCAGGGTCATCATAAACGTGAACTGAAAGTCAAACAAAGGCGTAATGCAGATGCATCTTATTGTTTTACAGTTTTACACACATGGGGAGAACATGCAAACTCCACACAGAGATGCCCAATGGATATTCGAAGCCAGATCTTCCCGATCTCCTGACTGCATGGCCAAAAGGCTAACCACTAGACCACCGTGCGGCCCCCAACTGCAAGTGATTTTCTCTTCATCTGCATCTTAAAATAAGTATCACTTTAATATATATATTGTTAAATCATCTATATCTAACACTGTAAATGCTTTCAAAACTTAACTACGCTGATTAGGTTTGTGATGTGTACAGTGTTCCCTCGTTTAGGGAATAGCGGGGATAGGGTGCCAAAATAGCCCGCAATAAGTGAAATCCGCAAAGTAGCCATCTTGGTTTTTACAATGATTGTACAGTATATGTTTTAAGGCTGTAAAACCCCTCACCATACACTCTTCTCAGACAGGAAATAATATTTTCTCACATTTCTCTCTTTTTTAAACACTTTCAAAAAAGTTCAAACCTTCATTTGAATTTTAATGCTCAACATACAGGTCGGACACGAGAAATTATTAAGTCAATCACGTGTATTTCACTCACGTGACCGTGCCTTTTCATCCTGGCGCCGTTCCGCTGTACTGTAGTGTTTTTGTATATTTGTTAAAAAATATTGCTGCAGTACTCCTCCTGTTGTAGTCCTCCACCTTCGAGCTGAAGATTCATTTACAAGCTAGCAAGCTAGCGATGACACAGGAGACATGACAGGGCAGCACAAAAGAGACTGATTGACAATAGTCTACAGTCAATCAGGATGCAGAAAACAATGGGCGGTGCAGACAGATGAGAGAGGGAAGAGAGAGACACTCATCTTCCCACAATGCAATTCTTCTTAAAGGGCCAGGCTCGGCCTGTAACAGCAATCATACTGGAATGAAACGCCATCACTAAATGATTGTGGTATGGCATCATGGTGGGAAAGAGAGCAAAGAACCACCCTTGAACACAATCATGCCACCTGGCAAGCGTGCCCCATTATGTCCAGCCATGCAAAACATAAAAATAAAAAAAGCTCCATGCTCTACAAAAGCTTCCTAGGTCTCCTGGGAAAGTTCCCGGAGGTGAAGACGGCCTATTTGTTGTCGGCACAGCAGGCACTGTGCATTCCTGGCATAGCGGTCTCCAGAAAGCATCAAGAGCTGGAGACTATCTCCACCGTGGAGGCTGTAGAGATCTTCGTTGTCTTGGAGACAAACAGGAGAAGAGGTGGGGGGTATATGACCGCAGGAGGGAGGGCGGGTGACGATGTTTGTTTGAGATTCTTTGGATTTTTGAGAGCAATGGTGCCAACGTGGGTGCTGTACTCCCAAGTGTTTACGGTAATTTACCTCAGTTGATCCCATGGTTGATTAGGGATAATTGAAATACACTATATGGGCATAAGTAATGGGACGTCATCTTAAGAAGACATTTTGGACAAGTCTAGTTCGAGAAAGTCCTCTTTTCTGTTTAAGCATGAGCAAAGTAAGGTTGGAAGAACCTGACTGGTCAATGACCTCTACCTCGTCACGCTCACCTTTGGGATACACTAGAACTGCAATTCACGATCCCACAGGTCTACATCAGTGACCTATGACCTCGCACATGTTCTTCTGGATGTATGGCCAAAAATCCCCCATTCCAAAACCTTGTTGAAAGTCTTCCCAGATGAGTCAAAGCTTGTGGATCAACTGCATATTTTCCCTTCCTGTAGGTGTAATGGCCAGGTGTCCTCATGCCTTTGTGCGTGTGTCTATATAATGTAATGTCTAACACATGTAAGATACTATGAGATCATGAAAATAGGGAAGAAGACTTCCAGACAAAATCCTCACAATGTTCCAAAACAGCAGACAGACATGATGTAAAACACAAGTTCCCCCACTGGAACGCATCATTGGAAAGGGAGTTTATGTCATTTTAAAAAACAGATCTATGCTAAACCTCTATAGTGAATGTTCCATGGTAACATAATACACCCCCACACATGGAAAAGTGAGGGAATCTCAATATTCCCACATCCTCCTTGCCCTTCTTTTTGTTTTTCATTTCCTTGCTCACTTTCTGTTGGGCCGCCGTGAGAACTTGAGACTTAGTGTCCTGTGTCCTCCTGTGATGTCATCAGCCGTATGTTCCCTGAGGTTTTTATTTGCCTTTGAAGACACATCTGATGGCGTCCTCTCGCTCATTCATCTCCCTTCGCTTTCATCCCTCAAGACGTTCAAGGGCGCTTCCAAATAAGCATGTTATTTAGGAGCTGATGTCATGGGCGTCCCCCACCCGGCGGCGCTGGGAAGCATTGAACACGCGGCTTTAGCTGCGGTCCGTTCTCCACGCAACATAATGACTGTTATGTCATTTGCTTGCTAAGTTCTGCTTTTTTCTTCTTCTTCAAAGGGATGCGTGGAAGCAAATGACATCTCGGCGTAATGTGAAGGAGTTTTAGATAATATCCCTGATGTCACCATTTTAGCATAAAAGTAAAGCCATGTGCGGAGGGACTTGTGGTTTTTGCATGTCCAGATCCTGGTCCTTGATATGAGCCCGGCTGGACCAGCAGCGTGCCAACCCAGCACAAAGCCTCCATTGTTGGCTGCACCTGTGCGTGTTTGTGCATATCAGCAGCACTTGGCAGAGGAGAGAGAGAACACCTTGAGTCAGCATGAGCAGGTGAGAGGTCATGATCTTTGAACGGGTACTGCAGCTTTGCCCAAATATAGTATGGAACAGAAATCTAGTATCACCAGATCAAACACTAAATCTCTTGGATGAGTCTCATGTGGAAGAACTTGAGAGCCCTGACCTCAACCCCAGTCAAATAACTCAAACAAAAAATTGTCCGTTTTATATGCACAACCCCCAGTTATTGGCGCTAAACGATATTATTGTCAACATTATTTTGAGACAATGTTTTCATTAATGTAATGATAACATATGGCATAATAATGTGAGTATACCGTATCAAAAGCAATGCACTTTCATTTCTCAAAGGTATTCAACATTTTAATTGGAATGTCTAGAGCTTTTAAATAAAATAGATTAAACAAACCACATACAAAATTAAACAGACAAACAAAATGAATGAAAATACAATAGACAACAATTGCACTTAAATAAAAATCACAATCAATCGCAATATCACAATCACAAAATCACAACTTTCATTATTAAAAACGGAGAACTAACCCAGAAATACTGCGAAGTTCAAATTGTGTGTCAACGCAGACGTCAGCTCATTTGCATACACTTCGCTTGATTCACTGGTATCAACACTGTGTGTGCAGTATGCTGTTTACGTTTAATGGGGTGTGACATTTTGTCGGAGTTTGGTCAAAATACATGGTTTGGATGCAGCAAAATGCAACTGGCGCACAATGAGGTGTTAGCTTGATATCAATGCATAATGCTCTATTTTTTTCCATAGGATTTTGAACCTGTGTAAGTGCAGCGCACAAGGCAGCATTTTTTTCTTGCAACTCCTCGATTTCTTTTCTTAGGGCCTTGGTATGCTTTCCCAGTGCTTTATTTTCCTCCCTAAGGTTTATGACTTCATCATGGACCCGCATGACCATTCCTTCGAGGATGTTGTTCAGCGATTATACACATTTAAAATGTAATATCAGAGTCTGATACTGTGTGTCTTTATGTACATCCAGGAACCAAAATTTTGCATCTATTTGTTTTGCAGTTCGTTGTCTGTATCTGAGAGCCTGTGGAAAGCGCAAAGGAGGTGGGCTTGCACTGTATGTGAACAAACTGTGGTGTCATCCTGGCCATGTCAACATTAAAAGGTCCATCTATACACCATTTTTTTAATATCGGTTTTCATTATCGGGAAAAAAACCCGATGCCGATATCTACCGATATCACATTTTTTGACAATATCCACCGATATTATCGGACATCCCTATTTATGATTATTTTTGCATTGTTTTCTGCCTTTAAAACTATAATTATTCTCTCTGTCTGGAACAAATTAATTGAATTAGCATTATTTCCTATGGGTATTTGTACGTTTCAGTTTTTTGCCTGGCCTGATCGGAGTGGATTAATAACAAAAATCAAGGTGCCAATATACTGCCATCACATGACATACAGGAAACAGTTATTATTAAGATTAACCTTTTACTGGACAATGTCTGACATAGGAAAAAACAGTTTTGGCTCTCAATCTTAAATTTGGGAAAGGCAGTCCCAAGAGTATGCGCTTCGGAGCTTTAAAAAGTTAGAAATATAAAATAATTGGGGCTTTCAAACTAAATAAAAGTGAAGAGACATGCTTTTTGTTTTATATTTATATAAAAAGCAGCTCCATATAAAAGGCAAAGAAAATGACAAGTATAATTTCAGTCCGTGGGGATTATCCTCAGGTGCAGTACACAACTTCCTCCCTTCAAAAAGTAAGCCATTGTTGCTTTGTTTAAAATCCCGCAGGATAAAAAAAAAAAAAGCATAACTGGGTTGCATGTGTGGGGAAGGGGGAAAAAAAGATGAAGAGGATATGTTTACAGTCCTGTAGATGAGAATGAGTGCTGCATATTTCAGTGTAAACTACACCGAAGCGTGTTGAAAAGTGTGGTATGGGCTGGACCAAAAGGATGGGGAAGAGGGGGGTGCATTACACACACAGGTAATTAAAGCATTGGGTGACTGCTCTTCTTTTGCCATCTCAAACTGTCATCTTAGCTTTGTTTGATTTGAAAATGAAGGTGGTGTTTCTGCTTGCTTGACAGCTGGACTTGACCAATAACCTTTTTCCTCTCCCAGCTGGAGGCCTCAGCGCATCTTTGCTCTTTCGTGCATCTATCTGGATGACTTTGATTTTCTTTTCCATGCACATCCTCCTGACAACAGGATGCAAACTTCCTTCAAGGCCTAAGAATTTGTACATTTTAAGTGCAGATGTTGTGCTCGGCCAAGCCCTCCAGCATGTGTAAGTCTCACATTTCAGCCACCAGGAATGGGCAAAGATGAGACAAGAGGCAGATTCACAACAAAGAGGTGTGTGTGTGTGCATGGTTGGTAATCTAAGCCTGCCAAATAGCTGCAGGGAGAACGACATTCCCCCCGTTTGTTTCCCTTTTGCTGCATTCCTGCCTGCTCTTTGACGTGCGCTACTGGGAAGGGTGAGAGAGGAGACAGGAGGCAGGAAGTAACAGGTTGTTTCATGCCAAACTTATCAGGAAGTGATCACCTTCATTCCAGTAGGCACCTGCTTACACACACACACACGCATGCACGCACACACACACACACAGGTATGCACCATCTCCTCCGCCTTCAAGCCACTCAGGGCTGAGGAGAGCACCCTGCTCTGAAACAGGAGCAACGCTCTTTCTTGCAGCACAGAGGATGAGGATGACTATGATGATGCTGGTGGTGGTGGTGGTGGTGAAGCCACACACACACACACGCACACACACACACACACACACACACACACACACACACACACACACACACACAAGCACATATACTGTATACTCAAGCTTTGTGCCAAGCGCTCAGGGCTGGGGAAGCTAAGAATACACAAAATAAAAGCAGAGCATGACAGCTGGAAAATAAAGTGTGCTCAGGTGTTGTTCCACACGGGGGATTCTAAAGTTTGTTGTTCAAAAAAAAAAAGAAAAAAGTGTAAAGCAACTCTGCACCTCAGCCCGCCGCCACTGAATTTTAATATTAGTCTCAACAATGAAAACCATGGAGGTGGGGTGTAACCAGTATGAATGCATCACGTAAATGCTCCAATTAAAGCCTCTATCAATGGACCACAGCGTCTACGAACGCAAATAACAGCAGGGGTCAAAAATACTGGCATTACAGCTGTGGCTGTAGGCAACCCCCCGATTAACTCCACAAGATGGCAGTACCTGCATTTGACGTATTATGAGTGGTCAGCACCTAGCAGCTTTATTATCTCTGCGTGTGAGAGTCATGTGTGTTACGCTTGCTGTGCTGTTGCTTACAATGAACTCCACCCATCCATTTTCTATGCCGCTTGTCCTCACTAGGGTCGCGGGGGGGTATGCCGGAGCCTATCGCAGCTGAATACGGGCGAGAAGCGGGGTGCTGGACTGGTGCTTACAATGAACTCATCAGCACAATTAACTCTGGCTGAGCCATAATACAACATTGGTTCATGTATCGCTGCGTGCTGCCGCTTGTCCATTGTTGTGTATGTGTTCCACAGTGTTCACCTGCGCAGATAAAGACCATTCATCCACGAACGAATACGAACTGAGAGAAAATAACGCGGAGCACAACGACAACTGACCAGAACTCGGCTCACGGGTCAAAGTGGGGGAAAAGTCACAGTTGATGCACTCCACTGCTGATGGGGATGTCTGACAACTTCATGTCAAAACATCCGAACTATCCCTTTAATTTTTTCACAAAAGAAACCACACTTGCAATGTAAGATTTATTTACCAATCCTGTTTCGATTTTTTTGTGACAAAAGCAAAGGGATTTAATTGATTTAGAGTTGTAAAGTTTAATTAGAGTATCGTTGTGCAAAAAGTAAATGTTACTTTTTGTTTTAGTGTAGAGCTGCAACAATGAATAAATGAATAGATGATTCATCAATTAGCCGATAAATCTATTTTGGTATTTGATTAATCGTTTTTTGATTTAAAAATGTAAACATCCTCTAATTTCAGCCTTTCAAATGACAATATTTGATAATTCAAAGCAGACCTATTATCTTTGTGTTTAAGGAAAAGAAGATATTCACAAATATCAGTTTTGACTTTGGAAAACAGTGATCGACATTTTTTTTATTAAATTTAAACATTTTGTCTCAACAAAAGTCATTTAAAAAATCATGACCAATAGTCAACTAAAATAGCGTGTTCTCCTACTATCCAAAAGTAAGACAGGTTAGTGTTAACACATTCACTAATAATGTAATTTAATGATCCAAAGCTTTGTATGTGGCACAAACAAAAAGACGCCCTTGCAGTGCTTTGCAATCATTGCAAATTGCATAAACATACAATCCGAAGGCATTCCACACCGCGAACATAGCGAGCAAGTGAGCTTGTTGCTGTGTGGAGCACGACGTCGGATATCATTATCGCAGAAAAAAACGATAAAATTATGAAGCGATATCTCACTTTTATAACATCCCTAGAATTCATGGTACTTGTTAATAATCTTGATCTGCACCAACATTCAACGTCTTTTTCCTTGACCCACCTCTCTACACAGTTTTGTAGAAATCATCTTATGCAAACAGAATCCAGCAAATCACCTAGGAAACCCTGGCAAATCAAAACCCAAGGTGATATCCAAGTTCCATGTAGAAGACATACCACACATACCGTATTGCTGTTGTACCTAACCGTCTACCATCATAATTCACATCCCACTCAACAAGTTAGACGAGGTAGCATTCCAGCATTCCTTACAGCAGAAGTGTGACAACGCTTTGAAGGAGGCTGAGGCATTTAGAGTAAATAAATGAAAATAATAATCTACATCCCGTTCTCTCTGCTGATGTAAGAGGTCAATTAAGTACAATAATAACCTTAGAAACTGTTTGGGAAAGCATAAGCCAACCAGATCAACAAGTAGCAGACAAGTAAACTCCATACCTCCAGTCAGTAGTAGGGCTGGGCGATACGGCAAAAAAAGGATCACGATATATTTTTTCATATCGTCCGGTCTCAGTTGTTAAAATTGAAATCGTATTGATTAAGATGAACACAAAACTATTTAAAAAAACGTTTTTACCCAACAGTAAAACGTAAGTAGAAAAGTATAAAATAACAGTGGACTAGTTTAACTAGGGCCGCACGGTGGTCTAGTGGTCATGTTGGCCAACTCTGTCACAGTCTGGAGATCGGGAAGACCTGGGTTGGATTCTCCCTTGGACATTTCTGTGTGGAGTTTGCATGTTCTCTCCATGCGTGTGTGGGTTTTCTCCGGGTACTCCGGTTTCCTCCCACATCCAAAAACATGCATGTTAGGTTAATTGGCGACTCTAAATTGTCCATAGGTATGAATGTGAGTGTGAATGGTTGTTTGTCTATATGTGCCCTGTGATTGGCTGGCGACCAGTCCAGGGTGTTGCCCAAAGTCAGCTGGGATAGGCTCCAGCATGCCCCGCGACCCTTAAAGAGGAGAAGCGGTATAGAAAATGGATGGATAGTTTAACTAGTTTTAGTAGTTTAATCACTATCGTATAATCAATTGGGCGCTACTACTTCAAATGATTAAACAGATTTGTGCCATGGAGTACCTTGCACATCAGCTTGATTTGCTCCACATTGCTTAGGAGATACCCAAACCACCGCCACACAAATAGAAGGTGGCTGTTGACACGGACATTTCCGCCATGTTTGATCGAGCTGATCACCGTAATCAACCTGAAATGTACTGTGATCACTGATCACGATCATATAACCGCTCAGCCCTAGTCAGTAGTCTTGCTAAATCAGAACAGGAATACCAATATTGTTTTCATCAGCAAAGGATTTCCATCTTTGTTCTTAAATTTTGTGCAGCGCTGAAAAAACCACCACAGCTAGCCAGCCAAGGAGGAGTTTTAACATATTTATTTATTTACATTTCACATTTATCACACCGGGTAAGATCAATTGAGAGCAGCTTCTCGTTTGCAATGATGACATGGCAAGAGACCCCAGTAGAAGTAAAACAAAACAAAAAAACTGCACCGATGAATCCAAAACACAGCCATACAACCGATGAAGAAAAGGCAGTGAAGTAAAAAAACAACATAGATAACTACTAGTACATAAATACACCAGAAGGGGAGTCAACACGTACTACGGTCATCTAGGGACTATTACAGTTTCTGTTTGAACAGGTGGAGTGATGGAAGAGCTGAAAGTTTAAGGGAGTATTCAAGGGCGTTCCAAACACTTGCTGCAACAAAAACTGAAGGAATTTTGGCCAAAGACACTGCTTTTGGAAGAGACAGCGTAATTATGTCACTGGATGTCAGGTGGTAGTTACTATGGGAAATGTGCAAGAGGCTCCAGAGGTATTGAAGTGTTAGAAGCCAGTGATGAATATCATATCAGTTTATATAAATCACACTGAAAAGGCACACCAGAGGCGGATGGCTGAATGGTAGAGAGCACCCACTCCGTTAAGGGCATACTTGGAGGCCATTTTACACCTGACATTAACATAGTCAAACATGGGAGTGTGGTCATCTTCACCAGAGTATGTTTGGCACAAAGTGTGAAAGAGGTCTTAACTTACGTAAGGCCTTAACTTTGACCTGCAGGTTATAGATGTGAAACTTGAAAGAAAGTGACCCAGAGACCCACGTATTTGTGGGAGCTGACGAACGCGAATAACATAGATTTGGTCTTATTTGAATTGAGACACAGGTGATGATCGTGAAAAGACTTCTCAGTGGAAGAATGTGAGATGATAGCCTCGCCACATGATTTATGGAGCTGGAAAACAAAGTTGAGCCCAAGATGGAACCCTGAGGCACACCTTTAGAGATGTTAATAGGATCTGACACAACATTTTCTGACTTCACAATGCAACTCTCGGACAGGCCGGTACCAGAGAGCCTATGTAAGAGGACTTTGTGGTCTACTGAATCGAAGGCCTTGGCCAGATCTGAGAAAGCAGCTTTCCAGACCTGTTTTTTGTCAAATGGAGGTGATGATATCATCGCGGACCTGAAGTGTAGCACTGATGCATTTGTGGCCAATTCTGAACCCCGACCGCAGATCTGACAGGATATGGTTGGAGTCATTGAAGTGGGTCAACTGTTTGTGAACTAATCACTCTAAAAGTTTGGCCTGGCAAGGCAGGATGGATATAGGCCTGTAGCAGTTGGGGTCAGAGCCAGAGCTGCCTTTGAAAAGGGGGAAGATCATGGCAGATTTCCAGTCCGAAGGGAAAACACACAGACGAATGGGCAAATTAAACAAATATGTAATGGGGGCAGCAATAATATTAGCAGCTACTTTTTAAAACATGGGGTCAAAGACATCATAGCCAACATAATTATTTGAATCCAACTTGATGAGTTCCTCCAAGAGCTATGAAGCAGAAACGTGATGAAAATAGAAGCCAACATCATCGGCTGAAGGAGGGATTGGTAATGGAACAGTGCTGGAAACCGGAGCAGTAAAGGCTTGCAATGAATTGACAAAATGTTGGTTGAGGAGCGAGGCCACGCGTGATTTATCAGTGACGATTGTGCCACCAAAATTCTTTAGGTCCGCGCAACAGGATGAAAATTTCTCCTTGAAATGGTTGATTTTAGCTGACCAAATTGCCTGGGTGGCTTTATTTCTACATCGCTTGAAGGCAAGCCAGTCAACAGGTGACTTCAAGGACTGGGCTCTCAGCCATAGGGTGCTTTTATGACGGATCGAGTCAGCTAGGTCAGGGGCAGGGGCTGTAGCGATTCTTGTACCAGAATCAGTTCAATGGGGCATGCTTGTCAGTAATAGTACTGAATGAATTTTGAAAATAAGACCAGGTATCATCCATCGAGGGGATGAGGTTGATTCTCTCCTAGGTCATGGCTGCCACGTCATGTGGAAACGTCTGCATATCAAAGTTCTTCAGGGAGCGTTTGGTTACAATCACAAGTGGCCATTTGACTGAGAGGCCAGAGCGAATGCATGCTACATGGCAGCGATCGCTCAGGTCTTGACTGAAGACTCCAGCATGATAATTACAGGTCGCATTAGTTAAAATAAGGTCAATCGGTGTGGCACCTGTTGGTGATTTTGAATTGATTCTGGTAGGTTCGGTTCGGATGTAACTTCTGCAAAAAGTATATTACTACTGTATTTGCTATGAGAAAAATATTTTGGAATATGAACAAACCAGTGGTGCGCGCACACACATACACACACACACACACACACACACACACACACACACACACACACACAAAAACTCTTTCCCAGCCTCCCATCTGGAGATTAGGCAAGCTTTGTTAACATAATGTCAAACAAACTTCAAAACAACCCCCATCTTAATCCTCTCCAACCCACACTTGTTCACTGTCACAAGTTATTTGTTGAGGAGCAGCGCTGAAAGACCTCTGCGCAAACAATGTGAACCCCGTAAAATACGGAGTAGAACGCACTCCCGCAAACAACAAACAGCTCGATGTTTATCTGGAACTTCTTCTTTAAGTCGCCAATAACAGATTATAGGAGAATACGTGAATAAACGACGAGGGGGAAACATCATCAATCAAGAAGCTCCCACACATACTGCACGCTACAATTAAGCAAATCCAAATAAAAAAAAAACATGCTCTGTGATGTGCATGAAAATGCTGAGCAGGCCTGGTTGATCTAATTTTTTTGGATGGAGAAGAGAGGGGAAAATGGAAGATGTTAAAAAAGGAGCCAGGGTTCATTGTCGGGGCACAGACAGCAGCTTCAGACATGCAGATGCTCTTTTAAGAGGGAGCAACCAAGCAGTGATTAAAATGACATCTGCATTTAGATCACAGAGAAAGACAACATTCAATTTGGGCGAGACATGCTTCTGCCAAGCTGTAGAGTTCAGCATTGTTGTGAAATGTACCAAAATGGCACCCCGCCATTGTGTTACGGTACCTAAAGGGTGGAGCTAAAGACACTGCGGTCCCTTGATTGGCTGAGTGAGAATTGTCTGAAAAAGAATACAAAATGCTCCATTGTTCTCTTTGGGTGACGTTATGATGTCACGCAATTTATACTCTAAACTTGATTGGTAGGAAAACAAACAACTGGTCTTAAAGTGATACAGTGAGTCACACTGTAGTTTTGCTGCATTCTTGACATTTGGCTGGTGGCTTACCACTAAAAGAACATTACAGGCCATATAATGCTTGATTCCTTCACTAGGGGGGATTCCACTGGTTAGGACAGACATGGTCCACTTTTCCTCCTAATCCGCCATTTCTACTACCCGCCATCTTGCGGTCAAAAATTGAAATAAGTGATCCGTAGCGTACCGCATTTGGCACACCAGACTATGTTATGGTACAAAAAGGGTGGAGCGAGACAGAGAATCATCACTACTTCTATGTGGGAATTGAATGGGAGGAACACCAAATGGCTGCTTGCATGTCTTCTATTGTTGCTTTTGTTGGTGCAAACAAGCCACATCAGGGTTTACCAATGTAAACCATAAAGAAGGATCTCTGCTAGGAATCTAGTCAGGATGACACCTACTGCTCAATATACTGACCATGTTATGACGACGTCAACACAAACTAGCACGTAGGCATGGGCTGGGTGCCAGTTTCAAGATAATACCACGGTATAAAAAAGGCACAGCTTCAAAACCACTAAAAATGTGTGTTCCTACGATATGAGAGAAAGTGGAGGTCCAGCGCGGCCACTACGTGGAAATACTTTGTCACATCCTGTGTTATTCCTTGCAGTCGGAACTGGGCTTCGATGTGTTGAAACCACAGGCGTGTGCTGTGTTGCCAGAAGTCGGCCAAAGATTGCAACGGTGTCAGCTGCCTTGTTAGCATCGAGCGGCGCCGCTATAGGCACGCTGTTGTCAGTCAACATATTACCCACGTCGAGGGTCACCAAATGTGGAGATGTGGTTGAGAAGGAGACAGGAGTGGAGGCTAAGCGGTATAAACCGTGTACTCTCCACTGTACAACAAGCAACAACCACTTCACAACATCTCAGTCGCTAACAACAATCACATGACCCGCAAACGGAGGTTTGTGTGAAAAGTGTGACCCTTGCTAGTATGCCACTTTGAACACATCATTCAGAACAAAACACGCTAGCTAACAACAATAGAGGAGAATGAGGGTATCCTGTATTGCTCAGAATGTGCCTGCGATCAAGAGGAGACTGAGGGCAGCAAGAAAATGGGCTGCTGCAGCAAAGTGGAGACTAATATAATACTGCAGTGTCAGCAGCTAAGGCACAGCACAGGGCAAGCTTATTTTTGCCATTTCTAGTCATGTATACTCAAATGTTACAATGGCAATGACATATCTGTGGTATATATTAACAAAGAAGTATCGCAGCGGCAGATTGCGAGTGTAATTACTTCAGTTATTACGGTAACGTGATGGCAAATTAGGGGTGGGCGATATATGGATATTTTTTAAATATCGATATATCTTTTAAGCACAATATCACACAAAAAAAACAATATATGGTTCATATCGATATAGACTGCATTCTCTTGTATCTCGACATGGATGTGTCATTCTTCACTCTGCTGTGTGTGTCAAGCGCTCTGAGTGGGGCTCCTGCTTCGCCCCCATACATAAAGGAGGAGGGTCGGAGCAGAAGCTCTTGGCGACAAATCTAGCTACTTTTTCTGGCGGTGTTGGAGTTTTTCTGGTATTTGAAAGTAGTATTGTTGTGCAGTTTGTGTGTTGTCACTGAGCAGCAGCGGGTTTTCCCGCGATGTCCACCCCGCCCCCAAAGCAGTCACAAGCCGTGTGTGCAGCCATCAGGTCCCTCGAGGCGACAATTTTAAATGAAAAAACTACGAAACAAGTTTATTTGTAGTTCTAAACATGTTTTTACTCACGTTTTTGTCTCTCCTACAATGTTCTGCTTTCTTAAAAAAAAATCATACTGTGCTGCTGACGTTTAAAAATGTCCTCTAAGTGAGGCACTTTATTTCTTATTTTGTTCTTTTGTGCTTTTGTTGTGAAGATTTGAGCATAGCTAAAGGTTTGTTATAAAGAAGATTGATTGTATTTTATTTTTTCTATATTTCTAAAAGAGAACGGACTGTTTGATTTTAGCGTCTGTTTTTCTATCATAGTTTTTTTTTTATTTTAATGAAACAACTTTGCACGCATAGTTGACTTTGCCTAAACACACTTAGCGGAAAAAAAATATCGGGATATATATGGTATATGAATATTCAACATAAATATATCGGGATGTGAGTTTTGGTCCATATCGCCCAGCCCTGTTGAAGATTCAAGAGTTTTACTGTCATATGCACAGTAAAACAGGTACCGGTAGTTATACTACGCAATGAAATTCTTATTCTGTTCATTCTCCATAAAAAAAAGAAAGAAAGCACAAGAAAATGAATAAGAACAGAAGACCATCAACACCAATAAATTAAAAGCAACAAGAAGAGAAGAAACATTAATAGCAATACATTAAGAGCAACAATAATATGTTAAGTGTTATGAGTGTGTGCGTGTGTTGCGTGCGGCGTGTGCGAGTGCTTCATTGAGGAGCCTGATGGCCTGTGGGTAAAAGCTGTTCACCAGTCTTGTGGTCCTGGACTTCAAACTCCGGTAGCATCTGCCTGACGGTAGGAGTGTGAAGGACGAGTGTTGTGGATGTGTGCTGTCCTTAGGACTCGTAGGACTCTAGATTTATAAATGTCTTGCAGTGAGGGGAGGGCTGCCCCAACAATGTTCTGTGAGGTCTTGATCACCCGCTGGAGTGCCTTCCTATCACGTGTTGTACAGTTAGCGTACCAAACAGTGATGGAGGCGGTAAGGACACTTTCGATAGTGCACCTATAGAAGCAACTGAGGATTTTGGTTGACATGCCAAATTTCCTCAGTCTTCTCAGGAAGTACAGTCTCTTTTGGGACTTCTTGATAATTTGTTGGGTGTTGTGAGACCAGGTGAGGTCCTCGCTGATATATGTGCCAAGAAACTTAAAGGTTTTCACCCTCTCCACCTCAGTCTCATCAATAAACAGGGGTTTATGCGGCTCCTTTTCTCTTGGCAAACACATCATGGGCTCGTTACTCGTTACTCAAAACGAGCCCATGAAATAGTGTGTTTACTTGGTGAGGAGAGAACCATGGCTTGCTCAAAATGAAGAAAAGTTGATCAAGAAAATTAAACATTTAAAAGTAAATGGACGCATGAATATATGTTCATTCTTCCAGTGTCAAACGCTGTGTTTCATATGCTCTGAGACTGTAGCGGCGGTCAAGGCGGAAATGTGACACGACGTTCCCTGACAAAACAGATCATACGGGTGGAAGTACCCATCGAAGTCTCACGCGAGAGTGCGGAAAATCACGTCATAACACATTCATTTACACACAGCCACATGCACATGAACGTTCACTAAGGACTGAATGTATATCGGGGCAAAACAAAACATCCTTCACCGACGGGAGAGTTGCGAAGGAGTGCTTCTGCTGCAGAGCCCTTATTCGAAGTTAACAAAAACAGAAACTGTGTGACAAAATCAAGCCCAATGTCAGCAACATAGCAAGAAAATCTGAAACTTTAACAGGATGTACTGTTGCAGCTTTTTTTTTTTTTAAACAACAGGGTCATGTGCAGGGTTTCATTACATTCGATATTCACATGAGCCAGTCTGTTTGATGCACTTTATAGGTAAACTGAGGTTCGGACCTTCGCAGTGAAAAAAATTGCAAAAACGGGCCTTACTCAATTCAATTTCTCAAATCAATTTAATTGAAGACCCCTGATCTATAGTCATGTGGAAAAACATGTTACATGACCATATGTATTTGTAGCCAACTCTGTTACTCCTGAACTGCTGCCTACAAAAGGGTGAACACTTGTAAAAACATGCACCCCGACTGTTCTGTCTGTGCTATTATTTCTCTGACAAATACACCACATGGTGGCGCTGTTATTAAAGCCCAAAGTTTAACCAAGTAAGTCGGATTGACTGAAATTTTCTCACAGCTCAATGTGCTCTACAAAACACTGTAACTTTAGGACGTTTAGCCGAATCACGACAAAATTTGGCACACGCATTTCGGGGGCTGACGTGTAAAATTTGAACAAGATTGGTTGAGGATATCTGTCTTACATGCATGCTTGGATGTCATCCACAGCATTTTGTCCGCATCCCGTGGGGCACGCCACTAAATGTTATTGACCTGCTTTTTCTAATGAACAAGCATCGAAATTGAAACTTTAATAATGGAGCGGTTTACCAAAACGCCCCATTTTTGACCACTGGACTCACTGTGAGGTCACCCATCTGTTCACGTGTATTTTACTTGGTGCTTGGTACACCATTGTTGGCCGCTGCTTCATTTGCTAATTAAAGCAGAGTGTGTGTTGTTAGAGGGGAGGGAGGTCAGTCGACCTAGTGACGTGTCCCTGACATGATTGATTGTGACTGTCAGGCCTCTCAGCTGGGTGTCTCTCAGTGTTGGGGCCCCCGCATAAAGGATTACACAAGCTATGCCTAACCTTGGCCTGGCTTTTGTGCACCCGGGGTCCCGCATCAAAGACCCGGCAGGGGACTTTAGCATTTTTAATCAGGCGGCCCGACTCCGTGCTGGCACAGGATGCCGGATCGCTTTCATCAGGACAACAACAAAGAGCGCAGATAGGGAGGCGATAAGGAAACAAGGCCAGCATTAAAGGAAAAGTAGGTACACCTGCTTCTCTCATTTCGCCTTGACTTCTACACCACAATCATAAAACATATTCAATTAATATCTCTCTGACAGCGTCAATCAAAAATCTGTGCACATTTTTTATACAGCTCTTGTATCAGATGCAATGTTTGGGTACAAAATATGCAAAAACTTGCAAATATCTTCCTGATGACAGTGCCATGCTCAGCGGGAAGTCATGAATAAATCCTCATGTTTTGCCGTGCGGGTGGCGGAATATTAGGAAAACAGCGACAAGGGCAAACATGCGTACGCCTTTTGTTCGTGCCCGTGCGACGAATGCATTAAACGTTCATCACAGCAGCTTTATTGACAGTCGTAGTGTACTTTTAGCAGTACGCCAGAGGACCAAACAAACATTCCTTCTGCTGATATAAAAAGGAAGAATATGAATTATAACAAGCAATCACCTCAGAGATCTAGAAGATCAATGGATCAAGCAATAACACTGGTGCCAACATCACGGCATAGAGTATAATAGCAATTTGAAAACACCATGAAAATATATGGCTGGACGCTTCTTCAACAAGATAACCAAAAGGTCACTCCAAATGTGTTTCTTGGGCTTAAAACTGATAAGAAAGTACAATAACTATGAAACAACTGGCTTTTACCATAACTAGCTAACGGCTAATGCTATACATGACATCCCCATCAGCAGTGTACTACACCAACAGCGTCTTCATCCTTCTTTTGAACGCATATTGTTTTGAGAAGCCAAACTCGTTACTTAAATGGCCCCAACAACAAAGCAGAACTACGTTCCTTATCCTTGGACTCACGGGACCAATGTCATACAACGTCATGTGAAAAAATCTGAACGATCCCTTTAACACCCCTTGTGGAGCCTGGTCCTGTTTTGGGGGAATAATAGTAGCAAAAAAGCCATGAAAAGCCAAAGAAAAAGCAAGTTTACTCTGACTTCCGGTTCCTAGTTTGACATTTAAACAGCCTAGTGGGCATGACTAATAGATATTCCTACAGGCTTATATCGGTGCTTCTGAAATAGTGGGGCGGGCTCCCCTTGGGGGGGCGTGAGAGGCAGAGGGTCATGGTTGGCAGGTCCGTTCGTGTCTTTATTCCTCATTTATTTATTGCTTGTTCATTTATATTTTTTTATATACAGGTACACACTAAGTCCCCAACTAACAAACACAATTGGTTCCAGACGACCGTTCTTATGTCAAATTGTTCTTCAGTAGGGGAAAAGGTAATATTACCAATGATATAGGTACTACATGTACGTGTATACATATACAGTATATGCGTATGTATGTAAATATGAGTTCGGATGCAGTAGTAATATTAAACGAGGATAATTAATGAAAATAACAGTCATAAAAATGATATAATAATACGTAATGATAAATGTTATTTACCTTTGAAGAGGAGTGGTCGAGCATACGTCGATGTGCTGGAGCTGGAGGAGGAGTTATTGAAAAAAGGACAAATGGTCGTCATCGTTAGACTCTTCTAAAAGAGGTAGTGTTCTGTGGATGGTGTAGAATTAAGCAGGCCTATTAACTCTTCATAAACTTTAACCACGCTGTATCTGGGTTGTATTATATAGCTAACAATGTAGCTTTCTCGCTACCGCTGTTGGTCCCATTAGCAGTGTCACAGTGCCCTCTGCTGGTCAAGCATGTAACAGCATAAATATGGGCTGACTGGTCAAGCATGTAGCAGTATAAATATGGACTTTATAAGGCAAAACACATGAACATATAGACTAGTCGGCTTTGTTCGTATCTCCGAAAGTTCGCACGCCGGATGTTCGTTAGTAGGGGACTGAGTGTATTTGTTTTGCTTTTCGTGCCTTTTGCTCACTTTTTTGTCTCCCACAGTGCCCATACAAATTCCACGCACATGCGTCACGGCCAATCATACAAATTAGACAACAACGTCATCTGGTCAATGCCTACCCCCACCACATCCCCACAAATAGATTGCACTCCTGTGATATTTATACACTTATTTCATTTGTGAACAGTTCAAATGAAGCACAAATTGAAGAAATGTAAATGAATTAGATTGGATGCCCAGCACAGGTTTGTACGACAAAATCAAGCTTATTTATTTTCTTGGCCCTTACTTAAACACACATGCAGTTTAGAGACGTTTGATGCCACTCCTCAAAGCAGATATAGGGGTGTGACAGGACCCTCTCCCCATGCTTCCCTCGCTCCCCCGCCGCGTGCCAAGGGACCACGCGGTGAGGAGCCGGGTGGTGACCACTGAATGCTTTTTATTTGATCAGCTGATAGGAACACACTGGACCCTTTCTCTGCACATTTTTCAAAACAAGAATCAAGGATATGGACGTGGCGGGATGCGTATACACAGAAAGGTTCCCCGATGTGCACAAGACATGAAGGCGAAGGCGGTTGTGTGCATGTGTGTGTGTGTGCGTGTGTGTGTGCAGTGAGAACAAACACACGTAGCAGAAGAGAGGCAGCTCTCAGCAGTAAGCAGCCTGTTGGACTTTAAAGAGCAGGAAAGAGGAGGCCTTTCTCACCTGGAAGCTCCAGAAGATAAGCAGAGACGCGCCCAGCGGCATCATGGGCAACAGGCAGGAAGCTGACGAGCCTGCAATTGATGATAACACAATATTATTTCTTACATTTGTGTTAACTCATGCAGACAAACAAAAGGATGCTAGTGAGATGTTTCAGTTAATTTCCTGACATACAACAACATGGACCTTATTGCAAATTGTCACTAGAAGAGAGAGCCCAAACGGAATGTATTTGTAGCAACCTTGGCCTATCAATATCCATCCATCCATCTTCTATGCCGATTATCCTCAATAGGGTCGCGGGTATGCTGGAGCCTATCCCGGCTGACTTCTTGGCCTATCAGTATGTGGGGTAAAATGATGAATTGAGTAAAGAACCAAATAAATGCCCTAACATTACAGTATATCAGCATATTCTACGCATTATTATTTAATAAGTGACTATTCATGATATAGTCTGACTTTATTTATTCATTATGTACAATGTTTCTTTCAATATTTACTCCTGCATCCTTCTTTATTCATTGTGTTCACTATTAGAAAATGTTAACATCAGGCTTTGCTAAACCCAAGACGTGAACAGCCCATCCTGAACATGAAGGAAGGAAAGGATTAAATAAGATCTGCGTCTTCCTACTACTTTTAGGGGCCTGTTGAATTGTGCAAGTGTAACCAGCAGTCTCAGTAGGGAAGCCCAGACTTCCCGGTCCCCGGCCACCTCCTTCACCTCCACCGGGAGGACACCAAGGCGTTCCCTGGCCAGCTGTGAGACATAATCCCTCCAGCGTGTCGGGGTCTTCTCCCGGCTGGACATGACTGGAATGCCTCACCTTGGAGGCGTCCGGGAGGCATCCGGACTAGATGCCCTGCCCACCTCAGCTGGCTCCTCTCGATGTGAAGGAGCAGTGGTTCTACTCTGAGCTCCTCCCGGATGACTGCGCTCCTCACCCCATCTCTTAGGGTGAGTCCAGCCACCCTACGGAGGAAACTCATTTCAGCCGCTTGTATCCGTGATCTTGTTCGTTCGGTCACGACCTACCTGGGAAAGTCTATTCCAAACCTCGGCTACAGGAGGTGCAGAGTAATGTGTTGATGATTATTAGGGGGGCGGTTCCAACAAAACTAAGTAAAAGTGATGTTAAACGTTCAGTTGTCATTCATTTGTCATTTGTAAAACTATAATTATTGTCCATAAAATGTGTTTTGTGTTGACGTATTTGAGTGTCTGGAACCGATTAATTGGATTTACATGATTTTCTATGGGGAAATTTGCTTTGGTTAGAGTCCGTTTTGGTTTGCGTCGGACCTTCTGGAACGGAGGCACTACTGTATTGTACTTTGGCAAGAAGAAAATAATACTCACAGGTATTCATAATAATGACGCAGTGTAAAACTGTGCTATTTGTCCCATGTCATATTTTTTCTTATAATAATAATAATAGTCATATTTTTTTATTAATGCATAATATATTTTTAAAAATTAAATACAAGTAAATTTAAGAGAAAAATAAAAGTAATTTCTATTTTGAAATTAAATTTTCATGCTTTCATGTATTTACATGGTGGCCAAAAATTCTGATCTCCAGTGTATCGGATACGTTGCGGCCGTCGAGCAGCTTGTATTTAGCCCGATCCCTGGAACTGAAGGCTGTGTTTTCAATCAGCGCTTGTATTGGATTGTGCAGATACCGGTAGCTTAATTCCACAACCTCCATTAGCGACGCATTAAAGCTAGTGCAGCCCATTAACGAGCGGCATAAACAAGCGGTACCACAGCTTTGCCATTCAGTTAATGCTCTGTGATCATGTGACAGGCGGCACAAAGAGGAACTTTAGCGAATGGAGCTAAAGTGTAGAAATGACTGCAGACTCTACAGCTGCAGTTCAAAGCATTTGAATCTTAACAAGAAGGAGGGGGGGAAAGGCCTGCGTGCATGGGGAGCGAGGGCACAGCCCGGAGGCTTAGATCTTCAACCTCCACGGACACACACACACACACACACACACACACACACACAAATGCGAAGTTGCAGCGAAGGGAAAACACGCTCCTAACATCAAAAAACACAAACATTAAAGGGCACGCAGACAATCAAATCAAGACACACAAGGAGAAGCACAAGAGTGCTAACACACACACAAAAGCAAACAAATGACACAAAGACACACACATGGACACAACATGAGTCCCACGTCCCCGCGTGGACAGCTGTGGGAGGTCACAGAGACATGACAGTTGCGCTATCAGGCCAACATTAAGGCCCGCCGCTTTAAACACACCCGTTTGAAGTCACACCAAAGTCAGACCCCGGGATCTCTCATCTCCCATCTCCCTTTTAACACCGCAGTGCCGACATTTCATTCTGCCCCCCTTTTCATGCTCCCGCCTTTGAATTCTGCCTTTTTAAAAGACTAATTTTAACTTCTTCAAGGCTGGAAAAACAGGCAAAGGCGCGTCATTAAGATTCTTCCGCTTGGCGTGCGCCTTCTTTTTTTCCTGCCGTTCAAAGGTCCACCAAAGGAACGCTGAGCCTCTGATGTGCGCTGATTGATAAACACAACATTGTGCCTCTCCAACATAAGGATGCCGTCTAAACGGCGGACTTTGTGCATCCTAATGCTCATAACAATCATCACGACATCGCTGAGGACCATCCCAATTTGTTTGATGAAGCTTGAAATCAGAACATCAACCACATTCGAGGCCAAACAAGAAAGAAAAACTGCCAACACATGCTGTGATCTAGTGTTGCCAGATGGGAAATGACAAATTATCATACCAGAAGCTTAAAACGATCCTATTTTGAGGAAAGTTGTCGCACATATCCGATTTGATGCAGCTCAGGAACATTACCACGACCGTGTAGTGCAGGATGTATCTTCTTTGTATTGCTAATAGCCACGTGCTAAAGGGGTCACGTTAATGTGAAATGGCTGGCAACGCGCTGTGCTCAAACTCCAGCATAGCGCCCTCCACTGGCCAGCAGGTATCCCAGACAACCTCAGGTTTGGAACAGTAAACCCAGACCCAGCTCTTAGTCGGTACTGTGGCTTAGTTGTTTAAAGTGCCTGTCTTGTAAACAGGTCAACGTCCGTTCAAATCCCAGCAGTGCCTTTCGGGGATGTCCATACCCTGATCGGGCTCTCAGGTTTCCATCGGAATAAGGATGCCAGGTAAGTGACGAGTGGCACGTTCAACAGAGAACATAAACTCAACACAAAACAGCACACGTTAGTACCGTACTGCAAACTGGAGAAGTGATAATTGGGTGTGTTTACGATGGAAACAGCGAACCCAACCGTACTACCGAACTGTACTTTCGAATAAGAAAAAATGTGCACAGTACCGAGCCAAATTGTGCTTCACTATCACTGACCCACCCAATGGGGAAACCAATTCAGTCATTGATTAATTAATACATAAATTTTGAAGTAAATTTGACATATTTTTCCCCTAAATCAGGCATTTTCAAGCATAAAAATGGCAAAATGTACTCAAATACAAATATAAGGCATTCAGAAAACGCCTTCAAAGACGCTGTGAAAGATATGCAGTGTTCCACACTGGTCACTAGGTGTCAGCAATGTCACTGTATTATTGGTGACTCGAGATTGGATTGCCGGAACAACAGGCTTTTATTGCAAGTTTGACTAATCTCACAACAGGCACTAATAAAAATCTGTAATAAAAGCACGGGCAACTGAGCTGAAACTCAGCCCGATGTCACATCATGAGTCTTATTCAGGTCTTAAATGGCGTACCAACTCCTATTATGTTCGCTATGTTGGGTGACTATTTGTTCGTAAACGGCTTTTCTATGCTCTACCTACAAAAATATTCTATTTATAAACAAGGAATCCTAGTTCGCGGGAATTCACTTATCACGGTCGGGTGTGGAAACAATTCACCTCAATAAGCGAGGGATTACTCTGCAGAGAAATGTGCACTGGAACAAACTGACCTGACGGTCCAAGTCTGATATTTTGGAAAAAAATGTGTACAATACCAAACAAATGGTACTGCTTCTACACCACTACTACACCGTACTGCTGTAGGATATATTTTGTGACACTTTACAATATTTCTACCATACCGTACCACCAGTATGAGCACGCCGAAATGCGGTATCTACAATGGAAACTACAAAAATGGCACCTGGTACCAAAGTAAACTGCTTGGTGGAGCTGGGGATTAAGTGTCTTGTTTGACCCCATCACACCCCAAGTGGACCACAGAACCGTACTGTACTACTGTTACCAACACCCGAAACAAACGAGCGAGGAAAATAGGTACTGTACACCGGAAACACAGAGGAACGCGGTGGAAATAAGAATGAAGAGTCTTGTTCCACCCTTTCCGTACTAGCGAACCATACCCAACTACTGCGTCCAGATATTTTGGGAGGTTTACTGCACAATAGTAAAGCTATATGATGGCGAGCTAAACCGAAGTGTCCCGCTGAGTGGAAACAAGCTAAACAGTCATGCGAAGGATGTGGTTTCCACTGAGGGAAGCTGCCATAAAGAGAAGGTGGAAGGAGCACATCCTCACCTCCATACGCCAAGACCACTCTGCTGGAAGAGTCCGCAAACTAACAGAGGCGATGACAGGTTGAGATGTATGAAAGGCGCTTCACTCCGCAGTGAGATCCCTCATCTGTTTGGGTTTGGGTCGGAAGAACAAATTTTTGATGCGCAACCCTCTCCGTCTTCCTCGCATCCTTCGGTGTTAGCTGACCCGAAATCATTTTTCTGTTTACTCCACTCAGCGTTTCACAGATCAAACGAGGGTTTGTTTACTCTGACCGCCCGGCTGGCGAGCCGGAGACGAGCGCCACTGCTCTTCCCTTCCGCATCAGCCTTTTTCTTTTCTTTTTCTTTTCATCTGGATCACAAGCGCACTCTTTTCTACTTTCCATCTCATCCCCTGCTACCCTGCGCCCGTACAAGTTCAGTCACACTCCTGATGAAGTGTCCTGTGAATGGCTGCTACGATACAAGAAGTCATTAAAAACAAACAAAAACAATACAAAATTGTACACATTTTATTAAAAAAAAATTATAAATAGCATTTATCAATATTTAACCATTTAAATGAAATTATTTATACATATAAATATTAAAAGAATTACAGATATTATAAAATATAACAATTATTAAAAAGTAAAATATCTAGTATAATAATATAAAAATAACAGATCATTTTAAAATGTTTTCAAAATATTGAAAGAAAAATTAAAAATAATATAAATATAAACAAATAAATATATATTATACAAATTATATATACAAATATAAAATAAACACAGTAACAATGATTTAAAAAATAGAACAAAGGTAAAAAATTAAAAATAATATAAAATAAAAATATAAATGCAAAATTTGTTATTAATATTAATGATAAATAGTATTTATCAATATTTAACCATTTAAATGGAATATTTATACATATAAATATTAAAAGTATTACAGATATATGAAAATATAACAATTATTAAAAAGTAAAATATCTCGTATAATAATATAAAAATAACATAGATCATTTTAAAATGTTTAAAAATATTGAAAGAAAAATAAAAAATAATATAAATATAAACAAATAAATATATATTATAAAAATTATATATACAAATATAAAATAAACACAGTAAAAATGATTTAAAAAATACAACAAAGGTAAAAAATTAAAAATAATATAAAATAAAAATATAAATGCAAATTTTGTTATTAATATTAATGATAAATAGTATTTATCAATATTTAACCATTTAAATAGAATATTTATACATATAAATATTAAAAGTATTACAGATATATTAAAATATAACAATTATTAAAAAGTAAAATATCTCATATAATAATATAAAAATAACAGAGATCATTTTAAAATGTTAAAAAAATATTGAAAGAAAAATAAAAAATAGTATAAATATAAACAAATAAATATATATTATAAAATTATACTGTATATACCAATATAAAATAAACACAGTAAAAATGATTTAAAAAATAGAACAAAGGTAAAAAATTTAAAATAATATAAAATAAAAATATAAATGCTAATTTTGTTATTAATATTAATGATAAATAGTATTTATCAATATTTCACCATTTAAATAGAATTATTTATACATATAAATATTAAAAGTATTGCAGATATATGAAAATATAACAATTATTAAAAAGTAAAATATCTCGTATAATAATATAAAAATAACATAGATCATTTTAAAATCTTTAAAAAATATTGAACGAAAAAAATAGTATGAATATAAACAAATAAATATATATTATAAAAATTATGTATACGAATATAAAATAAACACAGTAAAAATGATAAAAAAAATTACAACAAAGTTAATAATAATTAAAAAATAAATCTAAATATAAATGCTAATTATGTTATTAATATTAATTAATGAATGAAATTTTATTTCATTAATAAATATTTGGCAAAAATATATCTCTGTTTTTATTTTTATTTTTTTAAAGGCATTCAAAGTAAGAGTTACCACTTCTCAGGCCAGAGTTTGTTGTTTTTTTGAGTCTATACAAATACAAATTAAACAAAAAAAATAAAAAAATAGAATGAAGACAACAATACAATAATAAAACTATGTTTATAACTATTTAGAAACGTATTTTTAGTTTTCAACTTGTCTATGTTTTACATAGTATGTGTCACATACTGTATTTCCTGTGTATATTTGTTTTCTTCTTTGTATTATTGCTATCATTATTATACTTTGACCTTCTCCTGCAGCTATACCACAATCATTAGCATATAAATTATGTTCACGTTCAATAATATGAAATAAACAAATACCACTAATGTGTTATGAGAATATACTATAATAATAATTAGTTTATGTACGATTGTGATGAGTATTATGTCATGCATTATGGATTAAATGCTAAAAACAAAATATGAGAAAAGGTTAAATGTTGTAGTGAACCATTGTTGTGCATATGCCCTTTCGTGGTGGACGCATGAATGCCGTACATGAGTTCATTCCTGACAAGTCTGCACAGTCTATGGAGTCGCCTGGTCTGTTTCTGCACAGACTGAAGGCGGGTTTAGTGTTGTCGTGCTGTACTGTACTGTGTACTGTGGTGAGTGCATGCACAGAGCCCACAGGCATCATGCTAATATCCTCCCACTCACTTACAACCAATGGAGGGCCAGCAAAGACAACCTGATCTGGGACATGAACAGAAAATATACCCTTGATTTGTCCTTGTCAAAGTCAAACGATAATGAGGATTGTGCGGTTGACCCGCTGAGATCCATGCTGGGTTTTGCCGTTTCGGGTTTCACTGGAGGGGGGCATCCATGTTGTTTAATAATCAGTGGGATGTTTGGATTATAGATGCAGGTCAGTGCAAGGAGAAGCCAGAGCCATCATCTCTGCATGGAGCACCATCATCAAAACAAGAACCACATGTTCCGAGTTGTGCTTCTCCGCGGAAGACAGCAAAGCCCTCGGCCTGGGAAAGAACGTGGAAGCGCAGTAGATCCAAAGACACATGTGGTTAGCCATAAAACTTCACATGCACTCTTGAGCAACCAACCCCGCCGCCCCCTTCCTCGTCAACTCCAGACTCCCATGGCCTCCAACGACTCTACCCGGCGACTCACACGTCGAGCCGCGAGCAGGGAGACAGAGGAGCCGTGGAAACAATAGGACGCAACATGAGGCAACGATCTGAGCTGAAAACAAAGATGGCAGAGGGAATAGCGGTGACAGTCGACGAGAAGGTGGCTGCAGGCGATCATCGCTACACGGGACGACAACAATGCCCATCCTGAAACTTGACACACAACGTAAACACCAGGAGGAGGACAATGGCGCTCGCTCTGTGTACAAAAAGATGCTTTTCCTCCAGCTGCAGGGGGGGATGTACACAGAATTCCCCTCGGTATCCTCTATCGCCTTTTAGCATCTGATACGGCTTTGCAGCACAGGCGGAAGCTTGGATTTCACAATAAAATACAATGAAATGTGTGAATAGGCTTGGAAATGATGGGAATGGAAATCAGGGTCAAACTGTGGCAAAGCAAAGCTGCTTTAACTGTCATGCAAGTGTAAAAAGAAGTGAACCACAGGCGGGAGGCGGGATTTGAAATCCGGTTACCTGCAAATGGAATAAGAAGGGAACCCCCACCAAACATCAAAACAAGTGACAACGTATCGCTGGGGTCTTACTTCCAGGTTGGAGTCATCTTTTTTAAATCCACGCACGTGTTTTTAAATCCACGCAGCAAAGACAGAACTTGCACAAATGAGGTCTTGGGAGGTCTTGGGAGGTCTTGCACGGCGGCATCCGGGAAAGACGACCATGTTCTGCGATAAGTGTTGTGAAAAAGACGAAGAAGAATCTAAATACGCGCGTGAGGTCTTGCATGAAACCGCAATAAGTCTTGCAACAAAAACACGCGCACACAAAAAGCCAAAGAAAAGGCAAACTTAGTTCATTTTTGAGGCGGGCTGATCTCCTGAGGTCTTGGTGGAAGTCCTGCTAAAAAAAAAAAGTTGCAAAAAAGCCAAAGAAAAAGCAAAAAAACACCTTTTTTCCCCCCGTGATGCTTGTTGAACTGAAGTCCTGCATGATCTCATCCAGGAAGTTGGCCCATTCTATGGAATGAATGTTGCAAAAAAGGCTAAGAAAGCCCAAAGAAAAAGCAAAAGACAGTTTTCTTGACTGACCCGAGGTCTCTTGAGGTCTTGCGTGACGTAACCTTACGCCTTGGGGGGAAAATAAGGCACAGAACGCAGAAGAAAAATGCCTGAAGGTCGTGTTTTTTCACGTGATGTCAAAGAGGAGCGGTTGGAAGGTTGTTTTGGGGTTTTTTTTTAAGCCAAAAGCTTTGATCAAAGTTTCAATTGCTGTTTGACCTAAGAGGTTCCGCTGTACATAATGCAGACTTTGTTCCAGTCCTGCTGGAGCAAACACGGCTTGGTTAAAGCTATGAGGAAATACGTTCCAATCCTCTAATGGTATCTTTTTACGACTTCCCGCAGCTTTAATAGCCATCAAAATGAGGCTTCATCCCAGTCAAAGCTGCAATAATAATCCTGTTCATTGGTGCTTGATGGATGGCCGCTGTCTCTCTGCGGCCGCTCAGCTGTCATCTCCACACATCAGGAAGTAGAGCGCCCTAAGGTCATGTGATTGGTCACATGGTAAAAGGTCCTGGATGGCTACCACAGCAGCAGCAGAGGCAGCAGTGGCGCCTGGCTCGGTTCCAGATGAGGCCCCCCGCCCCGCTTTTTTTTTTTTTTTTTTTTTTCCCCCTGGTAGACCGCAGTCCCACGGTTGTCTGGGATGATGCCTGCGTGTGGAAGACTGCTTCTAAATGAGGGGGCTCGGGACCCGAAGTCGGGGCTGCGGAATGGCTGACAGCGGGCTGTGTTTTCCCATGGCGGGGGCTGCAGTCGCAGCACTTGAAAGAAGCGACACCGTGTCCATTTTGGGAAAGTTTGGGAAAGGGACAATAAGTGACGTCCAAGCCTGGACTTGTCCAATCAGAGAACTCCAAGCCAATTCCTGTTTGGTTTGATCTTCACAGCTGGAGGCTTTCATGTCCACCAGCGGAAGCTGCATAGCCCGGACAGGAACAATAGCATGCAGGGATGCTAAGTCAGCACATAAGGGGGCGGGGCTTCAGTCCGGGCGCCTATTGGATCTATTGGGCTTCCTTTTGAACGGGCTGATGGAGGTAAACCCAGTCAGAGATGACTCACATGACCAGGAAGTACCTTCTCTGGATGACTTCCTCTGCTCAGGCCGCCACCACCAGAGACGGTACGGGGGCGCCGGATGACTGGCAGGCAATGGGATTTTTTTCCCCACGGGGCCCAGAATTCCGGAGCATTCCTGTCATGCAGACTATGCATGACTCACATTTTTGCAGCAGATTCCTAAAAACAGAATTTCAGTTTATTCCATGTGGAAGATCTTTGACTGGTGTTCTTGCAGCCGATGACTAAAAACAGCAGAAAACTCCTGTCGTGCCGGTCTTTGACTGGTGCTTTTGCAGCAGTTCTTTCAAAACTGCAAGGTGCTCCTGTCATGGAAAGGATCTTTGACAAGCCTTTTTGCAGCAGTTGCCTAAAAACAGCAGAAAACGCTCCTGAGATATAGATGATCTTTGACAAGCGTTTTTATAATCTATATAGAATCTATATAATCCGTTTAGAATCTATGTAGAATCTATATAACAGGAGCACTGCTGTTTTTAAAGGCTGATAGTAAAAACGCTTGTCAAAGATCATCTATATCTCAGGAGCGTTCTGCAGTTTTTAAAGTCGGACTGCAAACACATGAATCAAAGATCTGCTATATTATAGAAGATCTTTGGACTCGTGTTTTTGCAGTTGGTCCTTAAACAAAAGCAGCGCATTCCTGTCATATCGGGTATCTTTGACTATTGATTGTGCAGAGGATTCCTAAAAACAGCAGAACATTTCTGTCATATAGAAGCTCTTTGACTCACATTTTGCAGCAGATTCCTAAAAACAGCAGAAAACTCCTGTCACATAGCAGGTCTTTGGACTGGTGTTTTTGCAGAAGATCCTTAAAAACAGCAGAGCACTCCTGACATAAAGCGCATCTTTGAACAGCATTTTTGCGGCAGAGTGCTAAAATCTGCAGAACACTCTCGTGACATATTGATGATCTTTGATGACTGCTTTTGCAACAAGTCCTTAAAATCCAGGAGAGTGCTCCTCCTGTCATATGGAAGATCTTCGACAAGCGTTTTTGCAGAAGATTCCGAAAAACAGCTGAAAACTCCTGTCTTACAGAGATCTTTGACTGGTGTTTTTGCAGTAGGTCCTTAAAAACAGCAGAGTGCTCCTGACATATAGATGATTTTAGACTAGCGGTTTTACAGTAAGTTCCTAAAAACAGCTGAAAACTCTTAGACAAGTCTTTTTGCAGTTGGTCCTTTTTGGACAGATGTGCACTTCTAACTTTGTGGAAGAGTTCATAGTCTTCTACCGTACATTTACTTCTATGGTAAGGAGATACATTTTATCCAAAAGGAGACTGAGGGCACCAAGAAAACGGAGCGTTGCAGCGAAGCGCAGACTGTGGCGTATGACGACTCAGCGAGAAAGTGAGCTTAAGTGTTTATTTTGGAAATTTCAAACTCAAGATGAATTTTCCTGACCAATGAGGGAGCAGCAGTGGTTTAGGTCACCTATACGGTACACCGACTAGTACTAGAAATAGTACTGTACATCATAGGTAGTGGAAAAAGGGCATTTAATGTCCTAACAATAATCACAAGACTATTCTCTCAAGCCCTTCAAATACCCTCTAAATCCTAACCTAACTTCTCGCCGTTCATCCAACTGTGCCGTCTTCAAAAAAGGACCGGCCAAACTAAAATAGGCAAGGACACAAAGGAGGAGTTCACAAGGTCCTCCTGGCTGACGGAGGGCTTGTGAAGAGTCCCAAAAAGGGTGGCCTTCAAGCGTATATGCACTGACCTTTGCTGATGAAAGGAGATGCCCCAAATGCTATTTTAACAATATCATGATGCCCTTTCAATATGAAAGCCCACGTAAAGCGACGCTCTTAGCCTCGGCGGCTTAAAAAGGACAAGGGAGGCGGGCACATGCGTGGACATCATGAGAGGTGTTACATACGATCATGGCATCACATCGCCGTGATGTTTAAGAACCCCCATTTTCAAAAAGGTGACGTTATTTTTTAACAGGAAGTTTCACAATAGCCAAATCTAGCCTTGATGCTGGAATTTAGACAGTTTTGGTTTAGCTAGTTTGTGTGTCTGTAGCTTTAATGCGAATGAGCTGCGTCTGTCGCCGACAAGAGTGTCTCCCAGTTAGCTAGCTACAGTGCTAACATTACCGCCGCAGTTTATCATCATCATCATCAATGTACACATCTGTAGCTAACTTGATGGCAGAGCTCCTGGCTTTTAAGATGTGTAGTGAAGCCTGTTTGTAAAGCTGAGCACTGGGGCGGCAAATGCACAGAGAGGGTTCATCTAACTTGGGGTGGGTCAGAGGCGGTGTCACGCCCATGCGGAGAGAGGTTTTTCCTTTCATGATGTCATGAAAAGTCGCAAAAGTGTCTTCAGCGTCTCGTCACTCAATATTGGAGGAAGATGGTTTCTCACCTTTGAATGGATGCTGCTCATAAACAGGTCCTAAGGACACACATTACCGTTAGAACATCATGGAAAAGTCCATTTTGCATGATAGGGCCACATTAGCGCTATTTAGCCTTGGACTCCCACGCCGCACGTCTCTATATTTGTATAGATGCGGATGCAGTGGGCGTACGTTTGAGTCCAGGCCTAAAAATAAGCGGGAAAAATTCCCTATTTACGTGTTTGCTACAGACGACATCACAGTGCTGTTTTAAGATGGGCTATTTCTGAAATTAAAATTACATATTTGCAAGCCGCTGTAATTACATGGCTGGTGCCGAATGGATGTGGGGCGGCGAGGCCGAGACAGGAAGTTGGTATTAACCTAGTAACGCGTTTGTTTTGTTTACCGACGTTGTGACGTCACATCACAAAACCACGAGTCGTCACGTCAGAGCCTAGAAAGATTCAATTACAAGCACGGCAGGAGGCCAAACGGCTTGGCATGTAAATAGCATGTTTAGCCTAAAAGTCTCATTATCACACACTTAAGATGCACGCTTTGACGTACACTTGGCTCCGGTGGCCAAATTAAAGCTACATGCTTTAATTTCCAACAGGGAGTAAATTAAGAGCTGATAATGGATGCAAATCTGGCGGAGATTTCTCTACGGATCGCCACAGCAGGGTGGAAGTGGATTGAAGTTACTGCAACACACACACACTGACAATTAAAAAAGGGAAAAATCCATACATTGCAAAGAAAACCATAGGAAGCCATATGCTCATTTGAAAAATAGAACATTTTAATAAAGGCTACATCTCTTCATAATTACAATAATTAAAAGTACCGAGGCCGAGCTCTATAGAACGCATCATTTACAGTTTAAGTGGAGCCAAAGGAAGCCATGAAAAATATTAGAAAGGATGATGAAACAAGATACTAATCATAAAAATGGCATAAAAATATCTTTTTTGGGGGCCCCTTGTGAAAACCAAGGGAGTAAGAGGACCCCTTAAAACGGGGTCAAACATGGCAAGAATCCATGTAGGCACAGCTGCTGTACTCGATGTGACACGTACATCGTCATCACTTGCAACACACAAACCAACTCAGTCACACATACATAATAAGCACGTGGGGGGGGATATTATAGAGCTTCTGTTGGGATGTAAACACATTATTATATATATCTATATATAGGTTTTTTTGAGGGGGGGAGGAGGGAAAGGGGCTTGATGGCCTCTTGTGCGAAGGCTATTTGTGCAACGCCGGCGCCACTCAAACAAAAGGCACTAAGACGAGACAGATCAAGGCGAGCTGGGCACAATTAAATAATACAGTTGTCAATATATGCTCCACTCTTAGCGGGGGGGGGGGGGCAAATGGGGCACAAATAGCACTGCAGTAGTTTATATATTATTCAACATGGAACCTGCATGTCCCACAAAAAAATCCCCCCGGAAACGTGTTCTTTTTTTTGTGTGTTTTTTTGAAAAAGAGGTGTAAGCGGGGATCAAAAGAATGTGGAGTAGTTTAGTTCATCGCCGAGCAGCATGTCCATGGAGTGTCAGGTTGAGGCTGGTAGGGGTGGGGGTCATCTTCAATAAATAAGCAATAGAGATCTTTACACGACAATACAATGGGATGCAATGTACACCTGCAGAGGGCTTTGCTGACAAGTGGTCGTTCACCTTCAGAGTCTACACATTTTTATAGAGTCCACACTCTTAAGCCACACAGTCCGTTTGGAGGACGCCTCACTCCATCCGCTCCACCTTGCCCAGGATCTTGCCCTCGTAGGTGGGCAGCAAGGAGCAGTCGTCCGACACTTCCTCGAACACTGCGCCACACTCAAACTCGTCGCTGGCCTTCTTGAAATAGTACCTGCAACACAGGAGACATGGACTTAGTTCATCTTGGGAGGCCTCATTTCCACCTTGTAGTTTCCAATACAGCACGTCAGAGCTCCGTCCTAGGCCCCCTTCAGGGTACCTGGAGAAATTCCCACTCAAGCCAAAACCTGAACGTGGATATCCTGACTATGAGGGAGACATGCTTACTACTACACTGTCCTCTACAACCACTGATTAATCTCAATGGGTGTTCCCCAGAGCTCTGTCCTAGGCCCCCTTTCTCTCCATGCATGTTTGGAGTGTGGGAAGCTGAAACACGGGGACAACGTGCAAACTTTGGTCTCCCGACTCCGAGGCAGACGTGCTAGCCACTTCTTTCTACTGGTGTTCCCCAGAGCTCTCTTCTGAGGCCCCCTTCTTTTCACGAAAATCCATACGCACAAAGAATACGCTAAATTAGGCAAATGAGGCAGGAGTGCTCACCACTCTTGCCCCATGCTGCAGAAGGCATACACATAAGAGTGCTGGATACGACGGGTGGCCGATAAACTTAACAAAGTGGGGGGGTGGGGGGTGTTAATAACATCATGTGAGCAGTTAATGATGCAACCCGCCACCATCCTCATTTTTTGAGGAAGAGAAACCAGCAGGGTAGGGTTAGTAGTAAAGATTGGGGTGGGGGGTGGGGGGGTATCTCTCTCATTAACTATGTCATGGAAAAATGCCTTGATTTGCTCCATGTGCATCTTGTTTGTTTTTAATGAGAACAGGCAATTCTTATAAAAGGATAGTCTTGAGAAAAGGCATTCAGGGGAAAGTCGGGGTGTTCTGCGGGTGGGTGGGGGCTTCAATGTGCACGCGGGTGGCCATTAATGAAAAGCAGCCACATACAGGAAGAGTTCTCATGCAAGTGAAATAAGACAAATGGTCATCAAGATCATCATGGAGCTTCACCCCTATTTGCAGGGGAACGACGACATGAGAAATCATCAAAAGAGCCATCATGATCCTCAGCCTGAGAGCCGGAATTTCCACTGGAACATGTTTTATGTGGCTAAATCGGCCCCCAACCCACCCACCCCCATTTTCCTCGTACTGACATCTGGCACCAATATTGTCTGGCAGGGCCTAGCATTACTGTTCTTTGTTGAACCGCTGCCATGCTGAAGAAATGACCCAACTCCACACATTCTCTGGCTGCTATTAAAACAGCCACGCTGCTCTCCTTTTGCCCCCAAAAATGTGGATGGTATGACACGGGGACAGGAGACAGCGGGCCAGGGAGTGAGAGGAAGTAGGAGGAAGGAGTACACGTACAGATGCTCATCACAACTGTTGATCCAAGAGCCTATCTCTTGAAATCAACATGCGATTATAAAGCTCATAAAGAAGGAAGGCTTGATGTTGCCTAATTAATGCCACAGCTTCTCTCTGCAAACAACTAACGCAAGTGCTGCCTTTCAACAAAATAACCTTCAAATGATTACAACATGTGTAAACATTGTGCATGTACAATGTGAGCACATATGTACACACATCACAGCAGAAGGAGGAGAAGGAGGAGGAGTAGGAGGGGTGTGTATGTGTGTGTGTATGTGGGGGGTGTGGGGGTGGGGGGTGCCTGATAGCATCAGTGAGGCATTTGCATGCTGGCCATTTGTGTGAGTCTTTGTTGGTTCAAATGAAAGCAGCCGGGGCTTCAAAGCCGCGTATTAAGTGTGCCTTAGCATGGAAATCAATACCAGATGGGACCCAAAATCGCTGCAGTTCAAACTCTCCCACTAACCCCCACCCCTTCCAAACACCATACGCCCTCCCCTTCTCATTTCGCCTCCTGAAACACACACACACACACACATGCAGACCAGACACGGGTCTCAGTCTGAACCCAACTGATAACACGACTTCCCTGACCAACCATTAAACAACAATAATGTGATATCATTGCTCTCTAGGTGCTGATCCCACTGTTGAACAATAAAACAATAGATCGGCACCGTATCATTGTGCAGCCGCAAAGATACTCACCTCATGCGTAAATCTCAATGTCATTATCATTCATTATTCATAAGGAAATGAGACAAACATGAGACACGCGCTAACCAACAGCAACAACGTTGGACTGGGGTCTCTTGTATTTCACAGTATGTCATCCGTGAGGAGACGTGTGTGTGGAGTGTAATACTGACGCGTCCACAGCTTAGGCAACATTATTTCCAGCAGTGTTTCCTCAAACGTTACAATGACGTGACTAAATGTGATGATGTCACGCAATACACACCTGTAGTTGCCCCTCTTGCGCAGCTGCTCCTTGAAGTGCCCCAGGGTGAGGCTGTGGCTCTTCATGGTCCTCCTGTAGGGGATCTCTTCCCCACAAAAGAAGTAAGTGACCACCGTCTCCCCGTTGCAGAGCCCATGGCTTGCGAGAGTCTTTCGACACTCCGTTGTACTGCGAGAGAGAATGAGCGATATAAGAGGAGGATATAGCGATACATGTGATGATGATAAAAGGTTGAAGAAACTCCTGTGGTGGCGTTACGACTAAAGATGCATTTTAAAAGCTCCGTCGGATGAAAAACGACCCAACTGGCTGTAACTGTGACCCAGTGGCGTGGCCCAAAAACGTGCATTTGTGTGTGCATGAAGAAAGGGGAGGGGTGTAGAGTGTTATCTATTCCCCTTCAGCTCGGTCCAAGGCTTTGTAGGCCCACTTCAGAGGAGCTGTCTCTTTGCTAAGCTCTGCTCGGCCCGGCCAACTGGCAGCTCACTGAAGGACGGCCAGTAAAAAATGAAACATATAAATGAAAAAGCACGTCTCGGTCAGGTGGTGCATCAACTACTACATGCAGGATGCGCAAGATGCAAAAAGCTCAAAACAAGCTTCCCTTGTGAGTGAGTGCATGTAGGTATGGAGGCTAGTGGGGGTCATGGCGGAGAGGAGGAAGAATGAGGCTAACATACTCGTCTGATTGGAGGCAGAGGCTGCTGCTGCTGGTGGTGGTTGTTGTAGTGGGGTTCGGATTGGCATGAGACATGGGGATGGACCCCGCACTCTGCACAGGCACAAGGTGGCTCTTGTCCCGCTGGAGACTGGACAGTGAATGCCTACAGGAAGCAAGGAGCAACTTTAGCAAACACCGTCATCAGTAATACGAAGAGAGATGAAAGACGTTAGAAATGTTGTACTGTACCTCTGCTTGGTGGTCTTAACAGAGACCTCCTCCAGTCGGCGGCAGGCCTCCTCCAGCTGGGCCAGGGTGTTAGGAGGGGGCAGTGGTGGCATGGCGGGGTCTTGGATGAAGGGCTGGGACGGCTGGTGGCCTCGCAGGTGAGCGCAGTTTCCGCCTCCACCCCACGTGTGGGTCTGGGTCGAGGAACCACCGAAAGATTTCTTTGTGCTTTGGGTGCTGCTGGGAGAAATTGATGACAAATTAGCGTCACACAATGCAAAACCATCCCACCACACAAAGCTGAGAGCTGGTTCATTCATTACAGCATCTAAGACAACGGTCAGAAACATTTTATCCAAAAGGAGACTGAGGGCAGCAAGAAAAGGCACAACTGCAGCAAAGTGGAGACTATAGAGCAATATCATAAATTCTCCTGGAATCAGCCAAGCTCACCTCGACTTGTGCCTTCCCTGACGTTTGCTTTCAAGGATCCACTGCAGGACATTCTGAGTGGGGTCTGTGGTGTCACTGGGCAGCTGGAGGGCCTCGCAGTCCTCGGTGCACCGCTCTGCCACCCCCTCCTCAGCCGCAGAGCGACACACTCGTCTGGACAGAGAGTTGGAACGCCTATGAGAAAGCAAATAGGTTTATGCCAAGAATAAAACAGAAACAAGCTTGAGCAGTTTTTGGGGAACTCACCCTATGCTGGTGTCCGCAGAGATGGCACCGCACATCTCTCGGCCCAGGCTGCGGCTGCGCTGGTAAGGCTGGCAGGGCGGGCACTCACTGCTGCTGGAGCACAGAGCGCGCACCCTGAGAGCGGCCTCCCTCTCAAACTGCTCCTTTGTCTTGGGTCCGGCATGATGGTGGATGTAGTGGTGGTGGATGTGCTTTGTGGTGCTCTGCCTGCTCACCAGGGTGCCGCCGGGGCCCAGGGTGAGCTTGAAGGACCCCTGTTCAGGACTGGAAAGGGAAGCCTTGAGTCCAAACCCTCCTCGGGAAAAGGGTCGGTGTTCTGGCGAGCTGGAGCGGGGCGAGTGCCAGATGACAGTGGGGGACTGGCAGCCGGGCGTCTTCAAGACACGGGAAAGGTGCTCGTCCAGGATGGCCTGGGGGTCTTCCTCGGAGGAGCCGGGAATGAGGGCGAGTGGATGAGGAGAGATCTGCTGAGCACTTCCTGCTATCTCTGTGTCCTCTCTTTCCTCCTCCTGGAGACAAACAGAACATCCTCAGTGGAAGAAGAAGAAACACTGAGGGGTACTTTACTCCACTGAGAAGCACACAAACCTCCTGAATCTGCTGCAGCCTCACCTCCAGAGAGCTGAGGGTGTCCTGTTCCCTCTTCAGGCTCTCCAGGCGTGAGATGAGCTGGGCTGCAAACTTGGCCGGCTCCACTGGGACCCCCTCCTTGGGAGGACAACGGGTGCGCTGTGAGGAGAAGCAAAATATGTCAGCTGTGCCTACATCATGGAAGGCGATGCAGGGCAGTCTTACAAAGGCGTGGCAGACCCCATTGCGAGGTCACACTGGGCATGCTGCCTCACTCATCCTTAGCGGGCCCCTTTTAAGTTGACTCACTTCAAAGTGTTGCCCATCAAATATCAAAAACGCAGTGGGAGGGAGAATGGGGTGATACTGGTGTGTGTGTGTGTGTGTTGGGGGTAGATAGATGGGAAGCAGTCACTTTACATCTAGGACTAAAAGGCACATATCGACAGGGGGTAGAAGAGAACTCCAGGGAGGAAGGATGGGGGATTAAAAAAAAAAAAAAGATGCAAAGATGAGCGCAGGAGGGCAGAGAAAAGGAGAGTGAAGAGAGCAAAGGAGGCACATAAAGGTGCCACAAAAAAGGCTGCAAGATCAGAAAGGTTGAGATAATTTATCCCCCCGCCCCTCCTCTGTCACACACTGGGCACCTTTGAGCTACAAAAGTGACAGAGAATACATATATGTGTGTGTGTGTGTGTTCATATTAAATTATTTGCATTTTTTGCGGCAAGGCTTTCTTGATTTTTCCTTTTTTTTGTTTTCTCCCGTCCCTTTGTAGTAGAGATGAAGGGGATGAGAGAAAAAAGTGAGAAAAAGAAGCGTTCCGATGGAGCCCGAGGCGGCATGCGGCACCGAGGGAGCGGCAGCCATCGCCAAAAATCAGACGGGAAACAAAAACAAGGCTAAAAAGTGAAAATAAAAGCAACGCGGGACAGCCACAGAGAGGAGGAGGAGTTGCCAGATCCAATCTGCGGATCTATTCCGCCTCCAAAAAATGCCACATGTCAAAAATGGTGACGAAACGGGAGGTTACATGAAGTTTATTTTTACAAGATACTTGTTTTAACACTTATTCCAACTCCGAGCTGAAGTTAGCTCCTATTAAGAGCCTTAAGCTACCAACTCCCCTTTGACCCACTGAAAGCTCACATGACATGCTCAAACTCTTCCCTTAGATCCCTCACCTCCAGGGGGAGGGTGGGGAGGGTGGGGGCTGCGGTGGAGTAAAAGGGGGCCAAGCTCTGTTGGAAGTTGTCACTTTTCCTGCGCGCGTGCTCCATTCATCCTCGGATCAAAGCGGCGCGTGTGCGTGCATGCATGCGTGTGTGCGTGCGTGCATGTGTGTGCGGGAGTGAACGTGCCTGACTATCTTTGTGTTTTTGTTGGGCTCGTTTCAGAGCCCTCGGGATAAAGCAGCAGAAGATCTTCCCTCATCTCTACCTCGCTCTGTTCTCCACATTTGCATCATTGGTTGGGGAAGAAGAACCCTGGTGCGTTGTGAGCACTGTGGCGATAAACAGCTTAGAGATCTCCTGCTCTCCCGCAGACTTCAAGGAACCCTAATGGGGGGTGTAGGTGACACCAACGATTGCGAAAGGGCTTGTGTTTGCATGTGCGCGCGCGTGTGTGTGTGTGAGTGGGAGGCAAGGTCTTTTGACGTTTCTCCTCAGATCTTTTCTGGTGTTGTTGAATTGCCGTGCAACTATTCATAGAACCAAGAGGAACAGAGAGTGGTATAGAAGCTAGCTTGCTAGCGAGATAGCTACCAGGTTGAAAAGGACTTGGTGTGTGTGTGTGTTTGTGTGTTAATGTACTTACAGGGAAAGCAGGCAGAGACACTTGGCTGTTCATCCTCACGTTACGCTGCATCTCCCTGTGAAGCTGCTTCTTGGAGCTCAGTTTGTAAGGAGGGATACCATCGCTAAAAAAACAAGGACCAAGATATAATTAAGAGATGCCCAACAGCCAACATGGAAAATGGCAATTAGCAGACAACATTGAGACAGTTTTCCATTTAGGTACCTGCACACTAAGGGGAGGGGGGAAAAAAAAGGTGTTTACTGAAGTGTAAGCCAATGCCACCACTTGTTTCCACTCCAGTCGTTTTAACGGTGCTAGCTGCATTATCTATGTAAGCAGCGTGACATCATAGCCATGTCAATCCCCAATAAAGACAAAAACACTCGGGCGCACGTGCGTGTGCATGCAATCGTTCCAAAGCAGGGGAAGGGCACTGAACTTGAGAAGGCATCGCATCACAGCGTCCACACAAGCCGAACGTGCCGGACATTAAGTGTGAAGAGGGCCCTAGCACGCTACAATTAGCCTCGTGTGCTAACGCCTAAAAGAACATGATGCAACACGACTCTCCTCGTTATGCTTATTATTGAAGAGTGTGTTGCTAACCTAGTTTTCAAGCTATCACAGGCACTGATGGGCTGAATGAAAGTCATCAAACAGGCGTGCTCAAACTTCAAACCCGAGCACTTGACAGAGCGAAACAGTGTCTTTTCTCCATGCTAAGCCGCCGTTTCCTGGTGACCGAGCCTTAACTGAGGAGCACTTTTCTACTTTTGCTTTGAAATGCCACAGTCATGCGCATAAGCACGGCCCCCCTGCACCACCGCCGCCGCCGCCTCCACCCGCCCCAATCTTCATTTGGCAAGCGCTGCCTCTGATCTCCGCACATCAAAAGGCTGGTTTGTAAGATAAGGTAATGTTTGAAGTCTGCGCAGCTGCATTCCCCAGCGTCCAAGCAAATCCATAAATAAGATATAAGCAAAAAAAATTCCCCCTCCGCCGCTCTCGTTCTCTTCCCACCCAACTGCGTCCTCTCCTACTGTTTCCCCCCTCCCCGTACTGCTTCTATTTCTTTATCAGAGCATGGGATTCTAACATTTGCGGGCCCATTTAAGCGACGAGCGTGGATGTTATGAGGTGAGGCGAGGGAGGCGTGTCACAGCACTGAGCAAAGTGCGGACAAATACAAGCAGGAACTCATGGAGGAGATTCTTGCTACAAATTGTATAACAATCATAGTTCATAACTATGTTTTTGCCCAATAGCACCTGATTGGAGTTCATCACTATGTCTTTGTCCAAAAGCACCTGATTGGAGCGCTCCTGTACTTGAGCAATGACCAAGCCGTGACCCCCGTGGCGCCTTGTCACTTTACTGACACGTCATTACAGCCAGTAATCTCTGTGAGGAACAAGGCTGCCGGCACGTATGCACTGTGTGTACTTTTAACAACGATCACTGTACACCGAATGCACACACCAGCCATTCTCTTTAATGATACTGCTGATTGGACACTATCCAGATGGGTGTATTTGCTCTGTGTGTGTGTGTGTGTGTGTGTGTGTGTGTGTGTGTGTGTGTGTGGCATTCTTGAGGTTTTCTGACATCAGGAAAAAACAATGCAGCCTCACACCCAGCACAACTTAAATGAGACTTTACACATCAAGCCTAGCTCTCATTTAGTGTAATTAGGCAAAATTGCAACTTTATCATGGATCGATTATGCACTACTTTTGTGATACTTGTGGTCAGCATCAACTAATGATGGCCCAAATGTATATTCTTCACTTCTACTCCTGAAACACTCTGCACACACACACAACGGCAATCAGTTGTCAAAACATATATTAGATTTTTCTGACCAATATGCCACAAGGTGCTGCTGTTATTAAACCCAGAATGACTTCAAATTTCTCCCACACCCTAATGTTCTCTACAAAACACCCACTGTAACTTTAGAGTTTGGGGTTGACAGGAAGGTCATGTCTGTAAAATTTGAGAAAGATTACTTGGAAAAACATGGGCGCTATCATCAAGCAAAGCGTCTTTGCAGGGGCACATGGGCGATACTTAGCAACAAACAGCCCATACGTCTAATGATTATACAACTTTTGAGGATATCTGTATGACATATTTGCTAGCATGTCTTCCAAAGCATTTTGGCCACGACCCATACGGGGTTCCACAAATGTAATTTACGGTCATGTGAAGAAATTAGGGCGCCCCCCCCCCCACCCCCGTGGGCAGACTCACTTGATTCATCACACTTTCTGAAGTTCCACTAGACCATCAAAGACACATTGCTTTATAAACTTACACGCTGCTGTCAGTTACAGAGAGGGAATCATCCGTCAAGGCATCGCTGGACACCTCGCTGTCATTTGTGCTGCTGACGGGGGCAAAGGAGCCCATGTGACAAACATCTCCTCCCTTGTATGACCTGAAAGTTGGAAGAAGAGAAAGAAAAAAAGAAATATCAGATGAGTGCCCGTATAGTATTGATGATGTAACAAATGATTCCTGTGCAACATGGTAACCTCCAAATTTCACATGTAAGTGCATTGCCCCTGCAAGCGTCCCCCCCAGCCCCCTCCCTCTTCTATGCCCCATTTCTTCCATCTTAAAAAGCCAGCAGCTTTCCACTTCCCTCAAGCGCACTCACTCTTTCCTGAGCCTTGATGTCCCGCTGTGCATGCATCCTTGCCACGGTACAGGGGGAGGAGACACCGGGGAGTGGCCAGAGCGGATGGCATGAGTGTGTGTTGGAGTAAAGGGGGTGGGCTAGCATGACTAACACAGTATAGGGCCCCCAGCTCCGGGCTTGACCTTCAGAGGGGCTTGCAAAGAGTCAGGTATTTAACACAGCTGGCCTTGCATTCTTCCCATCTCATTCCCTTTCTACCCCCTCGCTTTATTTCAAGAGGTGCCCCCTCACTTTCGCTCCAAAGGCGTCCCTGACTTCTCAAAAAGGAAGGAGAAAAAAAAGTGGAGAAAGGCGGTGAGAGGGAATCAGAGGAGAGTTGACGCAAACAAGAAAGGCGGAAGAAGAGAGGGCTGAGGGGGTGTGTAAGTGGAGGTGTGTGCTGACTTTTCAAAAGAGTCAGATGAGAAGATGCAAAGAGAGAGGGCGAAATGGGTTCCACATGTTTTGAATCTGTATGATGACAACGAGGGGGAAGGAGGGGGGCGGGGGGTGCATCACATCAAACCGGGACTATTCTAAAAGTACGGCAATCAGGAGACCCGTTTCTGTGTGTTTGCATGTTCTCCCCATGCATGTGTGGGTTTTCTATGCGTACTCCGGCTTCCCCCCACATCCCCAAACATGCACATGAGGCTAGAGTTTAAATGATCATGCAGGTCTGAACATATAGTTCTCAACAAGTGTGAATGGATATGTGTGCCCGGTCCAGGGTGTAGACCGTCTTTCGCCCAAAAAGTCAGCTGGGATAGGCTCCAGCTCACCCGTGGCTCTTAAGAGGATAATCAGTATAGAAAAATAGATGAAAGCCCTCGAACCTAATCTGCAAACAGTAAAAGCACTTTGCAGGTCACCAAATTGTGTCACCACTCATTATCTTTTTTTTTTTATGACCCTATAAACAAGCAACGGTGCATGACATCACCTTCACTGCAAAGCACGTTAGCATAATCTATCAGTGCCTCAGAAAAAAAGCCTCAAGGTCAGCGCGGCACTAAACTGAGCGTCACCAGGAAGCAGAGCTAGTAGCCCTGCCAGCGCTGTGAACTTTTCCAGTGGAAGACGATCCCCCCCAACCCCCCTCCCTGGAAAGCTCCGGAAATCCGGGTGGCGAGTGCCAGCAAAAAGGGCTACCAGAGATGGTTACAGGGTGAAAAGTAGCACAGGGAAAACACTCTACAAGCCAACAGTCATTCATGTCTTCCATGTGACACACAAAGAATACTCTTACCTGTAGCCCCTCTCCATGACCTCTACCCCCCTCATGGACACGTGCGCTCTCTGCGTCTTCACCAGCAGTCCAGTATGGGCTTTGGTTTTGAAGTCAAAACTCCACTCCTCCTCTTCGTTGAGCGTGGGCAGATATCCACACATGACCTGCAGGTCGCCCAAGCCGTTGGGGTTGACGTGATTGGGGTTCTCTCCGCCGCTCCTCACGAACTTGAAGAAAATGTCAGAGGTCAGGAACATCTGGTAGGCGTTCTCCTCCATGTTGCTCTGGATCTCCATCTGCGCCTGGTCGAACATGGCAGAGTCAATGTGCTGCTTCTTGATGTTATCCCGGATGAAGGTCTTGGTCGCAGGCTTGAGCTGCTTGGCGACGATACTGTTGTTTTCGATGTAGCGCTTGTAAATGGCTTTGGCCACTCTCTGTGTTTTGGTATCCTTGAGGTCCATCTGCCTGAAGCCATTGCAGGCGAACCAAAAGTCCAAAGTGTCGGCACACTTCTCTCCCTCCAGGAATGTCCTAAAAAGAAGAGCACCATCCTGGTCGCCAAGGAGAGAATGCAGAGATTTGGTCCACCGGGAGAGCGGCGAGTCCGGGGAGGCGCTCCCCTCGGGCTCCCCGAGACCATCCTCGTTCCTCCTGGCCGAGGAGCCCGGAGGGCTGATGAGCGCGACAGATTTGGGGGGCTCCGTTTTCATCATGGCGCGTTTGGAGGGGTAGCAGGGCGCCTCGCCCTCCTCCCCGGGCACCGGGGGTCGAGGAGCATCCTCTCGGAAACTACTAGAGATGTGGTCCACGAGCAGCCAGCTCATGGCTCTTGAAGGCAGCGGAGAGGAGGAGAGAGACCCTAGTGTTGTTCCGCCTTCTTAGCTTCTCCTGTAATCTCCTCACTCTCTTATGTCAGCAGGGAGCTTCTTCTCCAGCAGCCCGTCTTCTCTCTAGAACACAAAGTATTGATCTAATCAAAACCTAATCCGCCGCAGCCTCAAAGGGAGTCTTTTTCAAGCCACATGCTGACATTTACAGGGGCTGGGGGGGGGACGAAGAGAAAATCTGCAGTTCCGTTACATAAACATTGCATCTTCAGGCATAAAGTGGACACTTTGCAATGACGAGCACACATGCAAAACTATGAGTCGGAACTCGAATACATCACTGCTTGCTTGCTGGATCAGACTGACTCTTAGGAAAGCTCTTTTAGAGCCTGCAGAGAATCAAATCGTGGGACACACCGAGGATGGAGGAATGAAGAAAAAACGTGACCAAGGAAAAAGTTTTCTGGCTGCTACTTCACACCTGGAGCTTCATTTTACTACTTACAGCCAAGTATCATCATCAAATAAAGCTAATATGAAACAGTGCTATAACACTGCTATAAAGGTGTCTAATGTACAATAGACAGTGTTGTTGGTGGTTATTACATTTTTAAAAAGTTGTATTTTAAAAGTGCAGTGTGTTTAATGGTGGTTGAGTTCCATCAAAAACTTTAAAAAAACTTAAAATATGTACTTCAACCGATAAGAAAGCGACTTAAATGTAACAGTTTTTTTTTAAAAAGTTAGATTGGTGTTAGTCTTAAAATAAGCGACCCCCCTTTGCCTACTAGCTTGGAACTTCAAAGGCAAGTCAACGCTACATCAAAGAGAAGTAGAAAAAGGAGGAGGGGGAATATCTTACCATCGACCCCCAAGAGTTCACTCCTTAAATGTGTTTAAAAGTGAAAATAAAACAAAAGTACGAATTATCCACAGAACGTTATAATCCAGAGTAGCAGCCGTTCCTTCGCCACGTTCGGTCCGTCCACGCTTTGACGGCGAGGAAAAATGCACTGACGAGAGAAAGAAGGAGAGAAAGGGGGAAAAACAGTGCTTTCCTCCCCTCCTCCTAGTCTCCACCTCCCTCCTAGTCCTGCTGGCGGTGCTTTCAGGCGGCCATGGAGCGACTGTGGCTCTCCTCAAGGCGACTCCAGCTCAGACTGAGCCGCCAGTGCTGCGGGGAGGCGCACTTCAAAGTAAAAGAGCCGACTGCCGGGTCCTGGAAGCTACATAACAACACCGACGACAGCCGTGTCTTTTTAAACTATAAAAGCCAAACGAATTGGGTTGGATTTATCATACTTAACCTTCGCACTTAAGTGGACACGCATGTTTTAATTTCCTGACTCGCTATCTTCTCTTTTTGCCACGACTGTTGCGTGTGTGTGTCCAGGACCTTATCAAAGGCAAGCAATCTTGCGCCAACTCCCTGAGGCTTTGGCGCGTCACAAGTAACTGATCCGCCGCCCCAATAGCATTATCGCTACAATCCCTCTGTTGCTACATCAACTTAAAAAGACACTTTTTTTCTGGCTTTCTCTTTCGACCTGCATAGTTGTAGAGATTAACCCGTTGGAGCCTCGGGGATGCACGATGTAAGCACCAACAATGCTCTAATGTGATTTTTGGCTATAAGTAACAACTGTGCTTGTTACAGTAATCATTTTTTATTGCTAGGTTAAAAAGTTTATATATTAAAAAAATGAAGCATCCGCAGACTTGCAGGAGAAAACATCACTCAACAGTGCCCACTAGTGGCCACATGACCATGCGCTATGCAAGGGTATCTTCAAGTGTAATCATAAATACTTCTAAAATGATTAAAAAATAGACCTGTTCAAACAGTCAACACATATAATAGCCAGATATTACATAAAAACGACTTAAAAAACAGCAATGCAATCAAATCAATGTTAATCTTTGTGACATATCCAACACTTTAACCACAAACTGGAACCCCATTCATGTACTATTTATTATAATCAGACTGGCAATTAAAGGATTAAAATCCTTCAAATGATTCGAATGTTTGGTAGTACGTTTGAGCATGTCTAAAGTTAATAGGTAATTATGAAAAAAACACGTGTGTGAGGATTTGATAGCGTTTTGTGCATGTATGGTACATGGTATATTTTGGGTTGAATAAAGAGGGAACAACCTGAAAGATGTTATTTGCCATTGAAAGGCCACTTCTGTGCACAAAAATACTTTATGCATCATGCAACTTATTGTACCATCACTGTCCTAATTTAACCTTTTAAGGCAAACACCCCCGAGGTTGCACTATTCAGAATTTGACCAAAATATTTCAGAAAAATAAGCCTCTAAGATTGTTTTCTTGGATTTCAACTGAAGGGCAGTTATTACAATTTTTTTACATTTAGGCAGTTTAAAAGTGCTTTTAGTCAGCCCTACTGGGAACATGCCATTTTGTGTGTCTGCAGCTTTAATGCTAATGAGCTGTTTGACCACGCCTGTCTCAGACATCATGCTAGGTTAGCCTATTTGCTGAAGTAAAAACAAAGTGACCAAACTTACAGCTCCCACTTATGTAATTGCCGGATGGATAATTGGCAGTTTCATTTTAAAATGTACAGAAAAGCCCGTTTTTTTTTTTTATTTTAATACTTCCTTTTTACAAAAGTGTTCTCCATCAAGTGGTGGGCATACAGTCCACCTCATATGTCCATGAGGAAGGAGGTTTTCCCTTCATGCCATCACAAAAATCCGGAACCTCCGAAGCGACCATTTGAGCACCTTCTTCTCTCAAAAGTGGAGAAAACAAGTGAGGGAGATGAGATATTTTTTTCACATTTGTCAGTCATGAATAGGCTCCAGGGACACATATTGCTGTTAGAACATCATTTAAAAGTCCATCTTAACAGAATTCATGCATTGGAACTCAATAGAGGTGAGTCCGGTCAAATAGTTGAGTATGAGACTACAGGTCATCCGTCGCTAACAAAGTTACAGCACATCTATGCAGAGTGAAATCTAACATATATGGGTAATGTAGCTATAAAACAGGCAATGCGCTTCTGTGTTTTGAGCACACAACAATTAGAATGGACGTGAAAGCATCAGATCGCATGCACACTGCAGCGTGGCTAGCCATACTGCAATTACGTGCTCACATCGTCCAAGAAACCAACACAGCAGATACAAGAGATAGACTCTTCAACCCTGAGAGCAGGGCGCAGTGTCTGACCTCTGGCAGCAAACCCACCAGGGTGGAGAGCATCACCAAGCCAATGGCATGGACCCCCTGCTAGTACCAGGGGGCCAGTTGGACTCTCACGTCCTGCCTTGTCAGCCTCCTCCGTGGCTCACGGGAGGTCCCCTTACAGGTTGGCTCATCCCTGCTGCCCCCACTGGAGCTGACCCCGGGTCTGTGATTGAGCCCGGACCAGGAAAGGGGGGCATCCTTGTCTCCTGGCCCTATAAAAAGACCTTTTGAAAGCGGGCTCGGAGGGAAGAGGTTGCGGGGTGTAGCCCTCAGTTTGAGAATATATTATTACCGGAACAGGTCACACTCAGCAGGACTACAAAGAGTTGTTATAGAGGAAGGACGTAAATCACACTCGTGTCTGATTAATTCCGCTTCTTTTATTTGGAGGCGTGTTCAGAGGAGACAGCGCTGCTTCTGCCGCTTTGGTGAAAGCGCATCCTTTTTTAACAACTTACGAGGCCTGCAGAGGTTGTTTTTATGGCTGTCGTAACTACTACTGGCCACCTCAGTTGCAGCCATAAACACTGGAGGGTGTGTGCGCGTCCAGGACAGCGCCGCAGCCCTGTGATCACTAACTGCTCTCAATTACAGTATTGTGTGCCGTTCCTTTTGGCTTCGGGGGTTAAACTCTTCTGCCTTTGAAGTATTCATCCCTTTATCTGGAGCCAGAGCCAAGAATTTGGGGTGGGCGGGAGGGTCGGAGGACAATGGAAAACGAAACCAAGAGGGAAGCTTACGGCAATTATCAAGCAGGGCCATGAGGAGGAAGTCGGCTCACGCGGACCCGGTGAGGAAAGCCAGCAGATAAAGGCGACTGGAGCCAGACCATGTAGCACAAGGATGGGAGGGTTCTGTTTCAAGTTTGTTTGGTGTGTACACACCCTGGGCCACAACCGCGAAAGGAAATGGAGGCTAGCTCTTCAAAGCAGGTGACAACAGTGCGGGGGAGGGGGAGAGGGGTGGGGGGGACAAAGGCCCCTGACAAGAGGGGGACAACACGGCAGATGAGCGAGCTGGTAAAGCCGTGTTTCCACCAAGGGATAATGCTCAGCTTGCCTGGGACAGCATCCCTAAGATATCAGGGTACCCTATGTATGGCGTTCAGAACATCAAACTTGCTAAGATAGTGCATGGTATGCTGCTTGCTGTTAAGGCAGCCATGCGGCTGCAAACCTGCAATTTAGTCCATCCATTCTGTGCATAATGTCTTCTTTTTTCTTCTTCCAGATTCAGCGAGGCATAGCAGGAAGCAGAAGCATTGTCAATAAAGAAGAAGCTAACAGTTACGAGTGAGGTGGAAAAGCCGTGTTTCAACCAAGCGGAACAGTTGAGCTTGTTCGGTTGTTTTCACCACGGCAGGACGTCAAAGAGGACCGTACCCTAAGACGTTAGACATTATCCACGGAGAGTATCGATGGGAACCGGGACTTACATTGCGATTCTTCTGGGGTCGTTCACATTTGTTTATTTCGAGTCCTAGTTTGGATGCCCACTTCGCCGACCGGAAGAAATAGCTGTGAACGCCAGTGTAGAAGAAGCCGGAGAGCACCGAAGAAGAAGAAGCCGCTAAAAATCTTGGCTTACCTTCATAAAAAAAAGAGCGGTCGGCTCAGTGCAACATTTGCAACACAGTGATATCATGCGAAGGAGGGGGCACGATCAACATGAATGAACACCTGGTGTCTTTGATGCGCTACGTTGGCCTTTCTCTAAGCTGTCAGAATCAGGAAGTCAAACAATGGCACGGGACAGACGTCATTTAAGGTAACCGAGGGTTTCAGGATGCCCGCTGAGGTGGACGTTTGGTGTTAATAAAGGACGGGGGCTACGGCCATAGGAGGTACGTTCTGCATGTGCACAGCTAGTCTGGTTTAGCAACAGACAAGACACCTTCTCAACCCATTAAACACACTTCCGCCCTTCAAAGTAAGGGCGCTGTAGGCTACTTCCTGTAAACAAAAATCATAAAAATAGCTTACACCAACATCGACAAACAGCAAACAAAGTATAGTAGTGCTAAGTGACACCATTAAGACATTTTGGGCGCAGTGTCTTCTTTTTTCAACACAAAGCAGCATATCATGCATTGTCTTGAATAAAGAATCATGCATCGTCGTGAATAAAGAAGAAGCTGATGGTAAAGCCGCGTTTGAACCAAGCGGTACAGTTTAGCTTGTATGATTGTTTTTACCGCAGCTGGACGAGACACAGCAACAAGCGGCATATCATGCACCGTCTGCCTCACTGACATGTCAGGTGGTAAAGCCGTGTTTCAACCAAGCAGTACATCTCAGCTCGTCCGCTTTCCATCAGACGGGATACCAATAGCTAATCCACAGCCAACGGCTTGCAAAGAAACGCGTAACAGTGACAAAGACAGTGCATGGTATGCTGCTTGCTGCTACAGTACGCCAAGCCATGAGCTCAGACCTATCTTGAACCCTGTCACTTTCCCCAACGTTTAACAATAAAAACACGCGAGGCTGCGTTCCAAACTGGCAGAAAGCGGGCTAAAAAAGTTAAGAGGGATGCTGAGAACTGAGGAAGACAATTAATAGTGCGGCGTTAAGACCGACTTTGAAGTCGGCCATGGCGCATATAATACCCTTACAAAGTCAAGTCAGAGCAGTTTGCTGTAGAAGGCTGTTTGGAAAGAGCCTGTTTTAAAAGGGTTCAGTTTAAGGGGAATAAAGTTGCGTCACATTTCGAGGCACCAATTGAGCCCAGAATGATGTGTGTTTTTCTGGCGAAATAAGATAAAAAGTTCGAGTGGGAGTCGCATCGCCCACCTGTGCGGTTTGATGATGGGATGAGTGTGCGGAAGATGGACGTGAGAAAGGGATGTGTCAGAGGCATCTATTGGGAGTGGGAAGAAAAAGACATGAAAGCCTGTGAAGGAAGGCAGAAGAAATAAAAAAAATAGAGGGGGGTTAGTTGTTGAAGGTTATTTATTGGGCTCCCCCCCTCCCTCTCTTGTTTTAATCCCATTTTGTGCTTGACTTTTAAGTCTACCAATGTATAGAAACAATGTCGGATGCACTGTCTAATCCCGTTTGGGCCATGAAGCTCGCTCCGCTCTGACAGTAATGACTTTCATTTCCTCTTCTTCTCTGCAATCCAGCAAACAGGCACACACTTCACAAGGCCGGCCAGTCGGACGCCACTTTGTTCCGCCATGCTTGACAGGACAGCGATCCGTCTCTCAAATCAGTCTTAACCCCAACCCCGGACTCCCTCACTCATCCTTAATCCATCACTTGAACCCCCCCCCCCCCTTCCTTCTCCATGCCTCCAGTGAGCTGATTAACTCACTCGATGGTTCTGCAGACTCCACATTTGATGTCTTACTTCGACACTCCCCCACTAACAATGCTGACAAATCTTTCAGACTACTGTTTGGAACCGCTAGAAGGCAAACTAAAAGTGTCTTCTGTGAGCTACATAAAGGTATGATATATATAAGCTAGTTATTCTGTCCTATCTTGTCCAAATCAACCCAAAACGTGGTATACGGCCTTATTGGACTAACTTGCACAACTCTGTAAAGTTCTAGCAAGACTGGCTGAAAAACATGGCCGCCCTGGACCGAAATGTATTGGCCACAACACAGAAGTGTCCATATCATTTATCATTCATCGTCCTATAATCATAAACCTTTGAGCCCACCTAACAAACAATGTCCTCTAACAAAGCATTCTGAACCCAACCTAACCAAGAGGGGGCGCCACAAATGTCACATTTCCAAGGAATTTGACTTATTTGGCTCCTACCTTGTAAAATTTCAACACCAAACTTGGTATGCAGCCTAATGGGACTAACATATACAAGTCTGTAAAGTTTTAGCAAGATTGCCTGGAAAACATGACCACAAAACATATTAGCCCCAGCGTGGATGGGTTAGGGTTAACCTAAAACCTATGAGGTGGGGGCGCCACAAATACCAATGGCAAAAATGGCAGCAGAAACATTTGTGAGGAACTAAAAACTAGTACTTTTAGGATCTCATTACTCATTGGATCTCACCACGTCGTTAAATGAGTATGAGACTATGCTCTACAAATTGCATGATATGGAAAAATAAAATATAAATATAAAATATAAAAAAATAACAAAATAAAAAATAATAAATAAAAATACAATCATAAAATAATATAAAATTACAAATTAAATAATCAAAATAAAAAATAACGCATTGGTCTCTCAGTTCAGCCTAAAGTCAGACTGCAAAGTCCCGCCACAATAACATACACAACCTGCTGTGCCTTCCTCGCTGAGGCTATATAGCCTCTAACCCGCTTTCAAACCACACAGCTGCATATCCTTTTCACCGCTTGACTGACAGGGCGCGGGGAAGAAGGGGAGGGAAAGAAGGGAGGGGGGGGAAGAATCGCATGCCGTAAATACCATAGCAACAAAGAATCATACAGCCGGGAGAGAAGACAAAGAACATGACGGCAGATGGAGTAAAACAGCGTGTGTGGAAAAGTGTGTAGTGTGTGTGCTGATAACAATGAACTGACTCAGAACAATCTCCATAAAAAGACATGTACAATGTCACGTGTGCACTAAGTGATGACCTTGAATCACCTCAGTCTACAGCCTCACTTATCTCCGCTTGGATGTTTGGGCCTCTGGTCCTCACACAACCTGTTGCAGGAACAGAAGAACACCAATAACAGAAAACTGCTTTGAAGCGGAATAATCTCCAGTTTGGATAACAGTGTGTCATAAAGCAATTGCGTGCCTGCATCCAAGGATCTCACCAATAAAACACTAAAAAAACAAAAAAAACAAAAAAAAACACGCAGCATGAGTCACCAAAGTATCAGACGCTACTGTAAAATGAAACGTAGGGCTTGATGAGCGCGCCCTCAGTGTTGTCTCATAACAGTCGGCCTTGTGATGTGGAGATAAGCAAAGGGGGGAAGCGAGTCGCTTTGATCCTTGGAGATGACGTTCGGGGCTTGTATTTACACAAGCACAATTACCCGGCTTTATTTAGGCGGGAGACAATCAATTAGCGTGAAATGATGTCGGCGTAATAGCACAGATTAAAGCCGAGGTTTGGGTGTGAGCGACCAGGCTCATTAGGGAGGAATCATCTGCCCGCAAGAATGAGGTAAAGTTAAGCAAAAGGCCAAGGAAGGTTGCAATAAACAACTATTTCCTCAAAGGGTAGCGTGGGGCATTCGGTTACTCAACTGCAGAGAGTACTTTGTGGGATGTGTGTATTTGAGAGGAGGTGGAAATATTTACGCGAAGGTGGATGAGACACTGACTGGTGGACGTGTAACAGGCTCGCATTAGGAAGCTTCGGGTTTGCACTTGCTGCACGGCTGTAAGACCATGCCGACGCATTTTTTTTGTTTGCTGTATGTTTTAAGTGATTTGCTTCTTCGCATACTTAAAGGGGCCCTATCCTGCTCATTTCAGGGGCTTTTAAAATGATATTTTACCCCAGTGGGACACTATAGTAAGTTGCTTTTAATAACATAATCCATAAAAAGTTGTGTAGAGGGTAAATCTGCACTAGATAGATACGTTATTAACCTCCAAGAAAAATTCACGTTTTGAGCAGCTCTCCAAAAATCATAAAAAAGTCATAATAAACAATCAAAGTAAGATAAAAAAAACAATAACAACATAATAATAAATATAATAATGTGTGCTTTTATCGCTCTCCCTCAGGTGTGTTGAAAAGCCGCATGCTATGTGATCTTTGGGTTGAGCAGGGCAGTGATAGTAATCTGCCACTGCAACTGTTCTCCTGTTGGGAGATGACGCTGCTGTTACTACTGCTACTATTCTCCTCTTGGCCGAAACTCTCAGGTTCGGCAGCCTCCTCCCCCAAGAGTACAGTGTTTTAAACATACTGTACACATAAGTCTGAAAAGTTAGAAATGCAGGGTCGGGCCTCTTTAATAAAACATAGGACAAACAAAATACACATCAACATGTTGAAGGCTATCACATGAATAAAGAAGTAAGAGTTTCATTTCGAAAACAGCAGAGCACGGGTCTCACACACTCAGTGTACATACAAAAGCAGCATGTGGTGTATGTGTGTGTGTAGATATTCATTAAAATGCAAATGGATCACAAACTTGACCACAGACCCATTATCGTTTATTAAAAATGGTTCATCAGTCAGAAAACAAATGGCAACATCTAAAAAAATACTATTACTCATACACAATATTCAGTATATACTCGCGGGATACTTCATTAGGTAAACAATTTAATGAGACCTGATGCTAGAGCTGCATCAAAAATGTTGCTTTTAAAGAGAAAAAATACATATAAAGTAAGGACAATTAATAATTATATGACTTTATAGTTAATACAAAAAGGTTTTATTTGTAACATTTCATAATAATAATAATTTGTAGCTTTTGTAAGCAATGTAATTTATTTTAATCATCAATTTAATGTGTAATAATAACATAATAATAATATTTTCTAGCTTTTCTAGCTAATACTGTAGATATCAATAGTAGTATAATAATAATAATAATAATACATCGCATTTTTCAATCTTGTCTCGAATTTTTATATTTCGTTATTGTATTTGTTATTTTATATTTTCGTTATTATTTACTTTAGACATCATGCATTTATATGTGACATAAATGCACAATTTAAAAACATGCTTTGTGTATATTTAGCGTAAGAGGTGTTCGTCAGAACAGCCAGGTCCTACGACAAAAACTGAGCATTCATATTTTTTGATGCAGCCGTTGTCTTGGCTCTCATTAGATTGTGCGAGTGGAGTTGTTGGGTTGAGTGTAGATAGTTGTGGTTGTTAAATGTATGGCACCAAAATGAATATAAAACAACATATGGATGAAAGATGTCGGACTGGTGTATGGAAGCACTTGCGACAATCAATGCTCACATCTGATTGGACGTCTTCATGCTGGATGGATGTCCCTCCCTTGGTGCTACCTGGAACAGAAACAAGCCCCCGTTCCACAAACATGTTTCCGAAGAATGCCTATCATGGGTACAAATATAAACTGCTTTAATCTGACTGATGTTTCCTTTGAGATGCTCAATGTCTGACTCACTTTTTAGTTACGATGAGGAGGAGGAGGACGGCTGCTGAGGGGCTTATTTGTCGGGACGTGAGCGTTCCTGAGAGATGCTTCTAGAGATGTTGAGTGGCAGCATGGTTTGATTGGGCCTCTCATTGCTGCATGTACAGATGCTTTGTGTAAAAGACAAATGAATCTTATGCTATGATGGATGGGAGGGAATTCAAACGGAACCACAAGTATCCCATAATAATCCAATGTAGTCAGTAGAATCCCTGTCTAGCACATACACACCACAATATGTGAATACAAGGACTAGAACACCTGACCGTTACACCTACAGCCTAGGCTCCCAAAGTGTGGTACGCGTACCCCAAGGGGTGCACAGGTTATCATAGGGGGTACGTGAATCAAAATGAAAAACAATTACAGCCTAACACAGTTACGAGTGCGCCTGAATGCCTCACAGCGTGAGGAGAACGGAGGAGAAAGGAGACAGAGCACGAAGTTGTTCATTGCTCTGTGTGCATTATACCAACAAATGACTAAGTTTGCTGATTTTTTTTTGTGCATCAAGAGTGTTTAATCTTCACTGATTTTGGTGTTGCAATCCTCACACGGCGCAGCGGCGAAAACATGTTACTGTGAGTGGGGATTCCCCCGAAAATGAGGCTTTATTGGTTGGTTGAAGGTATTCCTGGACTTCGGATACTGCTTTGTCATGATTGTTAAATCTTCCCCTTCAATTTGGTGTTAAATTAATATGCAGACTTAAACCACAGCCGTTGTGAGTCGACAAAAAAAGTGAAGCTCAAATGCAACCCATTCAAACGGAAGAATGCCAGCATCAGACTGGAATAAAAGATACTGTACACGTGTGAGCCAATTTCATGAGTTTGAATAACATTTTGAGATTTCAAATACTGATAGAAAAACTACATTTGAACTTGATACAAATAAAATTGTGCCAAACAAAATAGTTTTCTTTTACTTTTTGAGTTCAAGTTATAGGCACTTTTTTGGCAATTTCTGAGAAGCTAGCCAGGCTAGTTTGTATTTTAAACTTTCCAGGGGGAACTTGCCTATGTCGAGGTCATAAGCACCGTTATAGCATGAATCAGCATGAATCCAATCCTTCAAGGACGCCCCCTTGGAAATGGTCAGTTATCCAGAAGTTAGCATTCCCAAACAAAATGACAGCTTTCTGTATTCATATTTTTCCTGCATATTCTGACGTCAAAGAGACGACCAAATTATGTGTTACCATACAGGGCTACTTTTGTTCAAGGGGCACTAGTTAACCAACTTTAGGGTTTCTAATAACAATTTTGAGATGCTGGAAGTAAGATATTGAAAGATTTTCTGAGGTTTTACCTGATTTCACAACAAAAGGATAGTACAGTACAGTAATCCCTCATTTGTCGTGATTAATTGGCTCCAGACGCGACCACAATATGTGAATTAGGATTGGAATATTTTTGTAGTTACAACATAGAAAGTGACTTTCTAAATAGATAAAAAAAAAAACGTTATTAGAGCCCTGTAGACATGAAATAACACGCCTACAGTCACCTTTACACTCATATTATTCTTTGTTTACGCCGCATTGCGCAACTTTTATGCGCAGGCTACGGGATCGCCGCAGTGACACAAGAGACGGCTGCCGCTTTAAACATAGCATGCTACCGAGCTAACTAGTTAGCCTCCAATATATTTATTGTAAACATAAGGAAGGATTTCAAACGGAGTGGGGAAGAAGGTCAAAGTTAGAAGCCAAACATGTACCACTTCCACACGGAACGGGAGGAGAACTTTTTTTCCACTATTTTACGTCTGACGTGTCATGGCTGACTCCATGCAGTGTTAAGCTAATGTAATGTAAGGTAATGTAACATTACTGATATATTATATTATACAATATTATTTGTCCAACAATAGGCCATAGTCAACCACAAAACAACGACGATTTATTAATTAATGACTTTTTGAAAAACCACGATAGAGTGAGGGAGCAACGTTCGAACCGCAAAGTGGCGAGGGACGACTGTATTAAGATTGTGAAGGCACATCCCTCCCCCCCTCAAAATGTGGTGAAATTCTGAATTGTATGACCTTAGGTGCCTTCTACTTTATAGCCCAACATAAAGAGGAATGCTTACTGATGCTTGCCGCTTGTTGCGACATGCGTCCAGGTCTTCCTGCAGGACGGAGGCTCTCCTCTGAAGGAAGACAACCTACGACGTGAACACACACATGTGATATAAATCTGAAGGCTTTGGACGAGTTGTGCTTTTTGCCGGAGAAAAGTTAAGTACGGGGAAAAAGTGTATGAGAGGCTTGGTTGTTGGGTCCAGGGGGGGTCAGGACGGAAGGGTATGGGGTCATGAGATGGGGGCACAGGGGTTAGGGCACATGGGGACAGAGTGAAGATTAGAGGGCAGGTTAGCTGAGGTTAGGACGCTACATGCCATTCTTTTGTTTGGCTACAAAGCGGGAGTTTATTTATGAAGTGTCTGGCTAAAGTGAAAATAAACCACATCTACATTTACACAGCTCGTGGCGGAACAACCGTGGCTCCTAAAGAATCTGTATTGTTCATGCTGGAGTGCTGCGTGACATTCCTTTCAGAGGAATGGGGGGAGAACCTCAGGAAAGATCTAGCATTACATTTGGCAGTCCACTATGAAAAACACCAGAGACGTCAAGCTCAACGCCCTTGCGGCCGTATTATTCGGAATTTGGGAAAAATTGCCCTTTAAAGTTGTGCAAAACTTGAGTGAGTTTGAATCCCTGCCATGTTTGAACTTCATACCCAGACCACAGCACAGCAAGCAATCAAGGATTCACAGCATGTTCTGCTGTTTCTTTGGCTTTTTTTGGGGGTCAAAAATGATTACACAGCGAATTATCATAAAGTGACGTAAGCGGGCTTTCAAAGCATACGCCATCACTTTTGATCAAAGTTAACATACAGTGCTTTATTCTTCGTTTTGCATGTTTGACCGTGGTTAGCTTCTTTTTACACTTTTATGACAGTTAAGAGTGTTAAAATGTTACTTTAAACGCTGCCTGTACAGTCACTAATAAAGGTTTTGGTAGAGGAACAGTTTGGCCCTGCAACAGATATTTCTATGTACATTATTCTTACAGTGCAAATTATTATTTGATTTTAATTTAAACTTAATAAAAAATAAATACACGTTTATAAATGTACAATTTTTACAAATTTTTGATATATATATGTATTTTTAAAATTGAAATAATTATAATTTTTTTTAATTTAGAAAATAAATTTTTAAAAAAATCAGTGCACTAAATACGTTAAAAATAATAAATGAATAGAAACATCTGGAAATTGACAAATCAGCGTCGTAAAATAATTTACACAAGTAAATTAATAATAGCATTTTACTCAAGTATGAATAAAAATATGTGTATAAAAATATACTGTACAGTAAAAGTGGAAAAGTACATTTTTAAAATATACTCAGTATTAAAGGTACTTTTTGCTTCAAAAAGGCAAAGGACTGTACTTAGTGTACTGTCGCATAACAAAACATCAAACTGGGATGGAATTACTTCCTATTCAAGAGTGCGGAATGCAATAACAATTGTAAATTGCAATACAACTACAATAACGGTGTTTTTTTTTTTTGCATTGTAATTTATATTTTTCACTCAATATTTAAATATAGCAGTGGCAGGACTTTCAACAAAGTACAATCACAAAATTAAAAAAACTTATTTGTTATACTGTATACAGAGCTGTGGTTGGCACACTCAATAAAGCTCTTATTTAAACAAAGCAAGGGTTAACGATGACAGCCCCCACAGCAAAAAGTGCATACGAGGCTTCATTCAGTCATATTATGTAAATGCTCCGAACATGAAAGGCTTTTATTGCCTTTTATTAAGGGAGTTGTGCTGACACGCCAGTGCCTGTTTTGGGTGTAATTCTGTCCGAACATGTGGCGTGTGTGTGATTGTGTACGCCACAGATATGTGAAGCATGCTGCCAGCTGCAAATGCATGCAAATGACTTTAAATATGAACACTGCCTGTGAGTGTTGACTGGCCTGGACGGCAAGTTAAAAGCAACCGTGTACAGTCGTGTGTCATGTCTTGTGTAAGCTAACTCTTCCACCCCTGGACCGCTGCATACAAAAGGGTGAACATTTGTCAAAACATGCACCCCTACTATGTTGCTTATTATGTTCCTGACAAATACTCCACCTGGTGGTGCAAAGTTTGACTCCCCCCGCCCCATAGGTCGGAGCGGCTTGAAATTTCTCACACAGCTCAATGCATGCAACAAAACACCCGCTGTAACTTTAGGGTGTTTAGCCGTATCGCCGCGAAATTTGGTACACATCTTTAGGAGATTGACAAGGGTATGTGTGTAACATTTGAGCAAGATTGGTTGAAAAACATCACCGCCATCAAGCAAAACATCTTTGAAGGGGCATAGGAGCGAAAGTCATTGACTATTTGTCTAATGATGAAACCTGTTATTGAATTTATGCTAGTGTGATGAGCATTATTATCTGTGTAAAGGCATCATTTTAATACATACAGCTCTTGTATTGGCTCTCATTACCTGAGCTTTGAGCGAGGTTATTGTGTCCTCCAGTTCCTGTCTTAACTCTGCCGGGATCAGACCTCTAATCTTCTCCTCGTATTCCTGACGCACCACGGTGATCTGAAACAGTAAAATAAAAACACAGACTATAAGCAAACTGTACACACACTCACAGGCGTCCCCTCTATTCAAAGCTCAGAGTATTCCCTCACTCTTCAGAGCTCCTTCATATCCCCACAGGGGGTCTCGCACAGGCCTGCACAGCACCCCCTACTGGCTGCTAGATCAGACACGGGCGCATTTAGATGGGTTTGACACTGAGACGACGAAATATATCAAATGTGGCGGCGGCGGCAGCTAGCTATAGCTCGGCTGGCCGGGCGAGGAGCTGGAGGAAGTCTGTCTGTCTGGAGCTAAATTACACGCCGACCAAACCAGAGTCTGATTATAGAAGCTGAAAAGGCTGTAAAACCGACAAACACACATGAATGGAAGGCACATATAGCACAGGGCTTTGGGCTAGAAAGGCATGTGCAGCATGAATACAGTTGCTGAGTCAGTGACAGCAATTAAGAGCACGAGTTGGACGAGTGGAATGAATGGATTAAAGAGCTTCTCCTGCAGTATATGCTAATGCTTTATTTTCCACATGTGTAAACTCTTAAACCCTGGACTCTAAAAGGTCCCTAAAAAGACACAAAAAATGAATGTTTCTCTGCAGCTCCAAGGCCTGCATGGATGATCTTGGTATCAAAGTAAAGGTCGAGACTTTGACGGTTACCGTATTTGTACTACTGGCTAGGTGTACTTGAAGCGGCTTGCTCAGTGAGTTTCAGCAGCAGAGGAATGACGTCGAAGCGTCTTCCGAGCTTTTAGCTGACATTTTTCTGGTTCCGTGCATGCGTGGCAAGTGTAGACTGATATAAGAGTCACGTAGTAAGTACCACAGCAACACACACGCAACCCAGCTGGCCCTAGTACCGGGAAATTTGAACTTTAATAGCTTAACAAAGTTGCATTGAAGTACATCACATGTTTAGCAGAGCTTATTTATACGGATATGGATGAAGTATGCATCAAGAAAAGTCCATAAAGGCATGATTGGATGAGTTTGGTGTGGAAGAACCTATGGCCTCTTAAATGTTCCTCTAGGTCAGGGGTGTCCAAACTTTTTCCACAGAGGGCCATATACGGAAAAAGGATGCAAGGGCCACTTTTTGTGAAGCAACACACGTAGATATGCTAACAAGCGATATATATTTCAAGAAAAAACTGCATTTTGTGATATTAAGGAAATGCTACTAAAATTACGGGTTTATTCTTGTAAAATTGCTACTTTTTTCTGTTAATATTTTGACTTCTTTCTGGTAAAATTACAGCTGTTTCCTCCATTACGGCTGTTTTTTCCAACTATTTCAACTTTCCTTCAATTTTATTCTCGTAATTATGACTTTATTCCCATAATATTTTGACTTTATTCTCATAATATGTTACATTTTTCCTCAACCTAATTTTCAAAAAATAAAAACGTTTTTCTTTGTTTTGTTTGTTTCTCATTTGTTTTAAAGAAAATTTATTTTTTCTTTAATATTTCCAACTCTGTTACTAGTTAATACTTGTAAAAAAAAAAAAAAATTCTCGTTAGAATACAACTTTTTCTTTTTAATTGTTTGACTTTACTCTCGTAAAATGTCTGCTTTTTAAAAAATATTTTAACTACATGCTACTAAAATGACGTTATTTTCCCCCATAATATGACTTTATTCTTGTAAAATTGTTATATTAGGACTTTTTCTCTTATTATTTTGACTTTATTCTGGTAAAATTACCGCTGATATTTCCATTTTTGCTGTTTTTTTTCTTTTCTTTTCTCCTTCAATCATATTTTCAGAATGTGCCATGTGTCGGTCCCCGGGCCGCGCCCTTTGAGATGACACTCTCCAAAATCTCCTTCCACAAAGTCCTGTTACAAGAGTTTTATAGCTGTGCTTCCTACTTCCTGTAGGGCGTGTCCCAATACTTTTGTCCTCATCGCGTATCTCAAAGTCCGGAATATTTCCAATGGTCGTAATGTTTTTTGACAGAGCGACAGAGATTGGTTTTTCCAAAAATAATTTTCCCGTTGTGGATTTAACTGATTGTTCCGGCTTTGGCTAATTAATCTTTGCGGGGCACAATGAGAGGGATTGGGAAGCACATCAAAGCACCCAGTATAAATGATCCCGACATAAAGCAGCTCACTTTGGTCTGGAGATTTGCTTGCCAAAACGTACAGGATCATGCCGTATTGTTTTTCTCTAACAGCAATATTAACGTCAGAGTCTAGCAGTTGACAGAAATACCATCAAAATTGAACTTGGGTATAATTTAGAATAGTCATTGTACAGCTTGTATGGCTGTTTATGTTTACTATACACTGAAAATAAGTCAACACAGCCATGATTGCCTAAATAGCTGACGTCATAAGTGAATCCACTTCACAATGAACATGTTCGAGTTGGCTCCAATTGAGTGTGAGCACCATAGTACTGGAATCCTCTCCCACTCCACTGGTGGAGCTGCTCAGTAACGTTCAGGTCTGGAGACATACTTGGCCTTCCTCAGCAAGGCACTTGTCATCTTGGAGGTGTGTTGAAAAACTGCCATGCATCCCAGTTTCCCACGTGGGCGGGGATCATTCTCTGCTTCAGAATGTCCCTGTACATGGTGGAATTTATGTTGCACCTCAATGAACCACAGCTCCTCAGTGCCGGCAGCACTCATGCAGCCCCAGACCATGATGCTATCCACCGCCATGCTTGACTGTAGACAAGACGCAGTAATCTTGCTATTCTCTTGTGACGACTCTAAAGTATATCCACGTTTCATGTATATAGTATTGCCCATTGAGAAGACATGCTACAATAATAATGATTGCTGAAAGATTGCCAACCAAGCGACACACGCACACACACACACACACACACACACACACACACACACACAAAAAAACGCACTCTTTGCTTCACATGCGCTGCAGCTGCCGCGGAGATGACAGGACCTGATATGCCGAAATTACAAGTTCCTTTGTGGCGGCTTGACACGCTCGCTCATGCACGAGCACAACACTGACTTGTCTTGGCAATCGCTCCTCCTGCCAGTTGTGCACATTGTGCAATAGAAGTAAGCAGACAGACTCGAAAGCATCCACTTAGACGATACGCTTGCTCTTGCAACGGCACATGCAAATGTAATAGTGTTAGCGTATCATACAATCCAGTAATTCTCAACCGGTGGGTTGCAGATCCATTCTGGATGGGTCGCAGACAGCAGGTCAAAGATTACATTAAACTATGTCAAATTCAACCGGTAGCTGACATTTTTTTTTATTTGAAGTAAAGTGGAGCAATATTGTAGTCATCTTGCTTTATAGTCATTGCAGAGTTCAGCCTTTTTCCAGTTCAATTTTGATATCGAATTTTAATTTGTGCATTATTTGTACGCATGCAGTTATCATATTCCTTGTTAACAGAAATTCCTCTAAAATGCACTTTGGGCAAGTCATTATTAGGATGCAACAATACAGAAAATTCCCGATTCGGTTCGATTCGATACTTTAGTGTCTCGGTTCTATATTTTTTCAATAAAAAAAAAAAATGTCATGCCTTTATTAAACTTGAATTTTAGGAAAATTACCTACATTTCTTTAAACTTTTAAATTAAATTAAATGTATCTTATGCAGCTAAACCAGCCTCATTTTCTAGTGTGCATACTTACAAGTTAGAAGAACATAAAACAAAAACAGCACCTTGCAAAAATAATAATCAAAAACATTTAAAAAAATTACGTAGCTTTCATACGTGCGTTACTTTTACGTGCGATTTAACAATTTTACAATTCTAAAATAAATGAAAACAAATATTGAATTGACAATATAGTCCAGCCGAAGCCAAGGCAACATATAAAAAAACTAAAGCAATCAGAATATTTTTCAATTCATCATAAAATAATAGCAACAATAACATGTAAGAGTAGAAAAACACACTTCCGTAATGGAGTTCAGGGTGCGTACACCGCAACTGATGTTTATTTTTAAGGTTTCGCATGGAACTAGCCGCAAAAAATGCAATGAGTACTTTTATTATATGTACATTATTATTATTATTTTTTTCAAAATTTGGATAGTGAAAATGAAAAATGCAGTTTTGCATGCTGCTTGAGAAGCCGTCTGCTGCCAGCCACGACAGAAGCTGCTGATTCCGCTAATGGGGTTTTGAAGTCAGCTGACCAATGTCATGTAACAGCTACATCTGAGATACAGTATTGTTCGATTCATAGTGCTCTCAAACAGAGACCACTGTATCGAACGGTTCGATACGGACACATGAATTGTTGTACGCCTCGTAATTATGCAGGGCAGTCAAAGTTAACGTGATAATAATGTGTTAACGGAACGCAGCGGTGTTGCAGTTGATGTTGAGCCACAAGGGGGAACAAATATTGAGAATGTGCTGGAGCACTGCAGGTATTTTATTATTGTCATTTATACAATGGTACCTTGGCATGCGAGTGTCCCAACTAATGAGTGTTTTTTTAGATACTAGCCCGCTCTCGGCTGCAAGCAAAAATGTGGGTTATGAGCTGGTAGTTACTGGCAGGCATATGCGAAGACAGCTACTTGGAGGGCTTGTGTCACCTTAGGTGCTATCCACACGTAAACATTTCCAGGTCAAAATGGCGAGGTATTTTATTGTTTCAGCCTCTCATCCACACGGAAACGGACTTCTTGCTGCCCTGAAACAGTATTTTTTGAGACTACAATATATATATACATACAGTATATACTGTGTATAGCTTTTCAGCACTACTTTGTACTCTGTAGCTGATGTAATGCGAATTACTCCTGTGTGGGATCAATGAAGTTTATCTTAGCCATCTGAGAAGATCAAATACAGTACATTGTTTTTGATGCCTAACTGTTTCCCAAGTATATTAGTGCGTGCGTGGATGTATAAACGAGAGGCATTAACTTATATTTCTTTGTAGAAAGGCGCTTTATTTAAGTAAGTACTTTACTTGAATTCATTTACAGTGCAGCCTTGAAACATCCAATATGGTGGCGACGTGGACGTATCCCAGCAGTGGACCAACCCAATCGATGCGGCGTCTATCTGTGTCTACGGATCGGTGCCACATACCTCGACTACTGTCTCGTTGTGAACCTCATCTCCACATTTGGTGACCCCCCCACGTGGGTAAAAATGTCGACTGGCAACAGAGACAATGAGACCTCGCCGGCGCCGTTACAAGCTAACGAGTTAGCTAACGTCGGTGCTACCTGCGACACACCCACGCCCGTGGTTTCAACATATCAAGCCCAGCCCATATCAAGTCCTACTGGGAGGAATAACACAGGATGTGACGAAGTATTTCCACGTCTTGGCGCCGCTGGATGCCTCGATGACGGCAAGAACAGCAATCGGTTTTCATTATAGAGAAAAACCTGATACTGATATCAACCAATATTAGATTTTTATGCCAATATTGGGCTCATAATGTCTGTGGGCCGATATTATCAGACATCCCTTCTTATTAGAGATTACAAACTTCTTTCTATCTGTGATTAATTGTGATTAAGGACGAGTTAGCTATGGACAAAATGCGATTCATCGCGATTAAATGTTTTAATGGATTGACAGCCCGAGTATTAAGTTTAAAAAAAATGTCGGTTTGAAAAAAACAAAACCAAATGATCACTGGAAAATGTGGGTTCCAGGTTGAGACCATTTGAGAACCCTTGATACCTCCTTATGGAAGTCATTAATGAGAACTGCCACAATGCATAATAGAAAGACTCAAAATAATCCACAAAAAAAGCCACGGTACATGTACATGCTCTTTCCCGGATGGGCAGATGCATGTGTGCAGTCTACTATCCATGTCATAATGCGATTACTCCTCCCGCCAGTTATTAATAAGTGCCACCTGACATTATAGAAATCATAAAAGTAATCCACAAAATCAGGAGAACTACGGCAGCACAGCGATGTATAATGAAGTGATGGCAGACATAAAGCAGCCATAAGCTGTAGAGCAGTGTGAGGGTAGGCCACGTCCAAATGTAACCTTTCATAGGATTCAAAAACAAGAAGGTAAGATTTTTCAAAGCTATGCTTTCCTGATCAAATGCGTGATTCCTATTGTTTTGAAGACTGCTGAGAGCGCCAGTCGCTTTACCTTCTCAGTCATCCGGAAATTACAACATTTCATCTAAATATAGTCCTTAGATTTTGGGCTGTGACTTCCCCATCGCTACTGTCAACGCGGCGTGCTTTCTGACAGCTGCCAGCAGCAAAGGAACAAGCCCTCAACACTTTCAACCTTCAAATGAAGTTTGTCACGTCGTCGGGAAGGTTGACGTATGCTAATGAAGCGCCGAGTGAGTCGTTGCTAGGAAGACGGGGTTTTTTTTTTTTTGGTAACGACCCTGTGACAGAAAACCTTGTCAAGAACAAGGCGGTACATCAAAAAATGACAAAAAGTTTGCACCTCCGCATTCGCCAAAAAGCGATTTGATATCAAAAATGCCTCACTGCAAATCGTCAGAAAAATGTAGAAGATTAAAAGTCCTTCTGATCTGGAAAGGTTGTTAGAACTAAAGCTGGATTGGCGGCTGCTGATGTAATGGCCTTCACAGGAACAAGCACGGCTGCACACCTTTTATCAAACTCATCTAGGGATGGAGGACATTTAATTACAATGCATTGCATGAAAAAGCTGTAGTATTCGCATGTTTTTGTACTGGTATACTATTTGCTGCCGGGCTGGCATTTTAGAGCAGCAAAAGGCAGCGATACACAACATCTGGGCGACTTTTAGCGAGTCACGAATCAGATTACACAGAGATGTCATGGCCGACAAACAATTAATAATGTCAACCTCCAGCGATGACGCCATGGCTGCGATGACAAGTGAAGGACGCCGCTTTAGAGAAAAAGGAATGAATAGAACGTCAACAGGGATGAGATAAAAGACTCAAGTGGGACAAAGAGTGAAAAAAATGCATTCTAGTCACAGTGGAGCTTGATGTGGTTATCGCTCACTTCCTGTTTTGTGTGGCATTTGTATGGCCATCTATGCCATACAATAACACACTAAAGAGTATGATGACTATTTGTAAGACGCTCAGGTGATTGCTGGAAGGTTAAACGCCAGTTCCTAAAATAAAATTCCTACTTCCGAGTTGGAAAACACAATTTCTAACCTCAGGCATGTGAATTTTTGAACTGTTGCACACAAAAGGGTGAAAATGAGTCAAACATGCACCCCTACTCTGTTGCCTGTGCTATTATTTTCCTGACAAACACGCCACATGTTGGCGCTGTTATTAAACCCCAAAGTTTGACCGCATACGTTAGACTGACTTGAAATTTCTTACACAGCGCAACGTGCACTACAAAACAAGTTAGGGTGTTTGGCTGTATCACCACGGAATTTGGTGCACATTTTTAGGGGACTGACAAAAGCACGTCTGTAAAATCTGAGCAAGATTTGCTGAAAAAGGTGGCCGCTATCAGGCAACACGTCTGTGGGAATTACAATTCCTTGTCCAAATTCCTCACACAGCTCAGGTGGCTCAATTTCTTATAATGATGACTTTCTTGTAAAAATTATGACTTCAATATCTATGACTTTTTTCTTGTTCTTGTTTTTCTCGTAATGTTACCACTTCACCGTCATTATATTCCCGTATAATTATTCCTTCAATTTTTTTTAAATAACCCAACTTTTCTCTCATAAACGTGCGACATGCCCACTAATGTCGATGCACGGCCAAAACGTTTAAGGAATTTGCCATCACGAACACAGTAACAAACCCAGCGGTTGCATTTTTTTTTTTTTTTTAAATATTAACCTCATCTTTTCGGCCTTCTTCATCTGTATACTGCCCACCTCCACAAGGCGGCACATTTGCACTGTTTTGACAGCATTTCTCAGCATTGACACGCAATTTTAAAAGTTAGTTTCTTGTAGTAATCTTGATTTGTCTGGTGCGACTATCAATGTTATGTTGTCATTGCTACTTATGCATTCAATGCTCCTCCCGCCGGTTATTAGTGAGGACCGCCACCTACTAAATTCCATTCTGGACTTGCTAACTGAAATGCTAACGTTCATGTCGGGTTTACTGCCAAAAATGCTAAGATTTACAACGATAAGAGTTTTAACAGGTATCTAAACTGGTATCCGGATAAAAAGACCAGGTTCTTCTTCCAAAATGGGCAGAAACAACATGTAGCGCCTGTAGGACTGGGTTAGTGACCAGTGCCTCCTAAAAACCGCTGACCCCTTTGTGCAGATTTATGACGACCAGACAACCGAGGTGTGTGACGAGTGTGTGAAGTGTGTACAAAGGTCAGTGGGTGTAGAGAAGGAGGGGGGTACACAAGAGAATGAATGCCTTTGGTGTACATAGCGTCGCCTCCTGTGTGAGTGTAGTCATTAGTGCTTTCTTCTCAGTGTGTGTCAAGGTCAAAACACAGCCTGATTACAGGGCATTCTGAAGAGCCACAGGGAGTGTGTGTGTTAGCACAGAGGCATCCCTCTGAACACAGGCGGTGGTGGCATTCCTGGCCCTAGGCGCTGCCGCCTCTTGAAGATGAATCTTAAAGAATTTGGGAAATGTGCACACGTTCGGCTCTCAAATGGAGAATGGCGGTAGATTCGGGGTATTGCGGTGCAGAATTCATTTGATGTGTGTGGCAACTTGAGGACAATAGCTGAGACACGGAGAAAGGGGTTGGATTAAACAAGCGCTGCTCCTTTTTAGACATGTTGACTAGTGCACGTGTAAACGTGAGGTTTCTTAATGTAACTTTGTTAAGCAAGAACCAATTGAAATTTGGAGGTGAACTAGTGCAAAGACAGGAGAAGAGAGACTGTGGACAGCGAGTGATGCAATGTTTGAGCGATTCACGCGAGGCCTTTTGTGAAGAAACAGACGTGTGATCACCTTCTCTTCAGTCTCCAGCTCTTTGCTTAGCAGCGTCTTCTCTGAGCTGCGCAGCCGCCTCTGTAGACTTTCCACCTTCTCCTGCAGAGCCTGAGGGGAGGGAGAGACAGACAGAGTTGTGTTGGCAGGCTGATGGAAAAAAAATCTACTCCAGATCTGTGTGGCGCAACGTGTAACTGACGTAGGATGAGGCTATATTTGAGCTTGAAAGACGCACGGGCGGAATATGAATGAGGCTGTGGAGAGAACGACAAAAATCGACTTGATTCCACACGTAGTGTCACACCAGGCTGCAGGGCCTAATACTCCACTCGCGTTTCGTGTCGAGAACCAACATCGACTCTCAAGTGACCAGTCTGCTTACATTTAGGCTGGATTTACACTTCACTAAACTACAGTGAAAAGCACAGACCAGGCATACTCAACGGGCAGCCCACGGGCCAAATCCTTGGATGACATCAGACCAGTTCCGATCAAATCTTGGGAGCAACTAACATTTTTGCAGCAGATTCTAAAAAACAGCAGAGCACTCCTGTCATATAGACCAGGGGTCCCCAACCACCGATCTGCGGCCCGGTATAGGTCTGTGGGCGGGACCTAACCAATGTTAAAAAAATATATATCTGTAAATAACTACATAGAATTTGATGTAAATTCATATCAAGCATGCCCAGAACCCCCGCTCTGCTTCGCTCTGTTCACGGTATTAGCACGTCGAGCAATGGCTCCCAGGAAATGTTTGTTCGGGTGTGCCTAAAGACGCAAGCAGAAGTGGTTGGAGTTGCTGAGTCCCAGCCAGCAAGAGAAAAATATGCTCATCTGTCAATGGCACTTCACACGGGACTGTTTTGTGAACACGGGCCAATACGAAGCTGGACTATTCGCCAAACTGTTGCTGAAGTCCGACGCCTTTCCAATGTTACTTGGTTGTGTTGAAGAGTCAGAAGAGCAAGCTGTACGTAACAATTTATCAGTGTCCTAACTGTGTTTAGTTTGTGTAAGTAATCGGACAAAAGGGGTTCGGCAGCTGTCCGGGAGTCCTCGGGAGGGCTTTGGAGTGGGCTCGGCGGGAGTTGTACCTGGAGGAGGGCCGGGGGTGAAGTAAAACACACTGACTTTTTGGGCGGGAGGCAGGAAACCCAAGGAAACACTGCAGGAAGAGATGCAGAGTCTGGAAAATCTAGAATGCTTTCTGCGTGGGTTATCGTGTGTAGCTGCTCTATAGGAGTCCAGAACTCAATACAAAGGATGATACGTCCCGTTTAAGATATGGCAGAACCAGCCATTGACATCATACAATAAAAAATAAAGGATACTATCCAAGTAAGAGTATAGATTTACTATCAAAAGCCAGTACCAAGATAATTGTCTTGTCTATAATCAAGCATGGTGGTGGGAGCGTCATGGTCTGGGGCTGCATAAGTGCTGCCGGCACTGGAAAGCTGTGGGAAACATGACATCAAACATGCACTGTGACATCCCTTTTGCACAGAAAGAATATTTGTGAGGTCACCAGTACTGGCTCTTCCACGCCTAACTCATCTAAGTTAGATAGTACTCTCAATTTTTTTTTCCAACAAAAAGAATGCAATTTTCCAGGAAAGGTGACTTTGGTGTAAACAACTTTTATGGCGATCTTGCATAATCTGTGCATGACAGATCTTAATAAGAGGTTATTATAGACAAATAAAGGTAGAAAGAAGCAAAGTGATCAAATCTTATTGCTCCTTGTGTGTTTGAAGGGTAATAATTATGTCATAACTGTAATTACGGCAAAGCCGGCCTCGTTAAACCCATTTGAAATAAATGAGACAAGGGCAGAGACTTTCTCACTCTGGGGATTAAGCAAACTTTCCGAGGCTCTTTGCAAAAGCCGATCATTAATGGGATCATTATTATTTATTTGGAGACCATAAAAAGCTGTATCATCTCGCATTGGTTCCAAGAGCTAAGTTGATTACATTTCCCAACTGGGGCGGCAGCTTCAATCACTTTAAAGATTCCGACAAGAAAGACAGAGGAAAAAAAGGAATGAGAGGGAGGAAAGAAAGTCATTAATGCATTGTGTGTGTGTGTGTGTGTGTGTGTGTGTGTGTGTGTGTGTGTGAGTGCAGTTCTTTCTGCTCTGTGAATGGAAAGAATGGTGCAGTTTGTGCATGAAACACAGAACCAGATGTTTGGACATGTGCACATGTGGACACTTCATCTTTGATTATTCGGCATGAAAAGCAGAGAGTGAAAGGTGCACATGTGCTGTACACACACAGCCCCTGCACAGCAACAAGTGTGGAAGGGGAGGGGAGCGGGGGGGGGGCACACTGCACAGCATCAATAACCTCTCTGAGTGTCTCCCCCCGCTGGAGTTGAGTGAGCAGACCAGGTGTTCCTTCAATTCTTCTCCTTCCTCATGCAGGTGAGAGGCATGACCACCTAATGCACAAGCCACCACACTGGCATAAATCATGTCCATGTGTTTAGGGCAGTGGCTCTCAATTATTTTCTGTCATGCCCCCACAGGGGAGAGAAATTTGAGACGTGCAATGTTTCAGCCTGTCCCTTGTTGAGCCGCAGAAAATGCTGTGCTTATTATGCCTCGTGTGTTTAAGTGGAATGTACATTTAAATGTCTAATTAGTTGTCATATTTGGTGGTGTTCGAAATCACCGTGTACAGTCGTCCCTTCGCAGTTCGAATTTTGCGGCCTCACTTTATCACACTTTTCCAAAAATCAATTAATAAGTCATGCCATTTTGTGGTTGAATACGGCCTATTGTTAGTAAGTAAAAAAAAAAAAAAAAAAAAAGCATATTGAAGCAAATTTTAGTTGTTTTTTTTTTTTTTGCCGAAACTAAGCATTTTCAATCATAAAAATGGCTAAATGAGCTAAAATACAAATAAGGCATTCAGAAGACGCATTCAAAGATGCTGTGAATGATGTGTAGTATTCAACACTGGTCACTAGGTGACAGGTGACGAGCTAAAATTCAACTCTGAACCCCTGACATCGCTTCCTGTCCACCATTCTGCTCCGCTAGGGAACATATTTATAGCAGCACACACAAGGACACACAGTCTTTATTTATGTCTTAAACGGCCTATTTACTCTTATGTCAACTCTATTGGGTAATAAGAGTGTAAAGTTGACTATAAGGGTGTTAGTACATGTGTAGAGGGCTCGAATCATGTTAAAAACTGTATTTAGAAAGTTGTAAACAGGTTTTCTATGCTCTAACTACGAAAATATTCACGTATAAAAAGATTCTACCTTGTGGAAATTCACTCTGGAACCAGTTAAATGCAATAAAAGAGATTACTGTAAATTGCTAATGCTAATCGCTAGCGTGTATATGGGATTTCCAGTATAAATTAGCATTGAGCTAATGCATTTGTTTAAATGCATTTGGTTTATGTTGAATGTGACAAAGAAATGATTTGTGTCTTTTGTAAGTCATCAGATATCCACCCCACATAACACCTTGCCCCACCTCCCCAGGGGGCCGCAACCCACAATTTGAGAAGCACCGGCTCAGGTGGCTCAGGGGGTCCAAGATGGACCTAATGTCTTTTACAAAATACAGTGGAAACTCTGAAGTTGAAAACAAGGTACTGCATGACGCTGGTTTACTTCCACAGGACATCTGTTCATCTGTTCCAGCCTCAAACTGTTCCCAATTGTGCAATGGTTTGGTGACATTTAACATTTATTTGAACATTTAACAGTCATGCAAGCATAAACAGGCGTTATTAACATTATAATACAACAAAATAAAACTAATATAAAGTAAAACTACTCAGTCTTTGAAAGCACCCGACATAGACGACAGACAGACAATGTTCATATTGCTGCATTAAAAGCATATTTACATGAGCATGTGTTCATTAACATTAATTTCTGTATGTAATTGATATTATAATTAATTGCATTACTTGTACAAATAAATCCCTTCCTATTCTATGGTTATCATTGCACATTTCCTGTTTGGCATCACTGGGGCGACACAAACACGGCTGTTAGGACATGTTGTACTGAGTAGCCAGGACAGAGTTATGCTTTCTTACGTGGTCTGGCTCGTCATACATTTTTTGTTTGCCATCACTGGTACCCTTCTGTTGTGACATCACAAAAAAGTACATGGAAAAAGCAAAACACAGCTGACATCAGGGTGTACATTGCCTTTTTGAAAAATGTCCTTTTGGCCATTTTGTGCTAAATAGACGGGGCAGAATTCACTCTACTGTTTTTCTATCTTCTTTTTATTTGGTCGTCAGCATACTTTTTCTTGTTGCCATCATCGATACCCTTGTGTGGTGGCACAATAAAAACACACCAAAAAAACCTAAGAAAAAGCAAAACGCAGGGCCATTGATGATGGTGGTTTGACTTTTGAAGCACGTTCTTCCAGAAATTGTACCACTTCTGCAACATTCTTTGTACTCCTTTTAAGGAGAGCAAAAAAAAAAAAAAAACCCAACGAAAATTAGGATAAGCGGCATAGAAAATGGATAGATGGATGGAAAACAGGCGGAACATTTCTTGTGACTCATAGTTTTGTCAAAGCCAGTAAAAAAATTCACATGACATCTTCTGTTCCCTAGTGCAATCATTCTCTTTTGATCATTTAAAAGCCATAAAACAAACCACACTGTCGATTTGACCATGCATACTATCCTTTAGGGGAGAAGTAAAAACTCATTGACATTCATTTCTGGATATATATACTTCCTACGTCAATAACTAGCTGTTTTTCAGCGTCTTGATCCTATTAATCAGGCTACTTTGGCAGACAGTCACGATGCCGCCCCATCACTGCCCACATCGCTACACCCGTTGCCGTCGATTTCATCATTCTGTTTTGTTTATCGGTGAATCAAAGGCTCCGTTTCACTAGAAAAAAAAAAAAAAAACATAGCAGAGTGATGTCGATGCCATTTTTCCAAGTGGGTGGATTGCAGGGACACATGCTTGCTATGTGTGAGGAAGAGCATGTCTTGTACTTTTCGTTAGCATGTGAAGTCGTAATAGTAATAGTAATAGGCGTAATAGTTCTGTTCCATGCCACTGAAGAACCCCCATCACATAAGAATTGATCTCTGTGAGTTTCTAAAGTATTAAATCAATAAGTGTGTTTTGCTTTTTCCTTGGCTTTTTTTGCACGACCACACCACTGAAGTGTAACAGGAACGGCAAAAAGGAAAATTTGTGTGATGGCGACCATATATTCTGTCCTGGTTATTTGGATTTTTTTGAAAAGGCATTTCTGTGATGCAAATGCATTCATCTTTTGAACGCGTATTGTTTTGAGAAGCCAAACTCTCTACTTAATTGTCCCCAGCAACGAAGCGGAACTACGTTCTTCATCGCAGAAATCTGACCAGAACTGGACTTAGGAGACCAAGTGGGGGGGTAAGTCGCTGTTATTGGACTACAAAGCTGATGGGGACGTCATACAACTTCATGTGAAAAAATCCGACCTATGCCTTTAACATTTTAGGCTTTCTGGAATGAATGAATTGGATTCACATGATTTCTTATCGTAAAAATTGATTTGGTTAGCGAACATTTCTGGAACGGATTAATGCCGCTAATCAAGGTTCCACTGTATTTCTATTTCCAATACGAAAAAAAAAGCAACTTATTACATCAAAGTTAACACAAAAGCAGCAAAACATTCTTCGTTTTTAATCAGAAAGCTTGTAAACGCACCAAAACATTAGCTTGTATGTTGTCATATTCGCAGTTTTATCGCAACCTCCACATTCCAGGCTGTCAGCTTGTAAGCAGATGGATTTGTGAAACCAAATCACAATGTTAACACCAGTGGTGCTGATTGGCTAACATATCCCCCGCTCCACCCACCAATGGCGCTCATGCAGCACATCGATTGTTTTCCAACCGCTGTTTCACGTCAAGATTCTAGAGAAATAAATCAATGTGGAGTAAGAGATGGCAGATGCAACGAACAACTATGCGGAGTATCCAACAGGACCCTGAACTCAACATCTAAATCCCCGCTGTCCCGTAAGACCCCTCACAGATCAAACCACTTCTGATTCCCGCAAACTGTGACACAGCATTTGTGAAGCGGGTCTTCTGGGAAGTGAGACTTTTTAGTTGGCCTCATTGTGCGAGTGTCATGTTTTTGTTTCTTTCATGTGGGCTCTGTATTTATGCTCTTCAAAAAACAGCTCTGAGGCTAGGAAGTCTATTTTTTTTCAATAATAGAATTAGAAGAGGGACGGTTCTAATCATGTGTCCCCCCCGATGAATCACAAAGACAGTGGAAATATTTAGCCATGACGGCAGACAGGCGTGATAGTCATGATGTACACAGGCTTGAGGCAAGAACGCTCACATACTGTATTCAAAGTGAGTGACAAAAAAACACTACATAAATTACTACGTTAATTACGTATTCTCTCCATTGAGTTTTCTTTCTTTCTATACAGTAGCAGGAAAGCGTAGGTTCAGTTCTTTTTGGTTTTATATGTTTTTTTTTATCATTTATTTACGTGCATAAGTTCATAGTACGACAATACATTATGTATTTTTGCATGTTTGGGTCTTCATTGAAGTTTGTTCCTCAGCACAGTTAAGAGTGCATCAATGTGTACGTGGAGGATTCTGGTTAAGTACGTCCAGATGCTCGGAGCGATATGGTCTTTATCTGCCATGCAGCCTGGGAAGAAGTGAGGGGGATCTGATTTCCTCCGAGAAAACTAGAGAGCGAGAACACAGCCACTGCATGGTGTCTACTACGCTCCAGTTGCAGTTGACGCTTTTCTACCAGGTATTTCTACTACTACTATGTGGCTGTTGCTGTGCCTAAGTTCTGGAGGCGGTAGAATTATACTCCACAGTCATCACTTTGCTGAACAAACCCAGCTAAAAAGTACAGTTTTTAATCTGTTTTCCGTTGCAACTTGTCTAAACAGCCTGAAATGCGCTGTAATTTGCATGCCGGGGCAGTTGATGGCGTAACAAGCGCAACTTCTCTACTTTGCCAACTGTTTCAGCATTTGAACAAAAAACTTTTTTGACACCCGTTTGTAGGACCAAACAGTCGTCTTGTTAACAAAGGCATAAAATCACACTGTTTTTAATCTGTTTTCCAATTACAAACCCGTGTAAACAACCTGCAAAGCGCAGTAATTTGTACGCCGGGCCAGTAGTTGGTGACACGTACGTGTTTTTGGTTTACTCACACAACTATTCACACGAGTTGGACTCTTGTTTGTTAATGTTTTGCTTAAAAACGCAGTAGTCATTTTGAAAAACAGCCAAAATCACATTGTTTTTAATTTGTTTTCCGTTACAAACTCGTATAAACGCAATGAAAAGGGCCATTAGTTAGCTAGGAATGCAACGTTTCAGCATTTAAACAGAAATAGTAATCGTGTGCAAAGCGCAGTAATTTGTATGCCGGGCCAGTAGTTGGTGACACGTACGTGTTTTTGGTTTACTCACACGAGTTGGACTCTTGTTTGTTAATATTTTGCTTAAAAACGCAGTAGTCAAGTGAAAAACAGCCAAAATCACACAGTTTTTAATTTGTTTTCCGTTACAAACTTGTATGAACGCAGTGAAAAGGACTAGGGCATTAGTTAGCTAGGCATGCAACCGTTTCAGCATTTAAACAGAAATAGTAATCGTGTGGGTCTCAAAAAACGTCCCCACTTTGACACCTGTTTTTAACCCCCGACCGCAGTTTTCACATCAACAGACAGCTATAACCACACTGTTTTTAATCCGTTTTCCGTTAAAAGTCTGTGTAAACGCCGCCTAAGTAAAGAAAGACAGAAATGTGGTTAAACAGAAAGAGAGTGGCAGGAGTGAAGAAATGTGGTCTGTCTTTCACTCTATCAGTACCTCTGACTTTCATTCCAAAGTTTGGCTTTGAAGGATTAGCAAGGCATATACTGTATGTGTACACACATGCACACAGCGCTCACAGCCATCCAAGCAGGTACGGGCCTGCATTAATATTAACTGAGAAAGTGAGCGATAAACAATCAAATGAGCATGTGTGATCTCAGCGTTTTGTACATATAACGTACATCATCTTTCTTGGGTGGTCTCCTTCTTGCACAGATAAGGCGAGTGAGTCTCCCTGGGGTGAAGTAAAAGCAACAGAGGGCAGGAGAGGGGAGAGGAAGGAGGGGTAGGGGGTGGGTTTCGAAAAAAAAAAAAAAAACAGCAAAAAAGAAAAAAAAAAAAGGGAGGAGGCAAAGAAAATGCCAGGGGCCTCTTTAAACTTGGTGTTTTGTTAGGAGCAGTGCGGCGGCGGGGGCCTTCTATTTGCAGCGTGTTGTCAGAAGTTTCTCCCAAAGTCTGGATTAAAGAGATCCTCTAATGACACTGAGGCTGGACGACTTCAGACAGCAGCACAAAAACCCGCCTCCAGTCACACACACACACACACACACACACACTCGAAGCATGCAGACAGGCAAAAAAAAAAAAAACAGTATGAGAACTGCACATGCACATTTTAGTCGATGTGTGCACTGTGTCTACTGATCTCATAGTAAATAATAAAGGAGGTGCTAACCTCAAGGAGAGATGGATGGCCAGAGAGACAAGTACAGACTCTCTTTTAACTGCACTTTTATCAAAAGGACTGTTGGAAAGGTAGAGGAGGAGGAGGAGGAGGAGGAGGAGGAGGAGGAGAGGTCTCCCTCTTGAGGAGTTGAAGTGGAGAAACTTCTGCTTTGGGCTGCGTTTGCATTTGTGCTTCGGTACTCTGGTCCGGACTAAAAAAAAAAAAAATTAGATACTTGATGCGCACTTTGGTGCTGTTCGCTTAGCGTTCACTCTGGGATTTTTAAAGCCTGCACAGTAAAGAACATATGCATTAAGTAGGGACTTGCTTTAGTGCTGTGTAGTCAGGGCCTGCAAAGCCTTCTTTTCTGCCGTAACCTCTACCAGAAACACTTTAAATCTTAAATTCTAGTTCCATGAAATGATATTAATTTATTCCCAACAATCTATCATCATCATTTCTTAGCATGTTTCTTGGCTTCACTGCTTTCAGTAGTGCATGCGTATGTTAGATTTTTTTTTGCCCAATCAGGTTTCAGCTTCTATGTGTGGCCATATTAATGTAATATACGCAGGGCCTTCAGAATCAGGAGCGCTGGCCCGTAACATACACACTATTAGCAATGGGGCTGGTTTTGGTAGCCATCAGAATTCGCTTCTCAGCACTTGTCCGTTCTCTGATTGGTTGATCAGAGCAAAACTGTTCAACAAGTAAGTTGTACTTATCAAGTAAGTTACCCCCACAGTGGCTGGCTGAGAAAAAAAAAATCGACATTTCTGGTGAGTACATGTATTTTATTGAAAGGTTTTTGTAACGTTATGAGATAAATATTCATTCTGAACTCTGCCATATGGTATTGTAGTGTAGAGGTTTGCAGTTGTCTTAACCCATTATCACCAAGCCGTTCTATTTATGCTTGTTACATTTGGCTGATCGACAACTTTACAAGCACTGGCGATCACCAGTGAAAGTTAGTTACCAATGCTCGAAATTGCTAGCAAAAGTTGAACGTCAGGTGTATCGGTGACGATGTATTTAAAGATAAAGGGTTAAGTGAGTGTCCCGCTTCATTAATAATGGTACTGTGGTGGCCGTAGCGGTTAGTGTATTATTTAGTTTGCGACAAACATTACGCAGCATTTTTGCCTTGGTTTGCGTACAATTCCCAGTTAGTATTACACGCGTCTTGTTAACACTGCGCGAGTCCAACTGTGTTTCTAACGCATTTTTAGCAAAACAGTCCCTGTTAGCAGTGTGTTCAATTGGAAGCCACACCGGAAGTCATTGTACCGCAGCTCCGTTGCCCATCTATGATGTTGACTGTGTAGTGCTTTCTCTAACTAACAGAGTTTCGCCACAAGTCTCTGCGTTTCTTTCGATCATCGCTGCAAAATAACCCACAATGGGGCCAAAGAATGTGCCACCATTTTGATTAAGAAGGTGCGAAACACAACTGAATTCAATAAATAACTCACATAACTCGATCTCGCTGCCTCACAGCCATCTTTGTCAACAATCAAGTCTTCAATCAAGGTAAAAGTGATGTTAAAAGTTCAAGTATTCCTTTCCTTCGTCATTGATATGCATTTTCAATGCATATTGTGGGAAAACTGATTCGGTTAGAGTACATTTTGATTTTGAGTCGAACCTTCTGGAACAGATTAATGACGGGTTCCACTGCATTTTGTGACGTAACGCAGATATCCCAAACCAAAATGCCGTCCAATGGGGTGAATTACATAGGTTATTTTTATAATCTGCTATATTTACCTGTGATGAAAGACTCACATATTGATCGTTTCTGCATGCTTTTGCTGTTATGTTAGCTCCGATACTTGTTGCAGTCACATTTGAGCTCAAGTGAACTAAACCGCACCGGAGTTCACTTGCAAGCAGAACACGACCCATCTCTGAAGCGGTCTCGGCCCACTTGTGACCAAAGGAACCGTACTCGCAAAGCCGATGCACCGCAGTTCATGTTAACCAAACCAAACATGGCAACTATACAGTCTGCCTATCAAGTAAAAAGACAACCCCACTGATACAAGCAAGCTGTCAATACTTCCTCAGCTGATTTTAAAACTGCAATGAAAAAAAAACCCCCAAAAGATTTATCCTTGTCTATTGCTTCTTGATGAAAATAGTACAACAATTGTAATAAAGACATGCTATGCCCACGAGGGGAACACACTGTTCTCTCCATCTCTCTTGCTGCTGTGAGCAACAGTAGAAAGAGAATAGGAAACAACTCTAAAATATGCACCATATGCCTGGGTGGGTATTTGTGTGTGTGTGTGTGTGTGTGTGTATACCGGTATGTTCTTGTCTTAGGTTTATCAAGTAGTGTATAACTTCATGGATGCTAAGTAAGGAAAGTAGGAAAACTTGGAAAAGAACACTGCAAGCTAAAAAGACGTTGCAATTATTTAGAGACTGGATTTTTGTCACAATTGAATGTGCAAGTTCTGTGTTGAAAACAACAAAACAGGTGTTAGGGAGACACAAAGAAATATGTTCACGCATGCTTTACAACACTTGATCGTTCCTCACAAGACCAAAGCATCAAAAACATTTTTTTGATGGCTTTTTGCGACATTTCTTTGGTAAAAAATGGCACTATCCTAAATCCTAAACAGTGGCTACCTTCTTTAACATTTGCGTTAAGTAATAGCCTTGCATAGCGCACAGTGGTTTGCTTATTTTTACACTTGTATGACAGGAATGTTACCTGTTCAGTCGCCCCTCGCTACACCGCAGTTCGAACATCGCTTCCTCACTCTACCGTGGTTTTTCAAAAATTCATTAATTAATAACTGCTCGTTGTTTTGTGGTTGACTATGCGATTTATTAGTAAAAAAAACATTGAAAGACAAGTCTTATGTAGTATTCTGGTCACTAGGTGTCAGTAATGTTACATTGAAGAGACATGACCTTACATTACGTTACCTTGCACTGCACATGGAGTCAGCCATGAGTCAGACATGACGGTGAAAAAAGTTCTCCTCCTGTTCCATGCGGAAGTGGTATGTTTTTGGCTTCTTACTTTGTCCTTCTTCCCTACTAAGTTTGAAACCCTTTCTTCAGTTCAGAATAAATTGGAGGCTAACTAGTTAGCTCATTAGCTTGCTATGCTTCAAGCAGCTGCAGAGAGCCAGCAGTAGTGCATAATGTGAGTTATTATTATGTCTTATTATCGCTTATCATGTCTACTATATTAGGTAATACGGGCATGAAGGTGACTATGGGGTGTAGGGGTATTTCATGTCTACAGGGCTCTAATAAATTAAAACCAGTTTTTAGAAGATTGTAAATAGGTTTTCTATGCTCTAACTACGAAAATATTCCATTTATTAATATTGAATCCTACTTTGCGGAAATTCACTTATCGTGGTAGTAACGAGGGATGACGGTATTGCACAGTAACAAAGGCATTGCTTCAAAATCCAAACAAATTGGACGAATGTATTGTACTTATGACTACTTCCAACATACATGGGAATTTAAACATTTAGTTGGATGAAGGATGAACATTTATCAAAACATGCACGCCGGCTGTGTTGCCTGTGCTAGCTTGACCCTCAAAAGTCATATAGACTTGAAATTTCTCACACAACTCAATGCACGCTACAAAACACCACCAAGGTGTTTATTTATTCCCAAATTTGGCACACATCTTTAGGGGATTGAGAAGCAAATATGTGTAAAATTTGAGCAAGATAAAGCCATCAAGCAAAATGCCTTTCCAGGGGCACAGGCGGGACTTGGCCACTAATTGGCTGTAAGTTATTAACCATTTGTGTAAGGGTTGCAAAACCTCCACAATATCTACACGTCTTCCAAAATATTTTGACCACAGCAAAAGTGACTCATAGTCATAACAAAAAGTGACTTGACAGCATCACGGCTGTGGTTTAATGACTAATTTCCCTTTGTTGTCTGTGATGTCCCTGTGACTTGTTCCACTTCCCACGTTCTTTCTTAGCATCCTGGAATGTTATCTCTCCAACTTCCACCCCCTCTGATATGTGGATCAAACACAGCCGGGAAGCCCTCTCAGTCAAGGCCGGAAAAGCCATCAATCCGCCAACAAGGGGGCCAACATGCAAGCACAACATGTTTAAGGCAGAAGAGTGCTAACAGATACATACATGGAGTCAAAGGGTGGCGAGTGAGAGATGGTTCTTGATGGACTAAAAGGACAAACACACAGTACAGTACATACCAACATAAAGGACTGCTAAGTGTCCTCATGTTTTCACATGACTGGCGCCCCCTATGGGTTGTGCTCAAGATGCTTTGGAAGACAGGCTAGCATACGTTTCCGGTTCGCTGATCCCCATTATCTTAAAATCAGCAACACACCTCCCTCCATGTTTGCTAACTTGCTTGACCATTTTCGAGCAGGTCTCTGTGTCGCAGGGTCACGTGACAGAAAGACATCCTCTGACTCGCTTAGGGAGAAGTCGTGCGGCATCACCTCAGATATAAGACGCCCCCCACCACCCCGGTGTTTCTCCAGGGAAAAATGACTTATATTTGGGTTGATATGGTATTTTAGTCCAAATGTGTAAGCTTGTGGAGATTTGTAAAATGTAGGGGGAGCACAAAAAGCTGTTGTCTCTCTTTCACATTGGCTCACATAAGAGGAATACGTTTGAGTCAATGTTTGGTCTCACACACACACACGCACACACACACACACACACACACACACACACACAGAGGGTATCCAGTGCACCTGTTCTTGATCCACTGCTCCCATTTCTCTTCCCACAGGCAAAGTCATGCTTTCAACTCCCTGAGAAACTAATGCATACATAACCACACAACTACACAGACACAAGCTGCAGTGTGTGCATACAGGAAGCCATTAGCCATGCATGGAAACAAAGCAAGAAAGCGCCCCAACACTGTGATGTGCACCTCCTACAGGTCCAAATAGCTACCCTGTGGTCAGTGTTGCATTATATAAGCTGTCACTTCACTCACAGGACATCGCAACAAGACCATCCTTTAGCCCGGGACCGGGATCAAAACCTGTGTGTATGTCGTGTGCGCAAACACATCGTTAATGTGCTAAGGGCTATTGGTGCAGAGACAAGGACGCTAACTCAAAGCTATGTTTGCTCTTAAGAGCTTGAGGGAGAGTGGCCCATGTGCAAGACTTGAGACATGTGCGTGTGTGTGTGTGTGTGTGTGTGTGTGTGTGTGCGCGCGTGTGTGTGTGGCAAGCAAAAGAGACAGGAAGCACTGCTGCTGCTGCTGGGAAGAGAGAACAGCGGCGTTGATCAAAGCCCGAGCGGGTGACACCATGGGCGGAGTGCCATTGTTTATTCACCAGCCACCTCTCCCTTTTGGCAAGATGAGGAAAGAGCATGTGCGCTTGGGTGTGTGTGTGTGTGTGTGTGTGTGTGTGAGAGAGTGACAGAAAGGAGATACAGTCTTGGAAAGACAGTGTGTGATAAAAGACCTCCGTGTGTGTGTGTGCTCACCTTTCGCTTGGCAGGGCTAATGTGGGTTGGAGTTCTGTCACATTTGGCAGATGCGCGGTATACAGCAAGTGTGTCACAAACTCTAGCCCATGCAGACATAAACACACAAGCCCCACTAATAACACTGCCATTGCATTTAAATGTTAACTCCATGCACAAACTGCACCACTTAAAAGACATGAAGACGGCACATTTACTTATTTCACCTCTCTACTGTACATAAGCATGCTTTGTGTGAAGTACCGTGGAGCAAAATTCATTCAATGTCCCTGAGGTCACAAATTTTGGAGTCCGACCCAAATTTTTTGGAAAATCTTTTACAGAGTGCTATTTTTTTTTTACACTTCTGCATTTAGCTTATTAGGTATTTTGATATGGTATGTTTAGGGTTATTTGTTTCATCGTGACTCTGTCTAATTAGCTAAATTGCCGATGCTGAAGCTCGTGGAGGAGGTATCCTGAAAAAAAAAACAACCCAAAATGATATTTAACAGCGCTTTTATTCATTTATCCAGGGTCTCTGAAGGTTTCAAGAAGTAGAATTTAAGACTATTTAAAACCAGCTGGTTGTGCTCAATAAATTCTGACCAGGTTGCACCGGTAATTTAACCCCATTTTGTAGTTACAGTATAGCCTCCTCAAACATCGAAACATTTAAAAGCACAACTGAAGTTTGTGCATTTGTTTTTGTTAGGAATGGAATATTTTCTATTCTTTTCTGGATGGCTACTGCAACATGTATGTGCTTATCTACAGCAGAGAGATAAGACATTCACAAGACCTTTCACTTGGAACAAAGGCACCCTGTTCTCTCTCTCTCACTCACACACACCCACACACACGCACACACCCACACACACGCACACACACACACACACTGTTTTTAATGAGTCACTCTTTCTGTCTCCTGGCTGAGATGCCCAGCCTTCTCGCCAAGGACTGGTTGAAACCAGATCAGGCCAGCATATCAACAAACAGTTAACCCATTGACTGCCAGCCATGTTCAGAGCAGGGACGGCCATACTGCCAGAGTTTTTGGGCATTTTTGCTGACCTTTCAAGACCCACAGAATATTGAGTTTTAGCACTACATAAACATTGAAACTATCTAAAGAAACTTTAGACTCTGTTCGTTGCTGCTGCTGGATAGAAGTGCTGGTGCGGAGTTTGGAAAGTACTGCTATCGAAGGCTGATATAATCCGATACTCGTTCGTTTTTGGGTTTTTTTGCTGCTAACGGACCATTACTCAATATACTGCTGCCTATTGTTCTCTGTTTACTAATATCACTTGATCAAGCCTTTTCTAACATCACACACTACAAAACAAGCAGTAAAAGTATGTATGATTTCTGCCGATATCAGCTCAATATCGGTATCGGCCGATACTCAAGGCTGCAATATTGGTATCGTCTCGCAAGTGAAAAAGGATCGGAACACCCCTAATCAAAATGAGTGCTTTTTCACCTAAAGTAAACCACATCATGTGGCATCTTTCTATCTACTGCAAGGTGATCATCACTATACTAGTTACTGAAATAGTAAAAAACTCATGATCCAAAGCATACCGCAGCTACATTGCTTTTGCTAAAGCTAGCTGAGGAGTTACTGTGCTTGTGAAATAAGCATAAAATGCTCACTAACACTGGCAATCTAATAACATACAAGACAAGAGCTGCATCACAAATTATGCCCTCATAAAGATAATAATGCTCAGTTTTTGAGAGTTAATTGTTGTAGTTACTGAGAAGTGTGTCATATTTTGGTTACACACACACACACACACTCATGTAGAACTCCTCCACCTACAGTAATGACCCTTATAATGATCATACTTGCTCTAAACACGGCCTTTTATGAGATCCAAAGGTCTGTGCTGTTCACACCCACATTCAAGAAGTACAGTAGAGCTGAACAGGCAGCTAAATTTGGGTGAAGAAGAAGAGAAGGCCTGGCGAGGAGAACAGGGAAAAAAAAAAAAAGCCACATTGGAATCCGGTGCCGCATACATGCAGAACAACTGTTTTGGGATTATCCCAATACTTTGATGTTATTTTCTTCCCATGCCATTGTCTGAAGCCCCTCGCTCTAATCCCAGCGCTTTGGAAAGGGAGCAGCGTGGAAAAATGTCAGCCAGCGACACACTCACTCAGATGGTTACTTTTGTAACACAGGCATGTTCTCGTCAAGCTAGACTGAAAAAAAAAGACTTTTGGGTGTATTACATATTACAACAACATCATTTCTACATTGGCTTGTCTGTATGTGCCCTGGCGACCACTCCAGGGTGTACCCCGCCTCTCATCCAAAGTCCGTTGGGATAGGCTCCAGCATACCCGCGACCGTAGTGAGGATAAGCGGCATAGAAGATGGATGGATGGATGGAATTTCAACATCGGAAAATCAGGATTCAGGGTTTACCAACTTTTGTTATTAATACGTGATTTAATCATATAAAATAAAGAACTGCACAGTAACTGTAACAATTACAACAATTTTACTATGAATGTGTTTTTTTTTTCTCCAAATTTTACCACGTTCTAAAGAAGCCAGTAAATTTTAGTCCAAAAAAAATCTAGTTTGATCAGCACGTTACTTCCCAGCATGCTTTGCTGGACTGCTCTGTTAATAGTTAATGTTGCCTGTTTAATGTTGTTTATGTCATTCCATGTAGTATTGGTAGTTGCCCTGTGTGTATTATACTTATCTGTTACGTGTTTTTTTCTATTTTTATCTGACACCATGACTATGATTAGATGATTAGGTGTTTGCAATCAGAAATGAATGTTAAATAAAATGAAACACAAATAGCACATATCAATCCGTTATGCTATAGAATACATGCACATAAGAGCATTTCTCCATCTCAATCAATTTCTCAAAAATCAAATAGACCTTGCTTCATTTTTTCACATAAAGAATTTCCGAAAACACATTTGCATATTAATATTTATTCATTCATCCTGCTTAGATTTTATGTGATGAAAGCAAAGAGATTTGCGGTACTCGCTTTACAGTAGTATAAAGTTGAATTAGAGTATCACCCTGCAAAAAGTTAGGTTTCTTTTTCAGTGCAAGAATGTTTTTTCTTATTTTCTGTCACACCTTAGTGTTTTTACCTCACCAAATTGATAGTATAATCATAAATAAAGCCTTACATTAAAACACAACTATGCTAATCAAAGACCCTATATAAGGCAGGAGTGTGCTGCTGTTTTTAAAGACCTAGCGCAAAATCGCAAGTCCGAGATGCTAGTAATTCTGCGTAATAACAGTAAAAAATTATTTAAAAAATAATTAAAATTTGTATATATTTATTGCATTTATCTTTTAATTTATTATTTTTTATATCTGATAAAATAATTTGCAAAATTAATCCACCTTTTTAATAAAAAATAATTACAATATTTGTATATATTTATTGCATGTATCTATTGATTTATTATATCTTATAAAATAATTTGAAAAATGAATCCACTTTTGTATGCAGCATTGATCGTAGAGTATAAATTGCTACACATGCTGCTTTAAAGTTTGACTGTGAATGATGTGAATATGTATGAATAGTAAGTGTTTACTGATATGTTTATCATGTGTTTTTTTGGATTTAAAAAATAAATCAAAAGTGCAATACTGGTTGACAATTTTTTTAGGTCACGTAAAAAAAAAAAAAAAAAAAAGTCAACATCGCATCTGCTCCAGCTGAAAAAAACATCCTGAGGCTTTTTTTTGCTGATGATAATCTAAAAACATTAATGAATGAGTCAGCATCACGATGAAACACGACACTACTCATCAATAAATAAACCGCTGATCATTCAAGATGTAGTCAAAAGTTTGGAGACACTTTCGTGTGCTGTTGAATTAGACGGTGTACCGAAACTTTTGACTGGTACTGCACAATTACGGACACGTTTTTACCTAAATCTCATGGGAAGTCTCACAAACCTGTCCCTTTTTTAAGGACTATATGAGGCAGCTGCAACCACAGACAGACAAGGTTTGTGTTTGGGAACATGTCCCCATCCCAGACACAACAAGTCTTTATTTAGGGACCGCCACGCCCAATCAAGTGCCACTGTGTCCCTGGCGGCTTCCTTTGGGCACAAGGCATGCAGGAGTAAAAGAATGACACTAAATAGACTTATTATTTAGTATCTGCATTAAAGCTGCAGGTCTATTAAGCTGCCATTTGTTGAGTTCAGAACCTAAACGTTGAAAGTGAGCTGCGTGAATGATGCACAGACTTTATGAAGTGGAATGCAGGAGAGAGATTTATAAGGCTCAGGCCGACAAAAAGCAAACAAAGCCGCTAAAAGACACGATGGAGCTTGCAAGTCGCCATAAAAATGACAGGCTAAATGTGTGCTTCAACAAAAGAAATGTCTGCTCCATAAAAGTCCAATCCAGACAGCCCTTTTCTTTCTGCCAGACAATGTAAAACAGGCAGGACGTTGCACTGCTTGGAAATAAATATGTAAAGGTTTTAAGAGCTGCATGTGCCAACACCAGTGACGTCCAGCACTGACCTTGTTGGCCTGGGCGGCCTGCTGGGTTATATCTCTCCTCTCTTGCGCCCATCGATGGTCGGCCTCCTCCAGTTGCCTCTTCATGGCCTGCTGAAGACAAACAGCTTCCTCCTTCGAGCTGCATACCGACTGCTGGAGTTCCACAATGATCTGCACAACAAATAGGATGGGAAAATACACATTTGGGATTATAACTCATTACAAGTCCCTTTTTTGACATATTGTCGTGTGTGTGTCAAATACGTTGATTATAGAGTCCTATATGATAAATGGCAGTCACCTCAAGCACCTCCTTCCTTGTAAATTGCTGCTGCCCAGTCAAATGCATGTACTGTATGTACAACTTTTGTTTTGTATTGGTTTCCAAAATACAAAGAATAGCCATTTTTCTTGTTTCATGGGAGGGGGGTGGGTGGGTGGGTGGGGGGGGGGGGGGGGGGGGGGAATGCATTTACAGATACAGTACAGGCCAAAGTCCAAACCGTTCTGTGCAGATTATAAAGTAAGGTAAAGTAAAGCAAAACAAATTAAAATTAAGTACATCATATATTAGCTTTACAATATATATATATATATATATATATAGTATACAAGTGAAATAAATTGACCAAAGACAATAAAAGCAAAGCAACAACACACTCACTCGCAAAGTACAATTAAAATAAATGATATAAAAAAAATTATATTCCACATTTTTAATACAAAATACAAAAAAAAGTATTTTTGTTGGTTTACAGCAACAACTTTCATTTGGAGATAGACCAAAGTTCAGGCCGTGCTGTACTGCTTATAACAATAAAAGGAAATAGATAATATATATACGGTATACAAGTGTATACAAGGTATACATCATAAAAAAATTACACCAAAAATATAACAACTTATAAAAATATAACAAAGTCCAGCAGGTGAAAATAACTTCTAACTAGCTCCTCACCAAACTCAACAGCCCATGAGCCACTCCTCTACAACAATTTGTAAAAAGCAGTTTGTGTAATCCTGCCAGCAAATGTGTCCTACTATTTATTGTTTTATGTGTCAAAATGTCTTTTGTAGAAAAGCCCATAAAACAACAATGCAAAGACAATAACACAGTACTGAATAGTATGTCATGTATGCGTACATAACAGCGAACTCATGTATCAAAGACATGAAAGCACCAAATGTTCAATTGCAACATCACTTGTCAGTTCTCCAAGCAGCCAATAGAAACACAGAAGGGGCGGGGATAACACTTAAAAAGAGGATGGTTACATGGTCACTAGGGTCACATTGAAAATGTCAAACTTTCTCTTTTTCATCATCTCAGTCTAACTGTGTCTGACAGAAAGTGCATTCCACATATGTGAAGGATTTGGATAAACAGTCACCTACGCTGCATTCCCACAGTATAGAGACTGAGAAGCTGTGCAGAAAAAAAGAAGAAAAAAAAAATGGACTCGGAGGAGGGAGAAAAAAAAAAAAAAACTTCCCTTTTTGAAGCACGGAGTGACTTTGTGTTGGTGAACTTGTGGTGCACGCCGAGATGAAAAGAGACTGCCTGGGCTTTAAAATCTCCCAGTCAAAATTAACATTCTATTTAAGCCACTGACTGTCAGGGAGGGGAGGATGAGAGAGAGGAAACAGACAGAGGTGGACTGGAATGGAGGGGGTGCTCCTCGCTTTGGGCTAGACAGATAATTGTTTACTGTGTGCAAACTCTGGAGGACCAACCCTGCTGGAATTTGCACAGTGTGTGTGGGAGAAAAGGAGAGAGGGAGGAAGATTAGTCTTTTTTTTTTGTCAGAGGGATCACCACATGAGCCCTACAAATGGCACATTATTATGGTAATACATCATTTTAGGATGTAATAATTACTCTGCAATGTGGATTCCTTTCAGCTGTGGGGCACTTAAGAGTCTTCTGTCTCACTCGTGTGTACAATATTTTACAGCCAATAGCTAGCTGGCTAACTGGTATGCATTGTTTATAGCCTAATGGCTGGGAATGGTCACACAACTGACACTTTGCCGCATACTATGAATCGCTGTCCTCATGAAGACATTTCCTGGCTGTCATAAAGCAACAGGTGGCATTAAAAGGCCAAACTGGAATTTTTTAGCCAATCGGGCTTGAAGAAAGCAATTTCTGGAAAAGACAACAATGGGGATAGAAGGAATTGGGAATAATAATTGCAGACTGATGCTCCAAAAAATGTAACACTCCTCAGAATACAGCAACAGGTGGGTGGCGGCCCATAAATGAGCCATGGACAGCTTGTTAAAAATAACATTCAAATGTTTTAATCAATGACAAAGTCCTAAAAAAAAATTCTGATCACTCAAAAGTAGAGACAGTAGAAATAAAAGTTTGAGAATTTGAAAGAGAAAAGTGAAAGCAATAGTAATTAACAACAAAAGAAATGACATAAAAATACAACATAAAATTTGGACATACATGCTTTTTTTTATTGATGCCAGATTGGCTCAAAAGGTGAAAATAAATACTTGTATCTGCACTTTTATCCAGATCCTCACTAAATTGCAATGGGTTCTTCCTTGGCCATTGGACAACATTGTGGGTTTGGTGTGTTTTACACTATGTGTCCTACTATTATTATTATTTTTTTTACTGTGTCAACAATAAAGAAATTCGGAATCATTTCGAAAAGCAAAAATAAGTATAACAGTTTTTTCTTTCCGTATGAAAATTACGACAGAAATCCTGAAAACTAAGAGTTGGGGGGGAAAAAAAAGAGACAAAAATGTCCCAAAATAGCAACACAGGAAGTGAACAAACTATCAGTAATTGCTGAGACATGGAGAAGGAGTATAGGATGAAATAAACTCTTGCTTCTTCCTACTCCTTTTCGGACATGTTGAACGGTGCAAGTGTAAACATGTGATGTACTTCAATGTAACTCGTTAAGCATGTCTGAAACAAACAAACCATTACTATTATCGAGGTGCAGAAGTAGTAGGAGTGCAAGGTGTCAAGTACCTTCCATAAAAAGTGTAACTCTATCAAAAGCAACATGTGGAATAATAAGTCCTATTTGTTTTATTCATGCCTCTGAGGTGGTATGTGAAGATCATTCGTAGGATCTTAACAACCGCTGCTGCAGCAGAAATAAATTAGGCATATTTGAATAGCAAGTAACTTCAACCTACAGTACATACTGTGTATATATATATATATATATATATATATATACTGTATATATATATATAGTTCCTCCTGTGTTCAATTCTGTCCGCCTACTCCCTTGATGGATGGTCAGGGATAAAAGTAATGATCTCCCACTCGTACGTATCTATGACCCACTGGATCCTCATCATTAAGTACGTGGAGCCGATGGGTTCACAGGTCACCCAGGAGGACCACTCACTGCAAGATGCTTAACACACTGCATAGGAGAGACACTAATTAGGGTCGGTTTGTGCGAGAGGGAGAGAGAGAGAGACAAAAGCAAAGTGGTATACCATGCAAGACGGGGGACGTGTCGGTGTGTGTAAATGCGCCCCTTAATGGAGTGAGTCTGCAGCTCCCTCAGGATAATGTATGGCGTGGTATGTTTTTAATTGGCCTATTAAACATGCAGCTGAGCGCGGGAGCGATGCCCCCTGTCAGTCACGGAGGGGTTAACAACCGGGGTTAGCCTTTGTGGTTCAAAGGGCTCTTGTTTACATTTGACTGAGCCGGCCCCGCCCCCCCAAGGGGCTACACACAAACAGAGGATCCTCCGTTCCTGCGTTTACCTTTTCAAACAAAGCCTCACAAGCTTGTGACAAATAGGCCGCATTAATCAGATGTATGTGTTTAGACAAAAACAACACACTTTTTATTTTAATGTATCTTCTCAAGGGACAATATTATAGGAAGTAAACATGGATATACTTTAGAGTAGTCAGTACTGTATATATTTACAATCCACTGAAAATTAGTCATTTTTGTCTAAATAGCTGGCAACACAAGTGAGTAGCAAGAAAATTGTGGTGGTAGCGTCGTGGTCTGGGGTTGTAAGTTGATTTCATATGACAATGAGCCCAAGCACATCTCCACAAGCTGAAGGTGAAGGTGATGGTCAAGTATGTCTACAAGAAGGTGGAGGAGCACAAAGCGGCTAACATTCACAAGCTCCCCCATTGATATCATCATGGAGGAGTGGAAGAGGAGTCCATTAACAGCCTATGCAACTGATAAATGCCATGCCCAAGATGATTAAGGCAGTGCTAGATAAAAATGGTGCTCACATGCTTATGTTGCCAGCTATTTAGACAAACGGCTGTGTGTTGACTCATTTTCAGTGTATAGTCAATCTATATAGTTATACAAGCTGCACACTGATTCTAAATTATATCTAAGTTGGTTTTCTTTCAAATAGGAGGAGTGTAGTCCTCTACGATACTGAACTGGTGTCATTTCAATAAGAAAGAAGATATTGTGGGATTCCTCACCCGATTAGAAACATGCCACGATAACAGGGTGATTACCTGTGCAGACCTAGCCAGCTTCTGACTGTACTCCTTCTCCATGTGCTTCAACTTGCTGTTGGTCTGCAAAGTAAAAGAGAAAGAGTGGTGAGTGGGAGATAAACAGTGCTCAGAAATGTAATCAACCCATAGGATGGACACACACACTTGCTGTGACCCAGTGTGTCCTCCCTGGAGCCTTATGGCACTGGGCCAGTAGGGAGTACACTGCATCGCTCAACAACAATGTTAGGGTGGTGGAGGAATTGTAAAAAAAAATCCTGCCAATTAGCTATGAAGAAGAGATAATCAGTTAAGTGAATAGGAATGGAGATTACTGAGCGCCACTTTGTTGATTTCTTTATGGGAAGCTGGCCAACTGGAGGTGAAGACTACGACTTGTCTGCTGTCGGCTGGACACAGCCAGAAGCTTAAAACAGTGTTAGGAGAAAATGAGTTGTGAAGTGCTGCAATCTGATGCAGATATCAATGGTGAAGAGGTTTACAACTGGAAGTCTGGTAATTCTGTCTGGATGATTAGCAACTCGGGTGTATGGGCACATTATTAACAACCTAATACATCTTTTGCAAAAATTGTGCCTCTACAACACCATTGATGTATTCATTTAATAGTATAGCAGATGGGTTTACAATGATTTGCCCCAGACATGTACATTTGATGTCAAAAGTAGGAGTGTGACAAACTATATCAATATTTTAGCAATATTTTCCCATAGAGTGGATCGTCGCCGGTTTTGTATGATTATTAAAATTACAGCTGCTATAAACTTCTTTCACCGTTCCTCCTCAGCCAATTGCGTCACCGTTTTACATGGCATCCAGGAGGAGCTCCTCGCGAGAGTGGCAGAAAATTGGGAGAAGTTATACTAATGAAAAAAAGACAATGCGGCACCACGTCAGAGTCGGGCGGTGAAGTTTGCTGGAAGTTAAAATGAAAGATACACCGGCATAGTTTAAATTAAAAGGATGGACTCACTTTGGTGTCTCAAAAAAGTCCAGCCCCTCGTCCTCATTGTGGGAGACTGAAACAGGTATTGCTGGGCAGGGGCGCTGCCAGAAATTCTATGAATTCTATTTTACTAGGCACTGGCAGCATTGTTTCACTCTGCTCTGTCGCAACTGCTGACTGACAGGCAGCACGCTGCAGCTCCGAAGCACGGTGAAGGTAGTAATGGACCGAATGACACCTACTCAGACAACAAAAAAGACTCTTTATTCAAAGAACTCTATCAAACACTATCAAAAGCATCCCAGACACACATCTGCACATCATGTGAAGACTTCAATGGCAGAGTCGGTGAGAAAAGAACACTGTGGCCAAAACATCCTGGGTCACACAGTGGCCACAGAACACCATGCAGCTACACCGGCAACCATCTACTGGAAGCGTGTGCAGAGCACCATCTTGTCACCAATCCCTTCTTCCACATGGAGCCACTGAGATTTACACTTGGTGTAAATGGAACGACATCAACGTCTCAAAGCGACCTCATGCTAACAAGATCTCCAATGCGAAGCAACACCACAGATTCAAGAGCTATCCCCAACGCAGACCTGGACACAGACCACAGGCCAGTCATTACTACGTTGGTCACTCAGAAGAAAAGGAAGTCTACTAACTGGAAAAAAACAGCAGGAAAGACTCAACATGCACAAGCTCCAAGATGAAGAGGTGCAGACTCCGATCAGGTACATAATCAGTGAGACATTGGACTCTATTGACTCTACAACACTAAAAGCTTGGGACATCTTCATGACAGCCATCCTGGACACACTGAAAGAAGTCTGTGGTACCAAAAAGGAAAGAGGAAGCAACAGAAAAACAACAGCTTAGTAGAATGAAAAAGTGAAGGGTGCTGTCAAAGAAAAGAGGAGACCTTGCAAGATCTGGGTCAAGTCAAGGGAGAAAGAACAACTCCAGGCTTGCAGGAAGACACAGCAAGAAAGTCGTAAAATCAGCAAAAGAAAATTCATGGATCCAGTATGGTGAAAACCACAGTGAAGCATGCAAGGCCTCCCCAGGAGAGTTTTACAAGAGTGTGAAAGAGGTGAGAGTACTTTTCGACCCCACCACCGTCATCAATGATGCAAATGGAGAAGCTTTGCATGAAGAAGAGGAGATAATGAAGAGATGGGAAGACTATTTTAAAGATCTACTGAACCCATCAGGAGCTCAAGGGCAAGACACATAGTCTCGGTTCACGCCGAGCCATCCAGACCACTCACAACCTACCATCCTGGAGAGTGAAGTACGTAGGGAAAACGTATGCAAAGATCCTGGAGCAGCGCACTTCAGCGAAAACTGAACATCTTCTCAGTGACGCCCAGTTCGGCTTCAGAAAAGGAAGCGGGTGCACCAATGAAATTTTTGCACTCTCGACAACTGAGTGAAAGGGCCATGGAATACACAAAAATAGTCTCAGAGAAGCCAGTAAAAATGTACATTCACGTTGTTATTATACATTCAGTGATAGCCAAATTTTGCAAAATTGCTATCAGTAGCTGAAAACAAACATAACTAGTAAGCATGTGTGTTACGGCAGCGTAGCTTACATACTTAAAGTAGGAATACAAAATTTGGGCATATTAATATGACAAAATGGAAAAAAAAAACCAAAATTCATTTACGTCTTGTCACTTTGTGTCTTTTTTTAGCAACTTGACACATATTTATCAAATAAAAAATGACTTTAATTAAAAACGTAGCCAGGGTATGATAACATTTGGGTAGCTAAAGAAAGTAGCCAAAATAGTACATACACCTTTCTTATCTTGCAGAGAGAAGCTAATCCCATAATACATCTGCAAAATGTACTTTGCACTATATCATGCAAAACTACATCCAAATGTGATTCAGAATCACAAACTGTCCTGTCCCACACATCCTTCAACATTCTCTTACAAGCTTCCAACTTCCAGTCCTGACAGCGAGCGACAGGCAGACGACTCCCTTCGAAACACAGCGTCATTGAACGCACCACTGCTGTAATCAACACCTAAGCAACGTTTAGACTCCTGCGCGTTCAAAACACTTTCTGACAAACACTGCCTGCCCTGCTCTGAGCGGACACACCTGTCACCACAGCAACACAGAGCCATCACCAAAGATACTGGCCCTGCCTGTCTTGTCTTCCTGTGCCAGGACTCTTGTGAGTGGCGTCTCGCTCGTCCCTCGGGGGCCCCCATTGCAGCTGATGAGAGAGGAGCAGGACAAAGAAAGAAGAAGGGGCTCAGATGGGGACTATTTGAAAGCTTCTTTACAGCTGACACATTTGTTGTCTTTATTTATCATGACTGCTTCAGCTATTATTAGACGTTCATTATTTTTTATCTTTTAATAACTTAAGTCTACAGTCCTTCTTGGACTAGATAACCAAGAACGTCATCAAGTGTTCTGCTATCGGACACACATGGAAAATGTTTTTCAGAAGAGGGTATTATCAGGCATGAGGCACGCTGTTAAGTTGGGTTTTTTTTTTTAGGATTTTGCCATAATACACAACATTGTAAGTGTATCTTATCAACTTTAATTAAAATGTTTTAAAATATGATATTTTACCATTGAACTTACGTACAGTGCTCAAAATACCATCTTTTTTAGTAAATGGATGGAAATCCTTTGTAGTCAGTGAAATCTAGAGCACATGGACATTACCAAATGATGGGGTCCTCATAATTTCCTAGGCGTTCACTTGCTGCCTCTTTTGGGTCTTGCTGTCTCTCCTCAGAGAACGTAATTTAGTTGGGGCCTGCCTACTCCCCGAATTATTTTGTGAAGCATCTTTTGTGGACTTTTAATCTTTTCTTTTCTGTAAAAAAAAAACAAAAAACAACTGACTTGACAATTTCTTTGCCTTCAAAAACTCTTGAGTTGCTTTTGAATGATCACAGAACACTTTCACCAGGAAAGACGACAGAAAAAAAACTCAACAAGTTAAATTTTTTTCCAGAATCTTTGGACAGAAGAAACCCACTTGCATCAGAAAGGTAGCAGGAGAGAAGTATGGAGATGGCAGGGAACAGCTTGCATTCCAAAACAAAATCACACGCAAAAGCATCTTAAAAGAAAACTCCACTTTTTAAAAAAATGTTGCCGATAATCTACAATACTTATGTGGAACATGGGCACATGTCTTTCCCTTTTCTGTGCGTTCTAAAGAGAGAAAAACAGTTAGCATGAGGAAGCTAACAATGCACGTTATGGGACACACCCATTTCAACGATAAAGCCCCCCAAAAAACCTACAACAATGTTTTATCGTTTTACAAACATGCTGTGGCCATGCACTAATGGGTACATTCATGATAACAAGCAATACTTACAGTACTTTGCCGTATTTTTATCATTTTGAACATTACCGGAACTTCTTTCCTGGGCGCATTGATTTCACATTGAATGCTACTTCCGTCAACAACAGCCGCGTGTCTCTTTGTTACTACTGACGACTACTTTTGGACAAATGAGGATCCAGAACCGTATCTTTTCAAGCCTGAATATACGGAGGATGAGCTACAGGTTTTAGAAGCTGAGCCCGCAAGAAGAGAGAATGAAACCTCGAAGGCAGCAGACGGGGGGCAAGTCATTACACCGGCAGGACTTGGTGGTGTGCGGTGACAGAAATGGAGTGTGCCATACAGTGTTACCATCGATGGAAAGGCTTCGTGTGTATGGCGAGGAGGACATCGCTCCAACAAACGCATCGCAACAAATTAAGAATTGTTAGCGCTAACAAACCGTGCAGTGATAGAAACTTTTTTCCACCTACCAAAAATAAATTGGAAAAGACACCTCAGAACAGCTGGACCAGACAGACAACTGTCCATCGACTAAGTCGCCATGATATTGATTGCGATACGTGGAGCACATAGCACAGGATATCACAACACAGTCCATATAGCCCTGTATAAACAAAATATGGAATGTGGGCTAATACTTTACAGATAATTTAGTTGTCATATGCTTGTTCTTGTTTCCTCGTCATTACAGATTGGTGTCCTACCGCATTGTTTTGAACAGTGCCCGGTAGTGGCATGAGGCACTGCACAACTATGCCAGAAAAATAGTTCTTTGCGTCAGCTGCTACAATAACAATGTTGCTGTAGGTTGGTTTATATACAGGTCAATTATGTACATAGGACATTGTTGGCGTTTTTTTTTGGAGTTTTTCTTTTTTTAGGGCTTTATAGTCGAAATAGGTGTGTCCCGTTACGTGCAGTTAGCTCCCACATGCTAGTTGTTGTTGTTTTTTTTAGCTGGTTTTCCAACTTTAGAACATGCAGAAAAGAGAAAGACGTGGTTATGTTTCACATAAGGATTGTGGATGATGGGCAAAATAAAATAAAAAAACAATTGCATTTTTCTTAAAGACTTTTTGAAGGAAACAACATGGAACATTCTTCAATAGCCAAGTGAGTGGTCTTATATTGCTTTTAGATGATGAGATAATACTTCCACCAGGAAAACCAGATTATACTTTGCCAAAAAACATCTAAAAAGACTGGAAACAGTTATTTGTGGACAGAAAAAACGTAGATCACTTTGTAATACAAAGTGGGATAACAGAGCTTTTGGATGATCACAGAATATTTCAACCAGGAACACCAGATTATCTGTTGCCAGAAAACACCTAAAGCATATTCTTTGGACAGAAGAACTCAAAAGCAAAATCAACTCAAGCCTCGAAGGCAAGGAAATTCAATTCAGCAGCCAAGGGAGTGGCCTAACAGCATGCTTTTTACTTACTGAGAAGAGCAGTGAAGGCAGCATGACCCAAAAACAAGCAGCAAATGAAGGCCTCGCAATGCATTTTATATTATAAGAACGTTGTCCAAATGATTCTGGACCAAACTGTATAGAAACCCTGTAACAGATGTGGACTACAGCCAAAGATGGATAGCTACTTACAAATAGTAACATCCACGCAACATGAGTGAGATGAAAAGGGGAAAACTGCTAAATTTTTAGCCTCGCCATTTGTACTGTACATGTCCATGTACACGTTTGTGTGTATGTGAGCACTTTCAAAGTGACTACCTGTGCCTCCCAGCCGAAGGCATTTTGAGTGCTGAAGGCACTTTGAGGCTGTATCAGGCTCTTCAATCGCGTCGTCATCCTGGCGGTGCGGAGTGCGGCGGCTTTGAAGAGGGTGTGAGTTTTAAGAGCGCGGATCTGACGAGCCCGGTATGCAGCAGCGCTTACCAAAACTTAATTAATGATCTGCAATGGGAAGCAGGCCAAACACACACGCACGCACGCACACTAACACACACACACACACACACACACACACACACACACAATCAGAGACAATGGACAAACAGGATGGTTCAAGGCCAAACCCACAACTAATTTTATCTGGATGGGAAATTTGCTGAAGGTCTAAAGAAGGAAGTAAGCATGGACAAAAGTAAACACATATTAATGCAGCATGATCAATTCTGTGTGCCTTTTAAAGTCAGTGGGAAAGAATTTTCAGAAGAGTACAGTCTTTAGCCCTGGACAGGATATTGCATCCATATGGTATTTTTTCCCCAGCAGATATGTTTCCAATCATATCGCATTGCTGAAGAGCTCTTGTGGTTTACAGCATTGTCCTACAGCTGAACTGGAACACACTGTATGGAAGCTGACAAAAGGGTGATGTCACCGTGCGCAAGGACGGGACATGTGAGGGGTGGTCCACAGGTAATCAGGACGCACGCCATGAATTAGATGCGCGTTAATGCCGATTTGTGGAGTTCACACGGACAATTAATTCGCTCGAAGCCTACAGTTTCAGTGGCAGCGCCGTTTGTGAGCATTCAAAACGACTCTGTTCAACGTCTCTCACAAGAGTTCAATGTGGCAGCGAAGGAGAGCTGGGGGAGACGCTATTTGCTCGTTTGTCTGTAATCATCGCCGTCTCGCTGTGCTCGCCTGTGTAACTCTGTCTGCCAGAGAGAGAGTTGCTGCTGCAATGACAAGAGACTTTATTTCCATTTCACAGTGCGCCATTGCTGCTTGTCAGGAGAGATTCTCTTCATCCCCGCCTGCTTACTCTCTGTCAGCGCCAAACATTACACATACAATGCGTTAAGAGTACAAGCAAGATAGGAATACTGATGAGCATAAATCAAGATCATACTGGCAGACTTGGACAGAGATTACACCTTTAAACAGTGTCAAATAATTACAACCATTATCATTACTGTGAGTGGCAACATTTACTTAAAGACGAATTAGTGAGTTGTGCAACATCTGTTGGCCTTCACCTTAGATGACTTTTTATGACTTTTGTAGGGTGCCAACTGAAATACAGGAAAAAAAAAAAGTCAACCCAGACAATTATTCAAATATATTAAAACTCTTGGCGCTTTTTCACACCACAAGTCTCTTCATTTTAACCGACTATATTTACAGTCGAGTATTTAACCGACTGTATATGGTTGAAAACCTGTACACTGACCACAGCCCATTTTGTTAATCAACTTCTTACCCATCTTTGGTATTTATCACACAGGGTCTTGTCAACTGGGTCCATCCATTTTCTATACCGCTTCTTCCTCATTAGGGTCGCGGGGGCATGCTGGAGCCTATCCCGGCTGACTTCGGGCGACAGGCGGGGTACACCCTGGACTGGTCGCCAGCCAATCGCAGGGCACATATAGACAAACAACCATTCACACTCACATTCATACCTATGGACAATTTAGAGTCGCCAATTAACCTCACCTGCATGTTTTTGGAATGTGGGAGGAAGCCGGAGTACCCGGAGAAAACCCACGCGCACACGGGGAGAACATGCAAACTCCACACAGAAAATGCCCAGGGGAGAATCGAACCCAGGTCTTCCCGATCTCCAAGCTGTTACTGTGTTGGCCAACGTGCTAACCACTAGACCACCGTGCGGCCAACTGGGTCCAATCACTGCTAAAGATCCCACTTCTGACACCAGTTTCCAGGGAAGACTCTCATTTTAACGCGAGCCTTTTGTGTTGAAAAACATGTACATGTTCCACACACTATTCACATTCTGTTAATGCCTTACCCACTCTTTGGGTCGATTGCACAGGGCTCACCTGTCCCAAGAATCCTTCTGAAGGGGCCCACTACAGCTAACGATCCCATTTCATTTGGTTTATTAGGGTCTGTTTTTGTTTTTGGTTCTAGTTTTTCTTAGTTATTTTAGTTCATATTTTTTTGAAAATCATTTTCACTTATGATCTGAGACACCATGGGAACAAATTTTAGACCACACACTCTCAAATGTTATGGAACAACCAGTACCATTTCTGACACCATTTTATCACAACTCTCTGGATGTAATCTCAGGTCTATCGGTTTCAATAGCTTTCCACACAGATCACAAAGTCCCTCATACTCCATCCAAGCCCCATTCAAATTTTGGTGATGATGCGGTTAAGGGTGCAACTGTTTTTCGTTTTGTTATTTGAGACACTAGGAGTTTAAATGTTTCTCCATACTAGCGCAACTTTTCAAGGGTTCCATGTCCCACCTAGTGACACATTCTATTCATCAATATGTCTCCCATCGTTGGGGTCTGTCCTTAGGACTCACCAGTCCCAAGGGTATTTCCAACCATCCCACTTTTGACAAGTTGAAAAAAGTCCACCTTCCACCTTCTGGAGGGGCCCGTGTCCCATTCTAATCATCCTAATGTCTCATCTATCTGCACAGGGGTGCCAAAGACACTCCAATCTGGGCACGGAACACTGATGGCCTCACGGCTAAGCATCCCACTTGTGATAACATTTAAGATGTTAACTCAGGTAGAAAAAAAGTGTACATCAAACTTCCAACATTTCACCAAAGCAGATGTGGATGGACAAATTCATTTTCACTAGCTGGACAACCAAACCCAAAAAGGATCCAACATGGAAAATCCCACTAAACATGATCAAAACAATGCTTTTTCAAATGAAATCGCCTTTGAACTCGTATTGAACTGTGTAAACAATATGTTTTCCTACGCAGGTAGCACCTCACTTCCCCCTCATTTACACCTCCTTACCCACTTGGATCAGAAAGTCTGCCTGATGTGAAGATGCAGGGATGATTCAGAGCTGAATGAGGAACTGAGAAATCAGGGCCCGGCATCCTGGTGTCCCATTTAAGAACTCCACTTCAAAACCCAACGTGTAATCTACAGCATGCCACAAGATGGAAGCGGCCTGACGCCATGTTTTAATGCGATTGAGAAAGTGTGTCGTTTCCCTCCCTCCTCTTGGATGACTTCAAAAAGTGAGTCGTGTGATGTTTTTTCTTTTTTTTTTGGAAGGGAGGGATGGCAGAGCCTTTACTTTGACACTTTCATCTGCTGGGTGACTCACTCTCTGTCACAGCCGCCGGGCCTGATGGTGCGCTGAGGAGCTTGGATAGGTTCTTCTGGATTTATGCGCACTCACATCAACAAACATTAAAAAATTCCCAATACAAAAAACACAAGAAACAGGTACCTGCTGCAAAACTATGTTGTAATAATATAACAACAGTCAGATACATCACAGCGCATCAATGGTTAACCGGGATTAATCCGCCCACATCCCATAAACTTCTACCTCTTTCTCTCCTAAAATCCCATCCTATTCTCTGCCTCCCTCTGCTCTTTTGTCTCTTAAGTTGGTTTGTCAGTGCGAGGTGAATGTGGGCCCTCTTTGATCATCCCTCGGCCTATGTTTCTCTCCTCCTCGTCTTAATCCATGACCAAGTGAATAATGTGATTTAGTGTATCTCCAAATGGCAGAGGACCGACCCAGTAAGTCAGCGGCAGTGACAAGGTTTGGTGTGTGTGTGTGTGTGTGTGTGTGTGTGTGCACGGGGTGGCAAAAGATATGAACAGGCTATATGACAACGCATGACAGGGACAACAACCCCATAATCACACTGCTAATACTGCACGTGTCCAGCTTGGTTCCCTGTGATTGGATAATTCATTCCTATTGATGACACACACACAAGCATCGGCAATTAAAAGCAGCGAGTGCCACTTGCTGTTTGACGGTGTGTGTAATACATTTTTACAGGTCAGAGCCTCACATTCAAAGGGCAACATATCAGACAAATTATGCACAGCTAATCTCCTCCAGCATTTTCAAAGTGGCCATTGACTCAAGAGTAAATATGAGGTTATCAAACCTGAGGTCTGGCGTCCAAGGATACAAACATTGCAGGAACAACCGAAACCAGAGAGGGGCAGTGTGTTGAATGTCAAAGCTAAGCGGTAGGGAGCTATCTGACAACAAACACAACTAATGTGCCTGCATGTGTGTTGCGTGGTTTACAGCAAAGGAAGGGGGCGGAATATACAGTTTTTGAGGGTTAGTGCCCACATGCTGCAGTGATCACCTTTAAGATGACTGTACTTTGGGCACAGGGACACGTCTGCACCACAGATGATTGAATGTGAGTTGGATGGTGCTTAACAGGACCGGCCAATGCTGCAGAATGGGTGAATGACCGCTGAAAATCTTTGGCGCTTGGGTTAAAAAAAGTGTTGTTGCTGCTTTATGTGATTGCTGAAAATGTTAGTTTGCCATCTTAATTTCTTGAATACTGTGTTTTTTCTTATATTATTGTCTGCAAATAAAACAAAAGCTTATATCTTAATTTGTTACCGATTCTATTTAGTTTATTTTAAATTATTTGACTTTTTCAAATGTTTACAAATCAAACTACGGCGTTGACCCAAATATACAGGGTGATCCAAAAAAATGCATTCACCTGCTGCAACAGTCTGTCATGCCAAGTATTAGAGAAGACTTTGAAGATGAGGACTTTTATTTTCAGCAAGATTGGGCAAGCCCACACTACCATCGCGATGTTATGTCCTTCCCTGATGAGATCTTGCCAAACAGGTGGATTGGAAGGAGGGGTTTTTATGGGGATACCTAAAAGACAAATTCTACGCTACGCGAGCTGCAACAGTCGCTGAATTGAGAGCAGCCACTGAACGTGAATGCACGCAAATACCAAAGAAATTGTTTCGCCATGTGGGCAATTCCATTGCTTCATGTTGTCAGTAGTGTCTGCACCAGAACGGATGTCAGTTTGAGAATAGGCAGTGAGAAAACAATAAAATGATGTTTGGTAAATGCTGTTAGACTATGCTATTAAAATTTAACAAATTATAATAAAGACCTAGTTTACAATTATTTAAAGTGTGTATAATTCTTTTGGGACACCCTGTATATTTCCCGAGAAACAAGTCTGAAAAAGATATGTCGTCTAGAGATTTATACATCCAAATGAGCAAGCAAGCTTTTCTTCTTGTCACTCACACACACCAGTGACAGAAGGATGTATGATGCTAATTTCAAGATAATAGTGATCAATGAAGCAAAGACATCAGGCTAAATAAAATACTTTACATAATTTCTGGTGTACAAGCCGCTACTTTATTCTCTGGCTTTGAACTGTGCAGCTTATACAGTGATGTGGCTAATTTGTAGTCTGGTGTGCTTCGGAGCAGCCATTTTGCGCTTTGTGCGCGCGCTCTCATCGTTAGTAATGTGCGATACCACTGATTTCTTTTCCGTTTCGATACTGAGTAAAATTCAGGTTGGTATCAGTGATACCGAGCCAATGGAATAGCTCATAAAATAAAGAATAAAAAAACGTTATAATAATTTATTTTGAACAACTGCATATCATTTAGACAAGGTCTCAATAATTTAGTTACTTTGAACTGTGTTCCTGTTAATGATATACATTACCTCAACTGACTGAAGTATCAAAGTATCAATATCTTGATTTGAGAATCGATTTTAGAGTCTAAAGATCTGGTATCGGAGGTATCGATATTCAGTATCGATCTGCACATCACTACTCATGATGGAGAATCCGTGGAGAGGTGCATGTGATGCAGCTTTCAGGTTGAAGGCGATCAATCTAGCGGCTTTTGTTCGGGTCTGCCGGTGGATCTTGGCAGCGTGGAGCGGTGTCGGGAGGTCCACTGTCTCCGGCGGGTTTTGGGGGGCTGGAGTGCTGTGTGCTGTGGAGGACAGCATGGGCGAGGGCATTGTGGGGCTGTTTGTGTCAGACAGTGACGAGGACGACTTTAGTGGTGTTATATTCCAGGAGAACAACAAGGAGCGCAATGAATGACTTTTCTGGTAGGCTGCTGTTTAACCAGCCAGCCGTCTTACACGTACTGTTCGGCACTCTGTGGAAAAAAGCATTGAAGCTGTCAAATTCCATTCCGTTCCATTTTCTAAGTAGGGAAGTCCAGACTTCCCGGTCCCTGGCCACCTCTTCCAGTTCCACCCGGAGGACCCCAAGGCGTTCCCAGGCCAGCTCTGAGACATAATCCCTTCTAGGTCTGCTCCGGGGCCTTCTCCCGGCTGGGCATGCCCCGAACACCTCACCAGGGAGGCGTCCCGGAGGCATCCGGACTAGATGCCCGAGCCACCTCAACTGCCTCGTCTCGATGTGAAAGAGCAGCGACTCTACCCTTAGCCCCACCCAGATGGTCAAGCTCCTCACCCTATCTCTTAGGGTGAGTCCAGCCACCCTATGGAGGAAACTCATTTTGGGCTTTCAAATGATTAAACATTTTAATCAGATTAATCATGGTTTTCAATTAATCACCATTTGCAACTATGTCTGCATTTTTCCCATTTTTATTGTATTTTATTCAACGAAAGATAAAAATTACAGCAGGATTATACTGTATATATTTGTATGTATTAACAGGTCCAAATTAACTGAAAATTTAAATCAAGCTAAAAGACAGTACACATGTCTGACAATCTATTTACCTAACACTAGTTTCTTTAATAGTAACAGAATATTTGAATCACACTTAGCCGTGTTATTAGGTGCAACGAGGGGTGCGTTAAGTTGAATTCACATGTTTTGAGTGTATTTTCTGGGATTTCCGAGCATACCAAAATGCAGCAAATTGTACTTTCGCATTAAGAGTTATAAAGTGAGTGATAAGAAATATCCACCTGTTTCTGTTTATTTAGACCACACATACACGTATATTAAAGACGTTGTGACGTTCGGCGTGTCTGTGAATGCATCTCGCAGTCGTGTAGTGACAATGAGGAAGTGTTGCTCCCAGGATGACCAGAGTAGATACGTGTTTATGAGTTGGAGATACATATATAGTGTTGGAATTGCACTGCTGTCAATGTGTTCAGGTTAGAATAAAGTTATAAAAGAGCACCAGACCCTGTGTAACTCAGTGGTGACACTACACTGTGCCAAGCTCGGCCTGCCACAATGCGCATGCGTTAATTATGCTCAAAATTTTAAAGTAATTAATTAATTTAATTTAATTCAAAGTATTTTTCTGTTTGCTAAATATCCCATGTTACGATGTGATCACCTGCGGCTTATAGACTAGTGCGACCTATAGTCCGAAAATTATGGTATATCCTTTTTAGTTCAAGTTACCCATTGCCACTGACACAGAAAACATTGTTTATAAAAAAAGAAATTAAAAAAACAACCCAAAAACGTTTTTTTTTTTTTTTTTTTCCCACCTTTGATTTAAAAATATTTGTTCAAAAACTGGTCTTGAAAAAGCGGGGTCGTCTTATATTCTGGTCAATGAAAGAGTTCAGGATGAGGTTCACAGCATTCTTGTACGAGTAAAATTCTTCTTCATAGAAGAGCTTTGATTCAGAGTAGCACCCTCTGGTGGATTAATTGCTAAACGTTCATTCCAATGCAATATACGCATGAAAGTTTAAGGACCAGCTATTCCTGACTCTAAGACCAACTTGTACACCTGATGTTCTGAGATTTACCACGGCTTGTGAAAGCAGCAAGACAGGTGACAGGTGGGTTGGGTATGGGGGGCTGGAGGGGGGACGCAACCTAGATAAGAAGGTGGTGCGGTGTGTGTGAGAGAGGGGAGTTGCAGCTTCACTGTAGCCCAAAGATGAGGCGTCTTTATCAGGCACAGAGGCGGCTTCGCAGGCCTGTCAGTGGAGCATGGAGATTGGAGGACACACACACACACACACACACATTTACAGAGATAAAGTTCAATAGCAACACCTAAGAAGCCCCTCCCCTGCACACCTTCTGCTCCGCATCCCTTTTTTTTCAACACGACTAAAAAGTCGGGAACTAGCCTTTTCTTATCTTCTCTGATATTCTGTTTCTCATTATTCTCCCAATATCAACCCCCCTGTTTCTCCTCTCTTTTAAACGTCTTTGATGAGAATCCATTCATGGATTTAATGGATTTCTCTGGCCTTTTTTCCAGGATCTGTTTAAAAAAAAAAAAAAAAGAAAAAGAAAAGAAGACGACGAAAAAAAATGGCCTGCCCAAGCTGTGCTTCCAAGAGCACAGTGGACTGCAGAGGACAGCATTTTCAGTCCGTATCAAAAAGAATGAGACATTTTAAGCTTAGCAAACAGGGCGATCCAGTCAATATAGATCTGAGGCCTGGCTGACTTCAATCCCATGGTGGGAGAGAAAACAGGGTGCAACAAAGTAGGAAGTTTTCCCTCGCTGCTACCAAGTCAAACTTGGAAATGGATTAGAAAGTAGGAAAAAAAAATGGAGAAAAAATAAGACGTTTGGTGAAAGAGGATGGTGAAATCCTTCATCTCTTTCATAATAAGAAGGTAGAAGTGTTATCAGGAAACCTCACTGCTTTGAATGCACTCCAGATTCCCACACAACTCACGTAGAGGAAGACATCGTGCCAAAAAAGATACAATAGACAAAAAAAACCTTGCTTTCCAAATGGAAAAAGGGAGATGTAGGGGACTCTTTCAAATGAGAATTACCACATAATAAATTCAGTCCATTTCCGCCCTGGTTCTGTGCACCATGTGATGCCAAAATGGCCACTTGGTTCTTTGGAGGTCTCTGTATTTTGGAGTTAATGCTACACAGCTGGTGCAGGATGGTGTCTAATGAAAAACGCTCTCTTTGATGGGCCCTGCCGGAGGGATTAGACTCTGATCAACACCGCCCTTAAGTTAGCTTCCTGCTAGAGCGGCACAAGATTACGGAGTGATTTTCCCAACCGGTAGCAAAAGGTTACAACACAGTAAAAGGAAAGACTCCTCCTCACATGTTCCGATTTGAAGTTCACCTGGATTGAGCAAGAAAGCAAAAATGCACAGCTGGACAACAGATCAACTGCGATTTCCATTCCACGTTTGACTCGTATATTAGTTGAAAGTACTTGTGAGTATACTTCACAATCATACACACAATGTTGTTAAAGGGAAGCTGCACTTTTTTTTAAATTTTGCCCATCATCCACAATCCTTATGTGAAACATGAACACATATTTCTTTCCACTTTCTGTGCTTTCTAACAATTAAAAACAAGTTAGCATGAGACAGCTAAGACCATGAAGCCCTCTAAAACAAGCCTCTAACAAGGTTTTATGGTTTTATATACATTTTGTGATCATGCATTAACAAGCTCATTGGTGATAACATTTAATACTTAAAGTATCTTAACGTATTTTGATGATTTAAAACATTACCAAAACTTCTTTCCTAAGCGCATTGTTCTGACATAGTTCTTAGGAGCTAACGCTACTTCCGTCAACAACAGCAGCATAGAAACAGCGACGACACTTCCAATGTCCGCTCTCATTGAGATGGCTGTCTTCCATCACAAAACTTGTCCTCCAGTCCTTAGGTGACAAATGCCGACAGCAAACAGGCATTTTGTTAAGTCTTCGTAGCAAAAGGAGCCAGTAGTACCCACTCTTCCGTCTGTCCCGTTGCAGTGGCTTGAGGCATTGAGAGTGACGCTGAGACGAACGAGGCGTTGTGTTACTCCACCAGATGAATATTGTTTTTCATGTTAGCTGCTACATCAACAATATCGCTGTAGCTTGGTTAATATACCGGTCAGTTATCTAAATGGAAGACTGTTGCCATTTTTTTACGTTTTTTTTTTGTGACAGCTTTAGCGTCAAAATAGGTACCTCCCATGACGTGCATTGGTTGCTGGCTCGTACTAACTCGTTTTCTCTCGTTAGGAGGCACAGAAAAGAAAGAAAGAAATATATGTTGCACATACAGATTGTGAATGATGGGCAAAATATTAAAAAAAAGTGCAATTTTCCATTAAGTGGACCTCCATAAATATTCTTTAGAGTCTGTGCGTCCAAACTAAAAGACAAATCCAAGGATGAACGTGTTAAAAACCTGTCAAAAAGGGTCTTCCAGCTAGGTCCAAACACAGCTAACACTTCTGACACCATTTGTTACAGAACTCTAGGGTATTATGAGTGGAAAAAATTGTACACTAACCGAACATTGCACACCTGTCCCGAAAGTACTTCTCATTGGACACACCACTGACAACCACTTACATCTAAGCATCCCACTTGTGATACCATTGTCAAGGAGCTCTTGTGGATTTTTTTTTACCTTCTCCTCAGCAGCTTCCTTCTCTTGCTGGTGATTTCTCTGAAGGTCGCTGCGAATGCCTTCCATGTCAGAGCGGAGCCGCTTTAGGGACGTGTCTTTGTCCAGGTAAGCCCTCTGCTTTTCCTCCTCTCGGAGCACTGCCATCTCGGCCAGCTGTTGCTTATGTTGGACACGAGCCACGTGGAGTTCCTCACGCAAACACGACAACTGGGCCTCCAAATCTGAAATAGTCTGAAAAGACACAAATGCACGTCGTGTTTTGTGGATTCAGAACACATGTTTGTGAGTTCATGTATTTAATGATTTGGTATGTCCAAGTTGCAGTCATATTGTACATGTTACCAGAAACGTCCTTGTTATTGGTGAGTAGTTTTACTTGATTTTAGAGTCATTATATTCACTGGTTCATTATAATGTGGTTAACATCTCTTTAAAATTTGTATGACAGCTTGAAATTTTTAAATGTTAACTTAAGGTTGTCTCATAGTAACAGGTTTTTGAAACCATTCACAAGCAAAGTTGAATTAGTTTCCAAAACACGACATGCTTAAATCTGTTTTCCTCGGTGTATGCCGTAAGTGTGGGTAACCTCTAAAATGTCATGACCCCCTTTCAATCTCCTGGCCTCTCTTTTTGAACGTACTGAGCCTTGACTTTGCCCAGAAGAGCCCTCTTTAATAGCTGCCAGGGACCGTCAACATTACAAAGTTGGAATGCTAATAAGAGCCACCCCCATACTTGTCTCTCTGAAACACCAGAAATAGTCTGGACTTGACAGACGTAATTAAGTAACATCTCAAAGACTTTTGGAACATGTCAAAACTTAAAAAGGAATTGATGTTAATTCTCTGCAAATGGCAACACTTTTAGCTGGAGTGATGATGAAGAATCCTTGCAGGGAAATGGAGGCAAATATACTGAGAGCTGTGTCTAATATTTTGTCCCTCGTACGGTGACATAACCCACAAAAATATTACAAACAGCTCTCATGATGATGTGCAGTTACCTGTGAACTTCAACCACAATAATAAACACATAAACACACTATTATTATTATTTGGGCAAGAAAAACTCCTTTTGGAGGCTTTAACATACTGGAAAACTCAACAAGCATGTGTATCCTGGCCCAATGTATGTATTTTAGCGGGCCTTAGCTTCCTATTCATATTCCCTAACCTATTCCCTTCCCCACTTGCTTATGAGCACCCTCTGGAGAGTTATAAAATATTAGCACCCACTACCAGTGTGTGCAATTGACACAAAATCAGGTATGCATATTCATCGTGACATGACTAACGTAAATCATCCAAAAAACCTATATGTAATGTAAAAAACACAGAATGTCAGCCACTATGGTTTGGGGGACTTGGGACATCTCAACAAACTCCTCCTTGTTCTTTACAATTATCATTACTAACAAAAATTGCCTTTTTGGGGGCTTCCCAAATATGAAAATCTTTAGTGGAAGACAGCCCTACTGATAACCCATATGAAGTAAATGCTCCAGTGAGGCCAGATTACCCATACTGTGCTGTAGGTGGGTTAGTGTGGGCAAATCAAGTGCTCCTTTTCCGTGACGTGCTGCAAACGGCCTGTCGTGACTTCCTCTGAGCTCACTTGTAAACAACCACGGTGTAGATTGTGTGGGACTTTACTGTTTCAGAGGACAATATTTCGCCAAATGCTCTGCAAAAATTCTGCAATGAGGGAAAAAAACAACTTCAACACATCAAACCTTATCAGTCACCTGAAACAACAGCATCGCTATGATGCCTGGGGCCTGGGTCTTGGTCCTATCGCCATGGTGTTTGAAAGGTGCACAAAGTTTGACAGACATGACCTGAGGGCTAATGTGTTCTGTGATTTCATAATAGAAATTATGCCGCTAGATGACCAGCCCCTTACCATTGTTGAAGATACTGGCCTTTTTCGGCTCGTAAACCCCTTGGAGCCACGGTTTGTACTTCTGAGCCGCTGCTATTTTTATGTTTTGTTAGGAGTAGTGCCATCCATCCATGCATTTTCCTCCACTATCCGGGTCCGGGTCGCAGGGGCAGTCTCAATAGGGAAGCCCAGACTTCCCAGTCCCCGGCCACCTCCTCCAGTTCCACCGGGAGGACACCGAGGCGTTCCCAGGCCAGCTGTGAGACATAATCCCTCCAGCATGTCCTACGTCTGCCCCGGGGCCGGTGTTCCGGCTGGGTATGGCCGGAACACCTCACCAGGGAGGCGTCCGGACTAGTTGCCTGAGCCACCTCCGCTGGCTCCTGTTTTTGTGAAGGAGCAGCGGTTCTACACTGAGTCTCCCCTGGATGACTGAGCTCCTCCTGTCATCTTTAGGGTCCAGCCACCCTACGAAGGAAACTCATTTTCCGCAATCTCATTCTTTCGGTCACAACCCAAAGCTCATGACCATAGGTGAGGGTGGGAACATAGATCGACCAGTAAATTGAGAGCTTTGCCTTCCGGCTCAGCTCTGTCTTCACCACGACGGTCTGGTAGAGCGACCGCATTACGCAGACGCTGCGACGATCCGCCTATCCGACTCACGATCCAACCTTCCCTCACTTGTGAACAAGACCCCGAGATACTTGAACTCCTCCACCTGAGGCAGGACCTCATTTCCAACCCAGAGGGAGAAATCCACCCTTTTCCGACTGACAACCACGGCCTCGACTGAGCATATAGTCAAACGGTGGAAGGAATACTTTGAGGCCCTTCTCAATCCCACTGACATACCTTCCATAGAGGAAGCAGAGTCTGAGGACACAAACGCGGAGAGTTTCATCACCGTGGCTGAGGTATCTGGGGTAGTCAAAATGCTCCCCAGTGGCAAAGCTCCAGGAGTGGACGAGTTTCGCCCTGAATTCCTCAAGGCTCTGGATGTTGAGGGACTGCCTTGGCATATGAGTATAAGATTGGTGTTTGATTTACAGTATGTTCATCCTGACAAGACAAATGAAAATCAATCAAGAATCTATGCTGTAGAATGCATGGGTGCCGTTATTGAGGGATTAAGGCCATTTTCAGGGGTTGTACCTAATGTTGCTAATTTTGGTACATAACATATTCAATCATTCAGAAATTTTTAACAAAATTCATAACAAAAACCTACTAGCAGGTGGCTGCACATGGTCATTACTACCCTTGCTTTTATACAGTTTCTTACTGCGGATTGCACTCCTTCAGGCTAAACCTCGCTCAAATGCTCGGGCATCACACAGAAAGAAGTGTTTTAAGCCAGCACTGGAGAGAATCAAGGCGACTTCAGACGAGAAGCGTCACACGAAAGGGCTGATGCTTTTGCTTGTGTGCACCAGCACAAAAATAAAATCCGCACGTGTGAGATTATTGTTCAACAAGTGATGCAGGCATAAAACGGCATAAAAATGCTATATTTGATCTGAGCCCTCAAAAGTCTTTAATGTATAATTCTCTCATTAACAATTATGGATGATGTGTCTTGAAAAAAATGCTTTCAGGAGTTGATAGTGATCTCCACAGTGGCTCTGACATTGCGAATGACACACATAGAAATACAAGAGGTTGGATGGTAGTGAGTGAGTGCACATGGGGAGGAGGCTGATGTAGAGATTTCAGTAAAGGTACCACATAGAATGTGGGTCATGGTTTGTCTGCTGCTAAGAAGACAAAAGGCTGGCAGAACATCAGCTTAAAATGTTCAAAGATCAAGAGAAATCACACAGAAACTGCAAAACTTCTGTATGGTATCCTAAAGAGCGATTACGTGACAAGTTGCCTTGCAGTGTTTGCTTTCATAGCCAAGTGCTGTAGCTAAACCTACAATATGTACTATCATCCTGCATAAAGATATGGTCCATACCTTTTGGTTAGTAACTGCTACTTTTTTTCAATATAAATGATCTCTGATAATACTGATGAGTATCAAAGCAATTGAGTCAAAATGCAGTGCACTCTTTGTTTAGCGTCATTAATAAGACTAAAACGAATGCAAACCGAATCAATTTCTCCCTTAAGAAATCGTGTAAATCCAATGAGTCCATTCCAGAAAGCCAAACATTTTAACACAAAACACATTTTTATAGTATTACGATTATAGATTTACATGCAGAAAACACAAATATACAAAACTGATTAAGGGATAAAAGGGATTAAATGAACATTTAAGGTTAAATTTACCTTCATTGCAGACGTGATTCTTGACGTGAGTTATTTCTTGAACTCAATAGTGTTTATTACCGCAATAACACAGGTGGCGTTGAAGGGCAAGGTTTTGATCTCGCTGTCACATTTTGTCTTTGGGAACAGTCACGTCTTCAGTAAAGGTTAAAGTAACCATAAATGTTCATTTATCCCTTTCATTCGTCATTTTTATGCATTTAGAGTCCATTTATGCATGTAAAACTATAATTGTAAATAATCTATAAACATTTTTGAGAGTCAACCACTGATGACATCATAGATGGGCGACATAGCTGACTTCTGGTTACAGTTGCCATGTTGTTAGCAAGCTAAGTATGCTAAAAAGGACGCTTTTTGATAAAAATACATGAAGAACACAGTTGTACTCACGCAGTGTATTAATAACACGTCAAGGCGCGCATCATATTGTACACTAACTGCAAAATGTACGCAAACCGGGGCAACATTTTCGTCATTAACCGAAACACAGGCTAACCGGGGAAGACTCTAACCACGGTTACACCGTATAATCTAATGTGCTGGTACTTTGTACATACATGCATGATCGCTTTTGTGCTACTGTACAGTTAAAACAGTAATATTTTGTTACAAATTATAAATAATCACCCTCTCTGCTATAAAGACATTAACTGGAATTAAACACCTTTTTTTTTTAACTCATTCAATACCAAAGACGTATTTATACATTTTTTATAAACCCAAACGCTCCATCCCAAAGACATATTTCTAAGTCTTCTATGTTTTTTTTGCGAATGATACAAAAAGATGTGATGACGCAACTGCACACTAATAGATGTCCATTTACGCAGAGCAGTTTTAAACCACAAAAACGGCCACAAGGTGGCAGAAGTGCATTTGATAAGAGCTCGGCATGTGAATATGAACGGAAAAAACATACTGTACATGACAGCAAAGAGAAAGTGGAAGAACATAGCGTGCAGAAGGTTACGCATTGTAGGGAAATTGTAAAGCATGCACACGCACACATACACGCGCACGCACACAGTTTAGTTCCAAATGTGAAAATTGTAAATAGTTCATGGTTCATTGTTATTTTTATGTAAAACAACACTTGTTTTGTGTTGTTTATGTTGTGGTGTAGTTGGTTAGATATTTGAGCTGGCACAAAATCAAAATATTTGTGTCGAAGTGAAAGTTATGCTTGAAATGTATCTTTTCACAAAAGATTTTAGTTGGCAGCTGATATTTTCCTGAAACTTACCTATGTTCTACTGCTGATTACGAAAGAATGGAAAAAGGTAGAAACAAACTTCTTTTTCTGATGACAGACGGAGTCTAATCTTTCTTTTGTTAGGTTCCATGATTACATAGCCATAGAACACAATATTTTGCGTGCCTTGAAAGATCAGTCAAAATTGTCTAAAATGGCTGGTATTGAAGGGATTGTCTTTTGAAAAATGGCTGGGTTTGAATGAGTTAATGTAGCCTAAGCTTTTCTGGTGTGTGTTCTATTCTCATTAAAATGTAATCATTGTCAGTCAAACTCAAGCACCTGAAGATGTGATATATGCACATTCACAATAAGTTCATGCTTTTGAACAGAGGATGCTCTTCTTCCTCTATGATCAGTCAAATGAATGGTGAAAAAATAGGGTGGAAATGTGGGGAGATGACATGCAATCATTTAAATAACACTGACATGCAAACTGAGTGAAACACTTGTCTACTGCAGAAAATCAGTGAGAAATAAGACAAGTCCTCTTGACAGGGACAGTCACACAGTAAATGACACAATACAAGCACTAAAAAGAAAACCAATATGCACACCAGTCTATGACTGGTATGACTGTCTGCCTCGTTGTCTTCATCACACATCTCCTCAGCTGCTTGCGTTTGTCATCAAGCTCGCCACTTGACTCGTCCTAATCACACAGCTGGCATGGAAACGCTTTGAAAAACTGACAGCATCCTTAGTTAGTCCATGGAAGAGATCTCATGAGAGAAGTGAGACTCAATGCTGTTTGATGACCAGATGGTGTGTGCTCGTAGAAAAGACATCACGATTCAGGACAGGATTTGAGAGGAGGAGATGGTGGAGAAAAATTGAAAGATGGCATGGAACAACTAGGTGTAACCCATTTGGCCCGCCCCTGTGCACACCCGGGGCTCGAACCATTGTCCATGAGAGTTGAGAACAGTAGGCATCACATAAGCCACAAGCCCAAGGAGTCAATGTCCAGCGAGACGCTTAAGGCGTCGAGGAGTGAGGTTTACTCACACAGTCATGCCTGTAATGTATTATAACCATGACTTTGTACAGCCTGTGCAATGTCTTTCATGTAAGTGTGATGTCATTATTCTTGCTAATCAGACAATAAAATACATAGAAACGTCATACGGGAGGCACTTGCAGTACCTCTGCATTCTCAAGGGGAGGGGCGACGTGAGCTGGAAGGTGCTTGTCACTGACGTCCTTCCTCAGAGGAAAAGGCAGCATCAAATGGATTCAAAATATTTTTATGCTCTGCTAAATGAATGAATGAATTTGACTGCCAAGATGGAGGAAACAAAGTCAGATATTTTCCTGGAGAAGGCAAGGATGCATGTACTTCATACACAAACAAACGGTAACAACACAAATGTTTTTCAGTTAAAATAAATAAATAAATGGGTCTTAGAAGGACCTGAAAACATGTTTTAACCAAAGTGAATTCCTCCCCTCTTTTTTTTGGTTATCCTCTTAATGAGAAATCTGTATTAACATAAAAAAAACTCAGGAGTCACTTCCTCACCAGCTATGACCCTTACAGCACGTCACTGGTGCATGCATACCTACAGTTGCATGGCCACAAATGGTATAAAAATGACCTGTAAGGCTTGCATTACCTCAGGTGCACATATTTATTAATTAATTAAAACATGTTCATTGTTATTTACATATAGCAACAATGAAAATATATACAGTGTATAACCCAATGGTGCTATGTGGATTCATTTAATTATAAACGAAATTCACTGCACAGCTTGCGGGCGACATATCTGCAATACCATGCTGCTATAATTCCTGTGTGCACTGACAATTAAAATATTTTCTTTGCTGTTTAGCGTGATGAAAGTGCTTAATGAAGTGTTGCCATCCATGTGACAGGAAAGACTAGAGAGTTCTCTAAGGGTAAGCAACTTCTGTATAGTCTTGCTAAATGTTAAAAACGCCTCATCTTTTATACATGCAAGTTGCTAGTGTGTCAGTTGCTTGTCAATTCAGCATCAAATCCTCCTGAATAGTCGCACAAGGAAGTCAAAGCATAGCGTCTATTTTCCAAGATCCTCGCAGTCCTGTCCTGAATGAAAATTGGGATCTTCTACGACTTCTGACGTTTGACACTCGGCAGGCATCTGATCTCTACTCTCGGAATTCGGGACGAGCAAACAGCAAGTGAGGATGTCGGGATGAGAGGACAGGAAGTGTGTATTGTGTCACCTCCTAAGATGCCGTGCTTTGGCAAACTACATGACATTTCACTATTTCACTACATGCTACACACACGAGTGAAATATGGCTGACATGGCACCGTCAACGGGAAACTAAACTAACTAGCGTCACTGGGAGGACATTTTCTGATAATGTGTTAAGAAAAGGCACAGAAAAAAACTACGAAACAAGTTTAAAAAAAAGAATTATGCTGCTACAATGTTAGAAATATCAGTATAAATTGCAGGCCATTATCAACCATAACTGCAGCATTTTCTTCCAAAAAAACAATACAAACTCCATAGTTATATTTTTTGTGACAGTTATGTCCCCAGTGTCTGCTATTTCTATCCAGATGTCTTTTTTTCCAGCCAATAACAACAACAAAAAAAGAAGTGTCCAACATAACTCCAACTGCAAGTGGTTCCCCACAGAGCGCTAAGGCTAGCTTAGGCTGAAGAAGAAGGCAAAGACAGAGTGAGCACCATGGGATGAAGACCTGCTGCTTTGGATGAATAGATCAATATCAATACCATTTAAATGGTGTTTCTATGCCATACACCATTGCGCCATTCTGTGTTGGAACAAGCGGACCGGCATACAAACATATAAAAGTGCAAAGGGCAGGTTTTAAAAGAAAACCAAGGAAGAGATTTATATTCCATCTCGCTACCAATGGTTTCCGAATTTCTATCAATTTTACCTCAAATGTTAGTGATAAAAGTAATAAAATCAACAATTTTTGTTCCTACATTCCCTGAAAAAGTTTTTTTTGACGTTCACTCCAAATACCATTCCCTTCATGTATTCAAACAGGATCAACAAAATATTCCACCACGTTCAAAAGGTAATCACCAGAATATCAACGTCAAGTGTCCGGTAACCCGCTGGGCTTTTGAAACCCCAAGAAAAAAAAAGAGGGATGATACGAAACTGTAGTCCACAGGAGACCGGTTGGGTTAGCATGTGTGCATACGAACATGGATCAGTGGAGACCCCCTACCTGGGCATCACGCTTCCTCCACTCCTGGGTGTGTTGCTGGTGCTGCTGCAGGGCGGCCCTGGCCTGACTCTCCAGGCTGCTCACCTCCCGCTGGCGCTCCTGGACAAGGCTGTCCTTTTCGGCGCAATGCTGCTGTTGCAGGCGTGTCCTCTCCTGCTCGTGCTTGGCGCGCTGCTCAGCCATCTGATTGGACAAGCGGGCAAAGAAAGACTTCATAAGCCACTTGGCAACTCCGTCGTCATGACAACTTTTCCATCCAATTTCCTTGAACCCTCCAACCAACGTGTCTGGTGCCATTGGTTGGATGTTTGGAAACACCCTCAAAAAGTTTCTTCATATTGTCAGGAGACGACATGCGGTGGCGTGTTTACATCTGGCAAGCTCCCCCCGCCCTCTCACCTCGCCTCACTGTGTATAGCCCGGCCATAAACATGTCGTCCGTCTCTCTTCCACCCGGTCCTGCTCGCTGTCTTCTATGATCGGCGTATAAAAGAACATGTAGCTTGGGTTGTGTATGAAAGCTGGCAGGGGTTAGCCATCTGTCTGCAGAGACTAACCAATGCCCCCATGCTAGGCGTCTGACAGCATGTGAAAATCGGCTTTGGTGAAGAATACGACGCAAAAAACGTGAAGATGAAGAACGATTTCTCACACACTACATTCAAAAGAAAATTAATCTAAATCAAAAACATCAGCAGAGTTTAAACGAATAACTGCTGCATCGCAAAAGACACTTTCATGAAGACCATGGTCTATGAAATATGCAATAAACAATAGACAGATTTTTTCAGCTTAATCATACTGGCAGCTCAAGCTCACCTGCTGAGAGGTGAGCTCCAAGCCCTGCCAGACACCAAGCCTTTCCCAGGCTCCGCTCTGTTCCCCAGTCCCCCATGGTGGCACTGGTGTCGGAGGGGACACCGCCGTGCCGAGCAGCCCCAGCCGGAGCCTCGGAAGGACAGTGAGGGGCCCAGGGGGGCTTGCTTTGAAGCTAATCCCCTGCATATTGTGTTTGACGGCACCCTACCTGGATGGCCAGAACAGAGATCCAGAGCCTCAATGCTCGGTCCGTGCCTGGTCTGTCCCTAAGCTTTATCTGTGGATCTTGTGTGCTATTGAGAGCAGGTGATGAATGAGGGGATATCGACAGGAAGCCGGATTCCATCCTCAGTCTTGTGAAGCTTGGTACTATGGAACCATTTTTTGTTGTATAAAAGTTATTTAATCCCGCAAGATTAGTCACCAATGAGGCACAAAATGTGTATTAGCTGCAATAGAACGCCATAATTTTATGGAGCGACAAAGTCTACCCAGTGCAGTCCAAGTAAAAACATACGATGTACTTCAACGTAACTTTCTCAATAAGCATGTCCGAAACAAATAAACCATGACCAAATTTGATCAGTAGTATGCTCCATAGACAAATTAACGCTTTATTTTTACATGCAAAATACAAGTAAATCAAATTCACAGTCAGAATACATAGGCAAGCCAATTCTTTGCCTCAGCAGGACACGCGGAAGCATAAAGCCGGGGAAGAACATCCTTGGCTTACTGTACACTCCTGTTAAGTGTCTTGGGCCATGAGGAATTCGGAGAACAGAAGGGATCAGAGGTGAAACGAAGAAGTAGAATGAGGCAAGAAAGATCCATTGTAAGAAAAAGCAAAAAAAAACGGGCAGGAGATGACAAGAGAGCAGACCCAGCAAGACGCCCGGCTGTGACATCACACGGTACCAGCATGCAGTGCAGTGGAGGATGCTGGTGATTCTTAAAGGAGCCGACGTGGCGCTTCTAAAAAGGGAAGACAGAGTAGGTTATAGCACAGCTTGGTGCCACAGATGCAGAGTAGAGAACGGGGTGTTAGTGCACAGCACGGCTCCTGTCAGCCTGGCCTGACATGGTTGTGTGTGCAGGACAGTGAGGTAATAATGGGCTTCTTTCAAACCCCAGCGGGGGAAAATGTGAAATGTTTGGGAAGGAGGAGGGAGCAGGGAGGAGGAGGGTGTGGAGGAGAATAAACCAGATGCCCTGTCTGGTCTCAGCAGGGGAGGCTGACTTGGCTGCAAGGAGGAGGATGGAGAGAAGCAAGAAAGAGAACGCCCTTTATCCTGTCACTGTAGTAACTGAACAGCCAATGACCGCCAGTGCAGAGTAGACAGATAGAGCACGAGTTATTTCCATGCCTTTGAATGTCTTTGACATCTTAAAGATGCCCTTTAATGCACAATGGATTTCTTAATAATGTTATAACAATAATAGGGCTCTAGAGCCAGTTTATGACAAGCAGACGTGAAAAAATTCTATCATCTTCCTCATCATGGTCTTTGTAAAACTGCAGGCTTTGTTACACATCCTAAAATAAAGCCTGGAGCCAACTAGCTCAGAACTCAACTACAGACGTGGGGAGCTGGAAGTTTAGGTATGGTACGGGTTAATTTATTTCGAACATAGAGGTTATACGTATATAACCTGTAAATATATATAACTTCTAAGCACATTTATATGTGTTGCTTTACAAAATATCAAAGTGGCCCTTGCATCCTTTAATTTTTCAGTACGTGGCCCTCGATGGAAAAAGTTTGGACACCCCGGTACACACAGACCGGCCACAACACTAGGAACTGTATTGTGGTGCGGAAAAAGTGTTTGTCCCATTCCTGACTTCTTTTTTTTGCAAGTTTGTTACACTTAAATGTTTCAGATCATCAAACAAATTTAAATATTAGTCATTGACAACACAACTGAATACAAAATTAAATGAAACTTAATTAAGGTAGGGAAAAAAATCTACAAAAAAACCTACATGGACCTGTGTGAAAATGTGATTGCCCCCAAACCTATTAAGTGGTTGGGCTACCATTAGCAGCAACAACTGCAATCAAGCGTTTGCGATAACTTGCAATGAGTTTCTTACAGCGCTGTGCAGAATTGTTGTAATTCAGCCACATGGAGGGTTTTCCAGCATGGAGCGCCTTTTTAAGGTCATGCCACAGCATCTCAATAGGATTCGGGTCACAACTTTGACTAGGCCACTCCAAAGTCTTCATTTTGTCTTCTTTAGCCATTCAGAGGTGGACTTAGAACCCAAGTTGGTTTCAGCTTGAGGTCACGAACAGATGGCCGGACATTCTCCTGAAGGATTTTTTGGCAGACAGCAGAATTCATGGTTCCATTTATCACAGCAAGTCTTCCAGGTCCTGAAGCAGCAAAACAGCCCCAGACCATCACACTACCACCACCATATTTTACTGTTGCTATGATGTTCTTTATCTGAAATGCGGCGTTACTTTTACACCAGATGTAATGGGACACACACCTTACAAAAAATAAAACTTTTGTCTTGTCAAACCACAGAGTATTTTCCCAAAGGTCTTGGGGATTGTCAAGATGTTTTCTGGCAAAATAGAGACAAGCCTTAATGTTCTTTTTGTTCTTTTGGGGTCTTTTGTAACCTCTTGGATGAGTCGTGGCTGCACACTTGGGGTAATTTTGGTTGGCCGGCCACTCCTGGGAAGGTTCACCACTGTTCCATGTTTTCGCCATTTGTGGATAATGGCTCTCACTGTGGTTCGCTGAAGTCCCAAACCTTTCGAAATGGCTTTATAACCTTTTCCAGACTGATAGATCTCAATTAATCAATTATTAATTAATTAATCAATTAATCTAAGTGTGACATGCAAAAAAAACAGAAATCAGAATCAACACTTTTTCACACCACTGTGTTTGGCATGAGGGGCAAAATATGAGAACGTAAGTATGATGCAAAGTATTTCTACATCACTGCAAACTACTGAGTTTTGAATGTAAGCATCGATTTAGACAACATAGCTGACAGCATTCTATGAATAATCTACATACAGTATATATGTTTCCTCTTTTTCTCTCCCCTTTAATCAGTGACAGAATGTCACACGCATTCATGCACTCATCATCACATAGACAGGCCCTTCATCTTTATGTGTTTTTATCTTTAAGACAAAAGGCTTCCTGATGTGCTGCTAACCCTGTGTAGCCTACTGTCAACTGCACTCCTCACTCTGGAATTATTTCCCACAATTCCACTTTGATTGCGCACCTTTTTCCACATGAGACCGACTTAATAATTCCCCATAGTGACAATGTGAAGTTGGCAGCCAAGACTGTGATAAAACCGTACACTTACTTCAATGCTGAGGTACGGATATGTGGTTTCGGCATATATAAATGCAATCTTTTGATGGTTCTAAGCAGCATTTCAGTGATGATGTACCCTTAAACTATAAATGAAATCATACATTTACCCACATAAAACACACAATGAATATAAAATGGATGCATTTTTTCAGATTTGCACCTCTATCTGCATCAATTTACATGTAGTAATAACTTCACTTGGCTTGGAAATGAGTGTGAATGTAAATGTAATGTTATGGATAAGTACTGTATACAGGAAACTATAGAAGAAACTATAGAAGAACATTATTCCTGTTATTTAAGTACTGGTTGTTACACCGGTTATGGAACGCGCAACTTTTCCTGTTACACTCCCGGTCTGCTGGAGCTTTGTGGAACGCGAGCTGGTCTTTGGGTCTAAAAATGTTAGCGACCACTTATCTAGAGGACCTTTTATGGCAATTTAGATAGGCATGAATGCAAAAATGTCACATTATATGGTGCAATTATTTCCACTGCAAGGCTTTGAGGCATATGAGACCATTAAAACTCATGATTCAAGGAAACTATGAAAACAAATTAAATAAATTAAAAAAATCTAGCAGTCATTTATGTTTAAATGAGGCTATTTCGAGCAACATCCCCGCATCGACACAATCCAAAACATGGCGGGCATGCAGGACTAAAAACGCCGTATAAATTCAAAATTAATTAACAGAAACATTTCCTGCAAGCTGCCAAAAAATGTCTTCTATTCATTATAGCACTCCCATGATTTTCGCTATTAAATTGTTCCAAACGGTCAGATGAGTGTACGAAACCCAAAGCAATTTCTGGCATCGGAAATAATGTAATTATAATGAATCTGATGCAAACACCCAGAAGTATTAACATAAAATACATTTAATTAAGAATAATTATAGTATTACATGCAGAAAACAATGTGAAACGAATGGATGGAACTTGCAGTTGATGCGGAACTTTCTTTGGCCCCATGGTGAGTTATCCAGCAGTCACACTCAATAAAAAAAAGTCAGCAACGCGTAGGGTGCTCGACTTCGTGGAATGATAAAATTTTTGACGGAAACTGAATCATACGGAAAGCGAGGCATGCAAAAACGGAGGTTTGACTGTCCAGTGTATTTATTTTTTAAGAAAATATTGTGAGAAAGGTTCGAAAAAGACATCTGTCCGTTGTATGTACAGTATTATATTGACCAACGGTGCTTCTGAAAGTCACAGTGCATGTTGGAATTTGTTTTTTCTCTCCTCAATAACCTACAGCTCTCGACTGCCAGCAGCACTCATGCAGTCCCAAACCACCATGCTTGTCAGCAAGACACAATTATCTTGCTACTCACTTGTGTTGTATAACTGTATAACTTTGTGTCTGTTTTATTGTCTGATGTTCCGTTTGTTCTGTTGTTCTGTTGTCCTGTTCTTCTTGATGCTGCTCATTGTGCCTTTAAATTACCCCTCGAATGTCTGAAATTGAAATGTTCAAATATTCAGACAACATTTTTCTGTATTATTTTCACCAATGGGTTTGTTTGTGCTTTATTTTATGTTCCGTTTCTGAAGAATAATCGGTTACTGCAAGGCCTCTACAGGTCATTTCCAAAGCTGGAGCTTAACTGAATGCAGTAGTCGATAAAATAAGTCATCTTGTCATTGAGCAATACTTAAATGACTTGTGAAAACGGTTTCTAGACCGCGAATAGCAAAGGACAGATGCAATGATAAGGTCACAGCACATCTGCAATGCAGATTACCTTCAGTTTTCCATTCTTCATTCGAGGCTTAATCAAAAGCGTGTCCCTTATCACGAGAAATTAATCTGATGGAAATCAGATGGGGGACAAATAACAGCAAGATGATTCCACTTGGATGTTAGTCACCAAGGCTGGGTAGAGGAGTGGAATGCAAATATTGTGAAAATGAAAGCAGGATGGAATATTTTACAATGGAATACTGTTGTCATAGAAGTGAAGGAGGTTCTGGTAACTCATGGAGTTAAAAGGTAAGCAAACAGACCTGCTGCTCGTATTTTTGTCTGACAGCATCGAGTTGCAGCGAGAACTCTTTGGTTTGGTTTTCACGGAGACACCTGGAGCGCTGGAGGTCCTCCTCAACTTTCTCCATCTGCAGGAGGAAAGAAATGACAATAATACCTAGAAAAGCACTCTGGTGGAGTTGATGGGTGTTCAGACACCTTGCACTCCTCCACCTTCCTTCATTCTGCATGAGGATGCCCCTCAAGGGCTCCACTGGCTTCAGGTCTGAAGGAGACATATTTGGCCACTCCACCATCAGCTTCCTCAGTAAAGCCGTTGTCATATTGCGAGGTGTATTTGGTCTTGTTATAATGCTGGAAAATGGTTTCCTGCTTCAGAATGCCATCGTACATGTTGGAATGTATGTTGTCATCTCAATGAACCGTAGCTCTCCAGTGCCGGCAGCACTCACCCAGACAATGACGCTACCACTACCGTGCTTGAATGTAGGCAACTCAGTTGTCTTGCTACCCACTTGTGTTGCCAGCTATTTATTGTAATGGTTTAAATTCATTTGAACATGCATGCAAGTTACAATGGAATACATCACATAGTTCAATTCGAGGTTCCACATGTCCAAAAGGCGTAGGAAAAAACAACGCTTATTTAATCCTACCCCTCGTCCACTTCACCTCAAATGCAATAAATGTATTCACTTCCTGTATTCCAATGTCGTCTTTACCAAGTTGATACATGGGAAAATGATACAATGGGAAATGATAAGGTAATGTAACAACGTAGTAATATAATTGTCAAGGTTTGTCCTCAATCATAATACATAATAATCACATAATTAGTATGATAATAAATAAATAATAATCAGACAATAAGGGTGGTGTGTTAGGTCATTTTCAGTGCATAGTAAGGAAAGTCCAGTCGTCCCTCTCTATATTGCAGTTCAAATATCACTCTCTCACTATATCGTGGTTTTTCACAAAATAATTAATAAATGATCGCTGTTTTGTGTTTGAATACGGCCTATTATTAGTAAAAAGACTACATATTTAAGAAAACTGTTCGCATTCTTGGCCTAAATTAAACATGTTCAAGCATAAAATGAAGTAAAATAGAAATACAAGGCAGAAGAAACATTCTACTTATGAATGTAGCATTCTACATTGGCCACTAGGTGTCGCCAGAACGTGAGATGTGATCACCAGAACAGGCAGGTATTGTAGGTTGAAATTATCTCGCACAATAATAACAACATAATAATCATAATAACGCAGGCTACTAACCCACGACGAGCTAAACCTCCGACATCATTTCCCTTCCGCCTGGCACTAAGGTCCCCCAGGGGACACAAGCAGGAGTTTTATTTACATCTTACATGGCTTATTATTATGTCTACTATATTGGGTAATACGAGTGTAAAGCCATTTAAAGCCTGCATTATAATACATTGATGAGACAATAGCCACCGCAGGAAATGCAGTGTCCAGAAAAAAAACAAGGAACTGCTAACGTGTGAGTCTGGTATCTTATTTATGTCTAATATGTCTTATTTTCTCTGTTTATATCTACTATATTGGGTAATTTAAATGTAAATGTGATTATATGGGTGTTATTTCGTGTCTGGATGGCTCTTATAAATGTTCAAAACCATATTTAGGAGATCATAAACCAGTTCTCTGTGCCATAACTACAAAAATATTCAGCTTATTGATATTGAATCCTACTTTGTAGAAATTCACTTATCGCGGCTGGGTCTGGAACCAATTAACCGTGATAAATGAGGAATTATTATATATCGAATTTCATTTCCATAGCCCTGAAGAAGATTTAATACAGTGGTTGCTGAAATGTGAGGAGTACTCACTTTTGTGAGATACGTAATTAATTACTGGTGTGTGAACAATGGGGCGTTTTTTTTTAGCAAAGTGATGTAAAAGTGTATAAAGAAATACTGACTGCTGGCAAAGTGCAGTGCAAATGGGAAACTTTCCTTTCTAATGTAGGAAGCATAAATTTAACACCCACATAAACGCTACATTCCCTACACTATTTGTTACTTCACCAAAACTGATTAGGCAAAAAAAAAAAAAAAAAACTTCACTCATCAGTGTCTCATTTCCATAACACACAAACCTTTAAAAAATTAATGACCTCACTCAACGCCGCCCCGCACACACATGCATTTTGGAACAACAAACTAAACAAAAATGCCTGCAGCCAAACTGACTTCCTGGACAGCTTTGGGAGTTTAAAGCTGCGTTGAGCGGAAAAAACTTTTGCCTAAATAGCGGCAGCCCACGCGGTGTGGAGGGCTGATCACGAGGCTGGCTTGAAGTACTAATTAGCGTGGCTGCTTTCATCAGTGCAATACACAGACACACCTACTTGAGTGCAAGAAAGCAGCCGCTTAATGCACCTGCAGATGAACTGAAAATAACATGGGGGATAATTACATTATAAGACCTCATTGACCACAATTAGATCCATTACAGAGCTAATTTATACAACAACAAAATAATTAATAAAGCATTATGTGTTAATTATAGTGGTGGATGTTCTCCATAGTGTTGGACTGTGTTGGTGTCATTCATTCATTCCAGAAGGTCAGACTCTAACCGAAGCGGACTTCTAACTCAATTTTCCCCATAAGAAGTCATGTAAATCCAATTCATCTGTTCCAGAAAGCCAAAAATGTTAACACAAAACACACGTTTTAGAGTTTTACAATTATAGTTTGACATGCAGAGAACAATTGAAAATTCATATAAATACATATAACTGATGAATGAAAAGGATAAATGAACATTTATCGCTTTTACTTGCATTAAAAGACATGATTCTTGCCACGACTGTTCCCAAAGACATGATGTGGCAGCAAGAACAGCTACCAGCATCTTCCTGTTTTGCCATGAGTTATTCCTTGAATTCAAGTGTTTCGAGTGTTTCTCATCTCAATAACCCAAAATAGAGCCAAAAAATAGTTGCAAGTGCTAGCATTTTCACAAAGATGGTGAGAAAAACATTATTGAATTCATGAAACAAGTCATGGGAAGAAACAGGAAGGTGGCGCTGGTCGTCTAGCTGCCACATCGTGTCTTTGGGAACAGTCACGTCTTCAAATGACGGTAAAAGTAACCTTAAATGTTCATTTATCCCTTTCATTCATCATTTATGTGCATTTAGAACTGTTTTCAAAACACTACAAAAATGTGTTTTGTGTTAATATTTTTGAGAGTCAACCGCTGATGATGTCATAGACAGGTGATGTAACGGGGCTGACTTCCGGTTTCCATTTTGTTAGCTGGCTATTAGGATGCTAACAAGGACGTTTTGTGATAAAAATACATTTAGAATACAGATGGACTCAGCCGTGTATTAATAACACGAGACGTGCGCCATATTGTACGCTAACCGGAGAATGCTTGTAAAATGGAGGCAAAATCATGGCGTAGATTTTTAACGTTAACCAAAAAACACACAATGGGGCGGTTTCACTGTATTTTAAATGTTCATGGGCCTCATCTATAAATATGTGCATGGAAATCTGCATACGCCAGAAAACCAAAATGTGCGTACGAACAAAAATATTTAGACCTATAAAAAGTGGTGTGCGCACAAATTCACGCATGTGCAACTTCGCCTCAAGTTACGCCCTTTCCACACCTCCACTTCGCCAGAGAAGGTCAATGCAAAGTGACTCATGAATGTGGCGTCCATATTTAAAGGGCCTTGATTACATTGGAATCCCGGCTGGTGGGAAGACGACGAGGATGAAGAAGCGGGCTTCCAAGGAAACGGTTGAAATACTGGAAAAGTGTGATATTTGGAAGACACAGCAGTGGCATAACAAATAAAACAATCTGCCATCTGTGTGCATGATGGAGCACGGCCAACCAAGGCAAAAAAAACTAAACAAAAAAAAACATCGGGTATCAAGGCACACATTTCCATTTTTAGTGAGCATATTTCTCAATTTTTCCTAATCGATACTACATTTTTGATAAATATAAGCTTAGCAAAATCCTTTTCATTTAAAGGTGGACACAAAGAAAACAAGGATGAAGTTATACAGAAAATGAATAATAATTTTAAATGATTTAACTTAATGATGACATCAACAGCGTCAAACTATTAATTATTTTATTTGATGATGTTTCATTTGTGGAAAACGAAAATAAATAAGGCTGTGCCTGCTAAATAAATGTTGCTATTGATAACATACTTGACATATGCAACAAAAAACATATTTTTTTTGATAAGCTGTTCAAAGAAACTTAATCCCTCAAATTATTTAATTGATGTTTGTTATAATTAATAGCAATCGAACACATAATACTATCATGACTATAAATTAAAATAATGACGTATTCAAGCGCTGTGTTTTGTTTTTCATGTATCTTTTAGTCCGGATACAATACACTCGTGCGTAACGGTGTTTATGATAAATGACAAAATGATATTCATCAGTGTCATGTCAAATAACACTTTCCACAAAGTCAACAATGGCGTGATGTTTTCATGCAATAATGGATAATTCTTTTTTGGCTTCCTTTGCATGTTTATTTCTAACACTTTACCACTTGAAATGTGCGTGACATGTCTCCAAAAAGTGCCAGCTATAAAGGGTGCGTACCGGTGTGCACATTCTCACGCCAGGTTTGTTTTTTATAGGTGACATATTTGTCGTGGAAAACTGCATGCGCAACTTTCCGGCCCCGTTTTGTGCGTACGCAAGCTTTAAAAGTGAAGCCCCTGGTGCGGACCAAAAGATACTGTACTTTGTTCACATTATTTTGTATTTTTGTCATGGGACTAAAGGCAGCACAGTAGATATACATGAAGTAAGGACTTCAATGGCAGCTTTTTGTGACATAATACTTGACGTACACTCAAATATTCCAAACCAAAAATTTTTTGATTCCGCTATATTTACCAGTTCAAATTTCAGAAAAAGTTTCTGAAATACACTTTTAGAGGAACCTTATCCTGACATTTCAGAGGCTTTTAAAATTATATTGGATCCCAGTGGGGCACTGCAGTCGTCCCTCGTTTATCCCGGTTAATTGATTCCAGACCAAAATGCGATAAGTGAATTTCCACAAATTGGGATTCAATATAAATAAACGGAATATTTTCGGTTAGCCTATGACTTTCTAAATATGGGTTTTAAGGTTATTATAGCCCTGTAGACATGAGATAACACCCCAAGAGTTTCCTTACACTCCTAATATTCTATGTTTACGAGAGGTGCTCCGATCAATCGGCCACCGATCAGTACGGGCCGATTTCCGTGAAAAAGCAGGGTATCGGCATATTTTGCAACTTCACACTGATGTGGAAAAGAGAGAGATGAATAATTGAGAGAACCATTAGCTGTAGAGAGAGAAAGATGGAGAAAAAAAAACAATTCCAGTTCAGCCAACGTGGCGCCCTCATACATCTGTGGTCAGGCTGTGCTTCCACAACTACAAAACAAAAATTAAGTATGTGTGTTGTCAGCAGCTCGCTCATTCCACTGTAATCACAACATGGAGGCTAAATGTGCGTAAATGTAAATGTATGCGTATTTGGCACACATGCAGGACTAAATGGATTATATGCATGAATATATGACTAACTAACCCTAGCATGGGTAATAATAAGAAGCAGGTGACCGTACTGTACTGTGTTGTGTTATGCTTTTATCTACTTTATGTATGTGTGTTGCATGTGTTAGGGTCCAACCTGGAGCTTCAGGTCGGTCTCGGCCTTCTCGGAGCTGAGCTTCATCTGTCTCCTGAACTGCTCCAGAGCAATGTCAGCCTGCTGGATCTGCACCCTGTGGCTCTCTCGGGCTCTGTCCAGCTGGCTCTCCATGTCTCTGCCAAGCAAAGATGGACAGAGGTCAATATACGGTATAGAGGTTCAGAAAGGAAACATCAAAGCACCTAAGTACTACTTTATCCAGTGCAGTCCATACATCTGATTGCCGTCAATCCCAATGGATTTGTGAACAGCATGTTGGCTGGGAATTGACTCCAAACCATGTGCATGAAAGTCAGTTATGTGAACCACTACACTAGCAGTACATGAAAGGTGAAATGCTGGTGGTAGTGACAGTTTTGAGCTCAAGTTTGGCCAATTGTGCTACCTTAAAAATATATAAACTGTATACTGTATACTGTACAGTCATTTAAATCAATTTAATCAATTCCATTCATTCATGCAACAATTCGTGCAAGGGTTTCCATCCATAAATCAATCTTTGCATGGCAAAGAAAAAAAATCACTGGACAGGCAATGTTTTAAGTAACATTTAATATTTTTAACGGTCATGCAAGTGTAAAAATAGGCTAGCCACTGAAATACACTGAAACAATAAAATACGAATGATGGTGCTTGGCCGGGCACAGCCTGAAGAGACAACAAGAAACAAATATTTTGCACGTGCAATGTTAGTGTGTATGTTTGTCTTTACATATTGAAAATTCCATCTTCAAATCAGTATTTGTTGATTTGTATGCCGGCAAAATAAATTTCTGAATGCAATTGACAGCATCCATCGCCTCTGACACGTTGTGTGTGTGTGTTTGTGTCTTCCATACAGTTATAGCACTGCTACTGCTGGCAAATGTCAGGTCATATAGTTGCAAACTGAGAAGACTGACAGGCATACTGAGCGCTGTCAGTGCCAAGAGCATGCAGGAGTCGCAACATCCCATACAACGGCAGCGAGCAGCTGTCAAGTCTCCAGGTTGGAAGCTGGAAGGTGTTATTTTTGTACGCCACATTTCAGAGTCAAGCAAGGCTGACAGTGCTAAAGGTCCCATATTATAATATTTTTCAACAATTTTAAATAAGTCTCAGAAGTCCTACAATGGTGTATTGGCTAAAATCCAGCCTTGATGCTGGAATTTATACGGTTTAAAAGTGCTTTTAGTGAGCCCAACGGGGAACAGGGAATTGCGTGTCTGCAGCTTTAATGCTAATGAGCTGCGTTTGCCCACGCCTGTCACCAACAGAGTGAGTGGCTCCAAGAAGAGCTATAGTGCACTTTATCCACTTTCAACTCTACACTAAGTAATAGATGCCATGTATCACATACAACAACATCCCATTAAGGAGTGGGACAGGAGGACACAAAATTTAGCAACACTAGCATAGCTATGTGAGGAGGTACAGTTCTAACATTACAGTCACATTTTAATAGCAACATCATGCTAGGTTAGCCCATTCGCTGAAAAAACCCCCCAAAATGACCAAACTTACAGCAAATTTGTTTTTTTACTCAAGAAATTTGTTTTTTTACTCACGACATCATAAAAACCTAGAACTTCAAAAACGACCATTTGACCTCTGGTATCCTCAAAAGTGGAGCAAATTCGTGAAATTTTTCTCAGGTTTGGTGCTCATAAACAGGCTCTAGGCACATGTTACTGCAATAAATAAATTATAATGTGGCAGCCTTAATTAGGGATGCACCAATCCACATTTTTCCACTTCCAATCTGATCCCGAATTGGGACTTCTGCCGATATCGAAACAATTCCATTTCCATAGCTCTGTTTGCTTCAATGTGCAACCAAAATAATACAGTCTCTGCAGGTGATAACACAAATGTCAATTACACTGGTATCACAACTGGATACCAATACTGGATTGGATCGTTCTCATCTCTAGCTTTAATAATACCATAATTTCCGGTGTATAAGCCGCTACTTTTGTCTCACGCTTTGAACCCTGCGAATTGTACAGTGATGCGGCTAATTTATGGCTAAAACTACACTTTCCATGATGCTTAGAGTGCAACTTTGCGAAGTAGTGACGTGGACGAGAGAAGTGGCAGCTAACATCACGTTTTGAAGTCTATGCAGCGATCGCTGACACATCTTAAGTAGGGTCTGATCAAATGTAGAATTACTACAACTTCTGTTTGGACTGCTCGGCCCGCCAGCCATCCACTATCACCAAAGGGTTTTGAAAGACTGGACGACTGTGTGATGAAGATGAATGGCTAATTTGATAAAGAAGACTAGTGTTTTTAGTTCCCAGTAGGTGGAAGACGGCCATGAATGACTTTTCTAGCAGCCTACTGTTTAAATAGCTTTTGGAATGAGACTCAGCACCTCCAAATCCGAGGCCATGGTTCTTAGTCGGAGAAGGGTGGATTGCTCCCTCCAGGTTGGGAATGAGGTCCTGCCCCAGAAGTAGGAGTCAAAGTATCTCTGGGTCTTGTTCACGAGTGAGGGAAGGTTGGAGTGTGAGGTTGATAGGCGGATCGGCCTTTGGACCTTTGTGGTGAAGCCGGAAGGCAAAGCTCTAATTCAACGATGGATCTATGTTCCCACCCGCACCTATGGTCATGAGCTTTGGGTTGGGACCGAAAAAACGAGATCGCGGACACAAGCAGCTGAAATGAGTTTCCTCTGTAGGGTAGTTGGACTCAACCTAAGAGATAGGGTGAGGGGCTCAGTCATCCGGGAGGGGCTCGGAGTAGAGCCGCTGCTCCTTCACATCGAGAGGAGCCAGTTGAGGTGGCTCGGGCATCTAGTCCGGATGCCTCCCAGACGCCTCTCTAGTGAGGTGTTCCGGCCATGCCCAGCCGGGAGAAGGCCACGGTTTTTTCTCTTTAAATTTAGTGGGCGCGGCTCACATGCAGTATTTTGAACAGAAATGCTGCAGTAATTAAAGGTCACACCAATCACAAAATATTCCGTAGGTCTTGATGGGCTTTACAGATGCATTCAAGTTGTTGCTTACAAGGTCCGTTTAATGTAACTTAAGCTTGGAAGTAGACTTCAATGCAGAGATGCAACAAATCTGGACAGGGCTATCACTGTTCGTATGCATCTACCACTGTACAACTTCTTTTTTTAATGTCCTTCTAAATAAATACTCTGAATGTGCATGATTAATTATTCCCCATAGGCGGACAAGCGGGAGGAAGAATATGTTTTTTGAGCTCGCAGGAAGTGATTTCAAACCAGCTACACAAAAGGGGGTGAGGGAACACTAAGATACAGTTCTACACATTAATGTGTATTTAACGGACTATCAAGTGTGTGTGTCTGTGTGTGTGTGCCGTTCATAAAGGAGGAAGAACATAAAGGAAAAGGAATGGGGGCAGAGGATTTAAAACAGAATATGTAAGCTTTCTCACATCTTTATAGAGTTGTGTCTCTTTGTAATTTTGGTCTCTCTTATGTTGGACATCAAACGACAAAGAAATAGTTTTTTTTCTTCTTCCCGCTCCCAATTTTGTGTACTCTGTAATTATTAATCAATGCATGGCTGCCTAGAAGGCTCAAAAAGACACAAAAGGATATGCAGAGAGATTACAACGGAAGAACAGGAATGTGATGATGGGAAAAAAGCTCTTCGAAAAAAGAGCGGCAATGAATTTAGTGTGCATCGCATGAGCGCTCACAGAAGTGTGCACAAGGGTGCATTCACACTTTTCATGCGTGTTTTTGGTAAAACTAACTCTGGTGCTTTTGCTCTGCTAGTACAGTTGATCCGGTCAAGTCTGAGTGCCATTATCCGAACTCTGGTGTGCATAAAGCAAGCAGACAGACTGTTGGACAGATGAGTCTTGGTCTGCTTGCAAGTGACATCTGGTGCAGTTCGGTTCACCTGAGCTCAAATTTGAACACTACATGGACCAAAGACACGGACCACTGTTATAAAATGACAATAAAAATGCAGAAAGGGCAAGTATGTAAGAGAAATGCACTGGAAGTGCTCTCTCTCTCTAAAAAGTATATTGTATTTTAGAAGATTATGGTGAAATCTAAGCTGGTAAATAAAGCAGAAAGTAAAAATAACCTGTGTATTTAACCCAGGAGATGACACTTTGATTTGGAATATTTGAGTTACGTCATGTAATGTGTCATGAAAGCTGCCCAATCAAGCCATTATTTTATGCACTAGTTCTTTACTGCACACCTGGCTGACTCACATTTATAAATCTCGAGCCCTGTGAAGAACAAACATCCTCATCAAGGAGAGCACACATCCACAACACTCATTATTCACACTCCTCCAGTCAGGCAGACGCTACAGGAGTTTGAAGTCCAGGACCTAAGAATGGGAGATCCCTAATAAACGTAACCAAACTAAACAGTCTTTGTTCCCATGACAGAGTGTGAACACTAATCGAAAGTGCGTATCAAATACCTTTTTTACATTTTTGGTCTGGACTCGAGTACTGACCCACAATGGTCTTTGTTGAGGAGCAACCATCCCAAACTTGACATGTGACTGACAACTCACAGAATGACTTAGCTGGCCACCGAGCTTTTACCTCTCAAGGATGCAGGGGAAAAACTTCCTACAGCCAACTTCAAAAATGTGACACGCTCAAACATATTATACTCCAAAAGCTGCACAGCCTCCGTGACCGCATGGAACCGACAGCCATTCCTGGGAAAAATAACCCCTCTGTGTTGAGTGTGTGTGGTCATAAGGGTGGTAGACAGCATGTCACCGTCAATAACAGAGCAATGAGGGCGAGATGAGAGGACAGAGAAAAAGACTCGGGGGAGGCCTGGCAGCGAGAGAGAGGGAGAGAAAGACCAAGGAGTGCCAGCACCAGGGCGGCCTGTTGGCTTTAAATGGATCCCTGGTCAGAAAAGTGGAAGGAGAGGAGGCTCAAATTAAAGATGTGCCTTCCCTAAAGAGGAAGTCCTCTCATCCTTGAGTTCTAAACGGCTGTTTAAAAGGGCAGAGAAAGAGAGCGAGGTAAGGAGAGCAATGTGTAGAAGGTGAAGGGGCTTCTAGTCACCTGCCTGCAAGGCAAAGTGGGTGCAACGATTCCGACACTTTCCAAAGTAAGGTGACCACTTGCTCAATACAGAAACATGCAATATACAGTCAGGAATGTAAATGACATTTGTGGTATCATGCATGTAATGCAGATTAGGGCTGTCTTCGACTAAAGATTTTCATAGTCGAATCAGATTCGTGAGATTTTGTCCATAATCGACCACTAGTCAAATATTGTTTTCTTTTTTTTTTTTCTAATGGCAATCCCTACAAATAAACAGATCTCATTTGCAACTTTCCACCTTAAAGAAAAAGGCTCTAACACTAAGATAAACAAACACACATGGCAGGTGTGCAACAACAGTACCTTTTTTTATTGAGTGACACAAAAAGAGTTCACTTCTCTGCCTTTGGATTTCAGCCGCCGTTCTATCAGTGTGTGGCGGTCGGCTAGCTCAGAAGCTTTGTCTGGTACGTCGCTGTTTAGTCACGTCTCGGTGAAAATGATGACATTGCAGCCCAAAAGTGTCTTACTGCGGGTCGTAACTCGTCCATTTTATTCACTAAAGGCCGTACATTCGCAAGGAAAATGCTCGGTAAGGGGAGGCTGTGCGGTGTTTGCTTGAGCTTAGCTCGTATTCCTCCGCGCCTTCATTTACAATCTCGATGCTGCTGTTGAGCATTTCTGATGTCCATTTCAAGCATTTCCTAGTAGCGTTACTTTTCGGTAGTTTATTTCAAATTTATCAGCAAAATGTATTGAATATAAAACTGAAAATGCATGAAACATATGTTCTTTCTTAAAATCGAGCAGATGTTGATTATCATTACCATGCTTTGAAGTGTAGTTCATTTTATTTGTCAAGACAGAACTCCATCAGCTGTGACGCTGAAACAATTCCGTGTGACCGGCAAATTGTCCCTGTTCAATTGCCTCCACGACAGCAGTTATGTAGCACAAAACAGGCATTTATGAAAGGGAAGCTTTCAGTGCACGGGTGAAGAAGCTCAGTCAAACACAATCACAATCACAATGTCCTTGCCATGCGAACATTCTCACGCCATTCTTCCGATTCTTAACAACATGCTTGTCAAAGTTGTCCCACCAGCCGTCGTTGGCGGGAGCCTCGTAGCAGTTTTAGCTACAGCGGCGTCCTCCGAAGCCCATAATGGCACCTTTGTTCATCAAAGTAAAGCAAAAGTAGATGTATGTTCACTATGAAACACACACAAAGTCTTTTCAGTATGCTTAAAACCAGCAATGTAATGTTTGCCATTGAACACATTAAATGATACCGATCTAGTGTGGAAATGACAGCGCATAATTATTACATCATCTGTCAGCAACAAGCCAAACGCCGTCCACACACATACGCTGAAGCTGGAGTTTTCCAAAATCTTAACCCTAACTCAGTTTTTAAGGGAAAAAACCTACGTTTCCGTGTGGACAAAGGCTCAAAATGCATAGAAAAATATGTGTTTAAAAAAAATCTGTATTCGTGTTGACATAATCTTAGTATGATACACATTTTATTTTGTTTCCATTCTAAACGGCCTCAAAATATCCAACCCGAATTGTCCCACTTTTCAGTATCCCTTCATTGGTGTTCCAGTCACAGAGGTATGCTTTGGTACACAGATGAATGGTGGCTACTGGTTCCTGATGAGAACCATGCCATGGCAAACGGTGCTAAACTGTACCGCTTAGTGGAAATTCGGCTATAACAACAACATTGTACTAAGAGTTTAAAGGCAGTTAGCAGGAAAAATATAATTGCCTATCGCGTGTGGGTTACTATAAAGGCATTTCATTGCCATCTACGGCATCGTTCTTGTCAGAGCACAGACTACTGATTGCTTTTTTTTATTCGTTAGAGGCATTTCTTTAGTTTTTTTTTAAGAAAGAAAAGTATGAGTTCCAGAAGATGTGGTGTGTGAGGAGCATTGCATGGAAACAACTGACAAACACCAGACCAGAAAGCGTTCTTAAACATGGATACCTTTGGTTTTCTAGCTGTAAAAAAGCATTTGCGAGTGTGTGAGTGTGCGCATATGCGTCTGTGAACTCATCCAAATGGAATGATAACGAATCCACAGACACATCAAAGCGGCATGGGATAAAAAAAATAAAAAGAGCGAGAGAGACAGAGGGAGAGAGAAAGACGGAAAGAGGGAGCACATAAAAAGAAAGAAAATACAAAACTGAAATATTCAGCGTCCTCTGAAGAAGAAAATAAACCAGGCTTGGTTTTCATCCGCATCCCCAGAGAAAGAGAAAGGGAGCGGGGAGAAAAGAAGAAAAGCCAAGAAGACAAATGCAGAATGAGAGACGGACCACAAATAAGTGAGCGCACAAGACTTGCTAGATGAGAAAAATAGAAGACAAGGAATGACACAAGTATTAGGCAGAATTTGTGCCCACAGCTGACAAAACATTAGGTACAGCTGTACAATTGTATGAGATCCAGTACAAGAACTGCAGTCATGCTGGCATTATTTGAACATGTTTATGTTTGTCCTTTTAGTTTGCAACATAATAAGCATGCAACATAATAATAATCAATAAAATTGTTGCATTATTATGTAAAGGCTGATTTTTTTATTGTGTTAAATTGTGGAGATGCCCCTAATGAAGAGTCCAGTGGGTTTTCTGCAAATAAAAGCAATTAAGTATTGACTATTTATGACAGTGTGTGGCCTGTGTCATTTTTTTTTTATTGGCTCTCAGCACATTCATGAAAATAATGGAATTAAATTACAATTTTTTTAAAAAGCAAGAAAAATTAAAACAGCAAAAATGTAAAAAAAAAAAAAAAAAACAGTTTTTTTTTGTTATTGGCCCTCAGCCCAATCTAAAAAAATAAAATAAAATAAAATAAAAGTTTATGAAAAACAAGAACGCTAAATAAAACAGTCAAAATTGAAAAAAGAACAGTAATTTTATAAACATAAAGTCATAATATTAAAGAGAAAACATGTAATGCATGAACAAGTTGTAATGTTATGAAAAAAAAATTAAATTGATAAGCATAAAGTTGAAGTACTAAAGAAAAAGACGGATTGTTTTTGTTAAATTGTACTGCAACGGGAATTAAGCAAAACAAAGATAAAGATAAAGTTGCGGTTTTCACAAAATGAGGTTGGGAAAAAGTCATAACATTACGAGAATATAGTCAAAATATTATGTGAATAAAATCATAGCATTCAGAAGAAAAAAATATGAGAAGAAAGTTGAAATATTTGTAAATTAAAAAAAAAAAAACAACAGCAAAAAAGGAAAATGAGTAAGAAATAAGCTTTGTCACCAATAACACAAAGCTTTAAATATAGGTAACCTCTTCGCTATAAATATAACTTCTTGGCTTGGTTTACAAAAAGTGAAATATAAGTGGCCCCCCGCATGCTTGGATTTTTTTGTATGCAGCCCTGGAAAAAGTTTGGACACTGATTTATGATATAAAAGTCAAAATGAATGTGTGCCAGCTCAACTTAACATTTGCTGGATTGTCATGCAGTAAGGAACCTTCGCTTTTCTTCGTGTCAGGTTGGTGGTATTGAACCTCCAAATAAGCCCTTTCAGTAGCAGTTTCCATGGGAGGAAAATATTGACCCCCGGTTGAGGCTTTTCCAATATTCACGATCCATACCTCCGTACCTGCAGCTCAGCTCTTGAAAGCCTGCTAAATAAACATCTGCTGACTAGCCCCCTGGAGCCCTCTCTGTGGACTGCCATCGCTATACACCTCCATGCCTGCCTTCCTCCCATCAGCCCAACCTGTCATGGGAGAGCAATGCTGGGGAAGATAAGGCAGCTTCAAATACACGCAGATGTAGTGGAACTTCTCACACACACGCAGACACACACACACACACACACACACACACACGATACACCTTTACGAGTAGCATGCGAGACCAAACAATTACTTAACAGTCAAATTGGTTATTTAGCAGTACAAAGGCTCCGATCCATATGGGATTCAAGCTAGAGTTTTATGTTACAGACAGTGAAGAGTGAAAATGAAGTTTCACATACATACACTTGCAAGTCCCAGTATGAGTGTATTGTATGTATGAAAATGTTGGCTAGTTGAGCAATAGTGCATTACACTAACGAGCGTTCTGTAATAACTATCTCTATAACGCATATACCGTACTGACCCGAATATAAGACTTTCCAAAAATGAGACAAAACTCCCCACAAATGAATCTTTTTTTAAGTCAAGTTTTTAATATCACTCAAATAAATAAACTGGGAGATTGCAAAAATATTCCTTAGATAAGGGGTGTCCAAACTTTTACACCAACGATTGCATACTACTCACTGCACTTTCTTATTGTACATTTTTTTCTTGTAATATTTTTTACTTTATCATAATATCATAGCTTATTCCCAACCAAATTTTCCAAAAATTGCAACTTTGTTTTGACTTTTTTCGAACTTGCTGTTTTTTCTTTACTCTTTTAATATTACAATCCTTGTTCTTGTAAAATTACTGATCTTTTTTTCCCATTTTTGCTGTTGTTTTTTTTTAAATATTCTTGTTTAATTGTAGTGGTGTGAAAAAGTGTTTGCCTCCTCCCTAATTTTTTATTTTTTTGAATGTTGTCATACTTAATTGTTTCAGATCATCAAACAAATTTAAATATTAGTCAATGACAACACAACTCAACCCAAAATTCAGTTTTTAAATGAAATTTCTTATTGCTGAGGCAGAAAAAAAATCCAAACTTACATGGCCCTGTGTGGAAAAAGTGATTGTCACCTAAACCTAATAACTGGTTGGGCCACCCTTAGCAGCAACAACTGTAATCAAGCAATCAAGCAATCAAGCAACAGCCCCAGACCACCACACTACCACCACCATATTTTACTGTTGGTATGATGTTTTTTTCTCCCCTGAAATGCGGTGTTACTTTTACACCAGATGTAATATGACATACCTTTCAAAAGGTTCAACCTTTGTCTCGTCAGACACAGCATATTTTCCCAAAGGTCTTGGGGATCATCAAGATGTTTTCTGGCAAAATTGAGATGAGCCTTCATGTTCTTTTTGTTCAGGCCTGGTATTCATCATGGAACTCTGCCAAGCAGGCCATTTTTGCCCAGTGTCTTTCTTATGGTGGAGTCATGAACACTGACCTTAACTGAGGCAAGTGAGGTCTGCAGTTTTTTGGATGTTGTTGTGGGGTCTTTTGTGACCTATTGGGTGAGTCGCCTTGGGATAATTTTGGTTGACTGGCCAGTCCTGGGAAGGTTCACCACTGTTCCATGTTTTCGCCATTTGTGGATAATGGCTCTCACTGTGGTTCACTGGAGTCCCAAAGCTGTAGAAATGGCTTTAACCTTTTCCAGACTTATATATCCCAATTAATCTCAGTTAAGTTACAGTCTGTTTTAACAGGGGGGTAATCACTTTTTCACACGGGGCCATATAAGTTTGGAATTTTTTTCTCCCTTAATAATAAAAAGTTTCATTTAAAAACTGCATTTTGGGTTCCGTTGTGTTGTCATTGACTAATATTTAAATTTGTTTGATGATCTGAAACTTTTAAGTGTGACAAACATACAAAAAATAAGAAATCAGAAAGGGAACAAACACTTTTTCACACCACTGTATTTTTAAAATGTGCCAAGGGTCAATGAATGACACCCTTGCCATAGGTGCTCAACAGTTGCTTGATGACTGCTTCATCGATCACCATTATCTCAAAACTGGCATTATAACTCATAATATCATAAAACGTTTCTCACTTTCTTTATTAAAATGCTGGTCCTCGCAACTTTGGCTCCATATTGGGTTATCGAGGTGAGAAACACTATTGAATTCAAGAAATAATTCATGGCAAAACAAGAAGATGGTGTTGAAGAGGAAGGTGTTGATCTCGCTACCACATTATGTCTTTGGGAACAGGCATGTCAAAAGTCACGTCTTCAGTGATGGTAAAAGTAACCTTAAATGTTCATGCATTTCATGCTCATTCATTCATCATTTACACTATGTATTTATACGCATTTCAATGTGTTTTCTGCATGTAAAACTATAATTGCAAAACTATAAAAACATGTTTTTCATTAATATTTTTGTCTTTCTGGAACTGATTAATTGGATTTACATTATTTCCATCCATCCATCCATTTTCTCTGCCGCTTATCCTCGCGGGGGTATGCTGGAGCCTATCCCAGCTGACTTTGGGTGAGAGGCGGCATACAGATTTACATTATTTCCTATGGGAAAATTTATTTGGTTAGTGTCCATTTCGGTTAGAGTCAAACCTTCTACAACGAACTAATGACGCTAACAAAGTTTCCACTGTAGCTGTAAAAATACTTTCCATCGCTGCACCCCCAAAATCTGTGGTAAATCACTCTAACCTTATGCTACTGTCCAATGATAATTTGAAGCATGCTGGGTTGGAAGAAGAAAATACGTTATTGTCTTTAGGCCTTGTAGTGCTTTCTGTTGTTGTTGCTATAGAAACACAGACCTAAAACTCAGAATGATGCACCGATGCTTATTTGCATGACGGGACAGGTGATATTTTTGCATCAGAAGGAAAAAGGTTGGTGTAGACCAGGAAAAAGTCTGGAAAGCGATGCAAAAAACCAATAGTATCAAAATATAAAAGAAAAATTCACAATACAAATAATAATACACAGCCTGTTTACATAAAAGACTCCCAACCACACCTAATTTGCCTAGCTGGCACGTTGAGGAGATTGTTTAGTTTTATCCTTCATCCTTCCATCTTCACATACACACACACAGGCGGTCTCGCTTTGACTTTGAAGTTTTCCTGGATCGCCTTGAAAGGCCTTTGCTGTTGCCACGGTAGCAGGCAGGCAGGCAGGCAGGTAAAGCAGACATCAAGCTGAGCACTTCATTAGCCAGTAGCCTGATGGGCCACTTTCTGGGTGCTTAACAGTAAATGAGGCATCGACTTGACTCTTTAGTGATACTAACAGCGAGCGTCATTAATGCAACAGCGGCTGTGTCTGCTGTTTTAAAGCTTTTGTTGCCGGGCGGACTTTGACAAGCGCAAACAATAAGCGGACATAAGCATCAAATGTCACCTTGTGATCTTTACGCTGAATACTAAGTGGGAAAAGCGTTTTTCATACTCACACAAAGAGACTGTCAAAAAAGTAGATTATAAAATTGAACACAAAGATGTGTGCATATATATTAGTAAAATATATGCAATAAGGGATGATCCGAAAAAGAAAAAACATCCATGCTCAAAGTAAATATCTTTCCTCCAACGACTGGCATATCTCTCAAGGGTGAATGACGGCACCATGACTGGACTGTGTGTGGCTTGAAATGGGCCTGAGGATTTTGAATGGGCTTAGTCTGAGTATTTATTGCATAGAACCCATTCTAAATTCTACCAATAGAACTGTAATCTGCTTGTGAACAAATAATGCCTTCCCCTTAATGTTCCGCTTTGTAGTGAAAGTACTGCTGGATAAGTGGGGGGTGTTGTGCTACTGTAAAACGAAATGGCACAGAGACAAACAGCAGGGCACAGAAATATAAATTTTTTTCTTATACTAGTATGACGTATTCTAATAATATTTTTGACTTTATTATCATAACATTGTCGCATTCACCCAAACTAATTATCCTAAAATTTCAACTTAATTCTTAGTTTGGTTTGTTCCTTATATTAAAACTATTTTCCTATAATATTCCAACTTCATGCTATTTTTTCCTGTTAATATAATAACTTCACTCCCTTAATTTTTTTGTCTATATTCCTGTAAAATTACAGTTTTTTTTCAATTTTTGCTGTTGTTTTTTTTAATTTTTATTGTTTAAATCGTATTTTTAGAATGTGCCGAGGGCCAATAAAAAAAAGCAGTCATTGGCAATAAATGGCCGCCGGGCCGCACTTTGGACACCCCTGCTTTAAATTGCACCAAATTTGGTACACACCTTTAGGGGACTGACACGCACATGTGTGTAAAATTTGAGCAAGATTGGTGTAAAAACATGGCCGCCATATGGCAAAACGTCTTTGCAGGGGCATGTGTGTGTGTGTGACTTAGACTTACTTGTCCAATAGTTATTGACCATTCGTTTAAACATTATAAAACTTTGAGGATATCTGTATTAGTGTTCCCTCGTTCCATCGCGGTTCACCCTTCGCAGACTCGCTGTTTCACAGATTTTTTAGTGCAATTTTAGTGCTTAAGAAGAATTGCATTGTAGGAAGTTGAGCGTTGTAGTTCTGTGCTTTAGTGTCTCTCTATTCTCTCTCTTCTGTCTACCCCGCCCATTGTCTCCTGCGTCCTGATTGGCTGTAGACCATTGTCAATCAATCTCCTTTGTGCCGTCGCCTGTTGTGGTCATGGCTAGCAAACTAGCTAACCGTGTGAGCTGCTTGCTCAGCGCCAATACTGTAAACAACAGAAGAAACAGAAGAAGCTAACCGTGTGAGTGAAATACGACGACAGGAGCCAGGACGAAGAGGCACAATCAGAGGAGTGTCCAACCTAGTAGGTTGATCATTAAAATTGAAATGAAGGTTTCAACTTCTTTGGGAGTGTTTAAACAAGAGAGGTCCTCCGTCCTCCCGTAATTGTGTCGAAGCGTCTTTGGGCAAGATACTGAACCCCCATTTGCTCCTGATGCTGCGTCATCAGTCGGTAAATGTGCCAGCAGTGTCAAAGCGCTTCGAGTGCCTTGGAGGTGGAAAGGTGCTATGCGAGTGAAAGACCATTTACCATGTAATAACTGTAAAAAAATAAAGTTGACTACTTTGCGGATTTCACTTATACTACTTTGGGAACCTATCCCCGCGATAAACGAGGGAACGCTGTACATGAACGTGAGCATGCCATCCAAACCATTTTGACCACAACCCATAGGGGGTGCCTTAATTTTTCACATGGCCGTATTTATGCGTCACATGGCCGTATTTATGCGTCACCCTAGCATTAACATTCTGTCTGCGTGGAAGTAATAATAAAACGCCCCTGTGTCTATCAGCTTTTCAGAGTTTCTACACCAGGCTCTGATCTGTATGTCCTCTCATCACAGTTTTCAGACTCTCAGGTCCCACAGCACTCACAGAAATATTAAAAAGCTTCAAAGAAAATATAGTGCACTGCCTTGTTAATGAAAAAACTCCACCTCAAATCAGGATTAATCGTGACTGGTCTCTTCTGATCAAAGAGCTACAAACAACTCCTAATACAGTGTGAAATAATAAAGGCTTAAAATATGTGATTGAACTCAGAGCAAATGCTTTTCATGTAGCAAAAAATATCATATTTAAGGATGGGTATATTACGTACCGTAGTCTTAAATTGATTATATTCATCATTGTTATTTTGAAAATACAATTTATAATTATAATTTAAATTTGATAAATTTATTTTAAAGGGATGGGAGAATCGCTCAGAATGTTCTGAACTGATTTTTCCATGCCCATGTTTTCAGTATTGAGGAGAGAAATACGGCCTGTGTGGGTATCGAGCACCGATTCTCAACTGGCGGGGCGCGATCCACCCGTTTTTAGTGGGTCATGGGTCTTAATCTTACGCTTTTATTCGGAAGGGGATTTTTATGCAGCGGTGCGTCTTCTATTAACCCTTCTATAAGTTGCGACAGTGCTCTGTAGCGCAATTTTAAACCCACTGTCATAGAAGGCCGACAACGTAAGCTTGTAAGATGCTGAATGTGCCATACCTGTCTGTTGTTGAGCCTTAGAAAGTGTTTGACTGTAAATTTTCATTTTGTTTATGTGGAATTTGCATCTTACTTATCTATTTAAATCACATATTTAGAGGTGTTCGAAATTGCCGTGTAAAATCGCTAATGCTAATCGTTAGCACAAATATAACATTTTCAATGTAAATTACCATCGAGCTAGTGCATTTTTAATAATGCATTTAATTTATGTTGCACGTCACAGAGAAATGATTTTGTATTATATGTAAGTTACAAATTACATACTTTTATTTCTGTAGGTTTAGTTTAACAGAGCTTCAACATAAAGGCTCTGAAATGGAACTCAACTGGAGTCCTTCTTGAGAAGCTGCTGAGCTCGCCAACCTTGGAAAAATGTTATTTGATTTCAGGCACTGACTGAATTTTAGTGAACTGCAAGCACTTGCTAGGAGTAGCAGCTGCAGGACGCAGGTATAAAAGAGGAGCGCTCTGATTCGCCGTGAGCAACTCCAAAAAAGGGCAAATTCGTACAAACAGAGCAACAAAATGTACAAGCGTAATTACAGGTCAAAATGCGTGCCTAACACAAAAAATAAGTACAATGAGTACATGTTGGCAGCAAAATAGAAAGCCTTTAGGGACACATTTTACTAAAATAATTTTGAGTTTGTGGGTAAAAACGTATTCTTCGGCACTGTTCTTTTGCACTACCTCAAACATTTATAAAAATTTAAAATTTAATCATATTTGAGAAATTAGACACAAACCAGCTGAGAACCAGTGGTATAGATCAAGTACAACAATCACATTTCAGCTGGCATTTAATCACTGTATCTCTCTTCAGTTGACTTATCTTCAGTGGATAATAAGTCTATGCTTCTATCCAACCTTTACTGACTACTCAAAAGTTTCATTTCTATAGTATTGTCCATTGAGAAGTATTAAAAAAATGCTTATGAGATACTGTGAAGAAAACTGTTGTCTTACTGTACCTGACTGCATCCTCTAGTTTGGCTATCTTCCTCATGGCCTCCGTTCTCTCTTTCTCCATCTCACTGTGCAGTGCTAGAACCTGGGAGAAAGAGAGAGAGAGAGAGAGAGCAACAGTGAAGATCAAAATGCAGCACATAAACTATATACTACAATTTATGGTGCCCTTTTCATGTCCCACCGGCGGAATACAGACCAATAAGGTTGTTATTAGCATGTGGCCTGAACTATTGGAAAATCATCAATACGACACAACTTTCATCTACAAAGGGTTCAATTAACTTCCTCTCCTTGAATGAAGTGGTGCAGAGGCCTGTTAAGTTCTTGCAGGTGTATCAAGCCACTGTACTTTGAAGATGACCCAGGTGCAGGTCCAGTCTTTAAACCCGATCTTAACCTAAAAAGTCTGGTCCGGCTCAGCTCATTAACAGTGGCTTGTTTATGAGTGGCTTGCTGCTTTGAAGACGACTTGTAGAATTTAGCTTGGACCTACATACCCACGCTGATGTTCTAGTGAGTAAATGACTAAATAACATGATATTGATGTACATTCAAATACATCTTCCGTTGTTGTTGGTCTTACAGATCTAACCCACTCATTGTCCCATTGTCCATGTTCTCCACCTGTTAATCGCTTTCTGATTTTACAACAACAAACTAAAAAGAGTCCACACTTTGATCTTTACTGGACCTGAATCCCCATTTTCAAGATAGTTCGACCAAGTTCGAGCACGCACGTTTGTGTTGTAGCTGAGCTGCAGTTCATCTTTCTCCTGCTGAAGCTTCAAATCCTGATCCTGAACAGAGACAGTAGATGAGTGACATTGCAAAGAATTCAAATCTCTTTTTGCACCCGTCTCGTACCCTAACTTGTGTCTGTCTCTGATGTTCGCTGACCAGGAGCTGCTGTTTGAGCTGGGCAATAGTGTTCTCAAAGTCCTCCATCACCTCAGAGGCCTGCAAGAGAGAGAAATGTAAAGAGGCAAAGAAATGACCATATTTGTAGGATAAGAGAGAAGAATTGTAATGAGAGGAAAAAAAGGGCACAAAGTAAAAAAAAAGGACAGAATCTTACAAGAAAAAATTTGTTAAAGTTAAGTCAAAGTCACACAAACAAAAAAATGACCGTGATATAAAAAACAACTTTTTTTCCACATCGAAATCATATGCGGCTGTCCCTGTAATCCAGTCCTGAGAAAGAACAATACAGTGTTCCCTCGTTTATCACGGGGGATAGGTTCCAAAAATAGCCCTCAATAAGTGACATCTGATTTTGGGATGGGGGGTGCGTGGTGCTAGTGTGTGGGGGGGATCCCTTCCTCTCTCCCTTTGGTTGCTGTGGTGTGGTGGATGTGGGGCGGGTGGGGGCCGCGGGTGGATGGGAGCGGGTGTCCTTGCGGGCAGGGGGCAGGGTGTTCTGTGTGGCGCTGGCCGGGATCGGCCAGGGGATGCTTACTCTGGGGTGGGGTGGTCGGGGGGTGGCCTTGGTGAGAGGCTTGGGGGTGGGATTGGCAGGCGGTCCCCGCTACTTGCTGGTGTCTGGCCAGTCAGACACCTGGCTGGCTGTTTCCTGGCTGGCAGCTGTCTGGCGGGTCATGTGCTTCGGCGTCCGGCGGGGGGTCGCTCCTCTCATGGGCCCTGTCGTGTGGTGCTTGCTTTGCTTGCTTGTGGGGCCCGGTTCTCTTGTGGTTGCTATGCTGTGGCTCCCTGGCCAGCCGTGGCTGTGTATGTGTGTCACATGGACGCGGTTCCTGCTGTTCTGGTGGCGGTCAGGTCTGCCTTGGGGCGTGTGGCTGGCAAATGGTGTTTGGCGGTGGCATTGTGGACGCTGCCTCCGGTGGGGCTCCGGTGTTGGGGGTGCTGAGGGTACCGTCTCTGGGGGGTTGGTGGTTTGTGGTGTCTGCTGCGTCCCATAGCTTGCCCGAGCCTGTGCTGTGGTGAGTGGTCTGTCGGTCATGTGTCCTCGGTCCTCCCCGCTCGGTTTGGGCGATGTTGGGGGGTGGGCATGTGGGGCCCTCATCCTTCCTGTTTCGCTGCACCAGTTCACATACATACAGGACTTTGGGTGGGGTGGTCTATGGTCGGGCGTGGTGGGGGAGTGGAGTTGCCTTGTGGAGGCTCCTTTGCCCCTGGCATGCCTCTGACTCTGTCGCCCCTCAATTTTAATAACACAATTGACACTTAGGGTTTGGGGGGGGGGCACAGGGGTTTGCTCCGTGGAGGCTGGTGCTGGTGCTGCCGCTTGGGCCTCCGTCGGGTGGGTGGGGGGTCATCCCTGGGCAGGGCGGTCCTGTGTCCGGGGCTGGGCTCCGTTCCCAGGGGGCGTGGGGTGGCGGGAGGGACTGGCGCATCTGCCGTGGGCAGGCTCCTTTCCGGTTGCGGGGTTGTCTCTGGGCCTGCTGGTGTGTGGCCGCCGGTGCCCATCAGCCCTTGTGGGGTGTGAACTCTCGCCGGTCTCAGGGGTTGGCTGACCTCCGGCCTGCCAACGCCATGTTTCTGGTTGGGATTGCCTCTCTGCGGCCCCTTCCTGGTCTTCCCGGGGGGGGGGAGGGCTCTGTGGGCTGGCTCTTGGGGGGCTGGTCTTTGTGCTGCCTGCCCCTGTGGGCCCGGTGGCTTTCTGGCGGTGGGGGCTCGTCCTGGCTGTGTGGGGCGGAGCTTGCTGGGTGGTGGGAGGCAGTCTATCATAGTTAATAATTTCATTTAATTAATCCGTTTCACATCAATTGCAATACATTTGTTCACTTCCTGTATTCCAAATGTACTCTTTGCTAGTTTAAAATGCATAGGAAAATGATAAAGTAATATGATAAGGTAATATAAGGTAATATAGTGTGACATGGTGATTAATCACGATTAATTCATTTGAAAACCATGATTAATCTGATTAAAATTTTGACTCATTTGACAGCCCTAGTTTTTACATTTGGTGGACTTCTAACCAGGATTTTTATGAAGTATTTGTATTTTTTTTATTATTAACAAATATTTTATTATATTAACAAATTCATGTATGGTGGGTCTATTTATATATTGTATGGGAATTTTGACATTCATTTATTAACCCTCCAGGCGAGTTAACCTTCCGGTTAACATATTATTCTTGTAAAATTACAACTTTTTCCCCTCAAAAAAGTAGGTGTGAGAGGGTGTGGGGACGGGCTACTTTCAGAAAATTTCTTCAAAGTTGGCAGGTCTGTCCATGTCTTTATTCATGCTTGAACTATGCTGGTGCCAACAACTCAAACAGTTGTACACATAAATAAATATTACAGGTTGTCAATAGTATCTCAGAGGGGGTGTAAAAAAATGTCTGGACCCTAGGGGGCGCATGACAGAAAATAATTGAGAACCACTGCCCTATGGTAATGGTAATGCTTTTATTTGTTTTGAACATTGCACAATTCAACATGTCCGAAAAGCAGTTGGAACAAGCTTGTTTAATTCTACCCCCTCTCCATGTCTCAACAATTACTTATAGCTTTTTCCATTCGTCTTTTAAATGTCATCATTTTCTAATACGGGGAGAAAAGAGTAGATAAATAGATAGCATATGCAATGATGAATGAAATATGCACTGCTGCTTAGATCTTTAGGCAAAATGTGGCCAGTGGCTTGTAACATTCTGCAGGAGTTACCTTAGCTGCAGACAGAGCGTGCTCCTTGCGTAAATGGCTCACGTCGGCCTCGTGTTTGTCTTGGAACTTCTGCAAGGTTTGCTCAGACAGCACGCTTTGTTCATCCTTCTCTTTCTGAAGGACCATAAACCTGTGGACAGGTCAAAGCATCACGGGTGGTTCAAAAATAATAATACAGCACACTGGTACAATATCAAGGTCATCATCCTATCCTTTCTTGGTCAAACATCTCCAGACCTTCTGTTAGACTCCTGCAGTTCAAAATTGATGGATGCAAGGTGGATCTCCAGCTGGGCCTTCTCTTGTGTCACTTTCTGATGCAAGGCATTGCTTTGCTCCACTTCCACAGACTGCTGCCTCACTTGCTGCTCCAGCTCATGCACTATGTGCACCTATAGACCACATAAACACATGCATCCATTATAAGACCCCCATTATTCCACAACTTTCTATGTTCTCAAGTGTGCATCTTTAGCTGTAACTGTTTAGGAGCGAGCCTGAACTTACGGAGAGGTCGACTTCAAATAAACTCTTTTACACTGATTTCCCCTCCAAGATATGTGAGTCATCAAACAGCAACAACATCTTTGCTACACAAACTGTGCCAAAGGTCGTAGCAGCACTGCAGCAGCATGGGAACAATCTTATCATGTGAATCTATCTTAGAAGATGTCTCCTTGCCTTTTCTTCTCTCACTTTAAAAAAATCTCAACTACAGCAGTTTCTGAAGAGTTTGAGCTTTAAAGCTGTGACTGCAAGCAACTATACTATCAACATACCCCACTTGAAGGACATGCATCAACACTGTATTTGTACATAGTATTTGTACACTGCAAAGCTGAAATCCAAGCAAGATTAAATTATATATTTTTTCTTACCAGACACCTTCTGTTAGTTAGTTGCTTAAGTACTGTAACATGTACTAAAATATGAGTTTTATATATATATACACAGTATATACAGTATATATTGTTATTTCCGCCAAACAAAGTACCCTACATGTTGCTGACTCAATGTCTGTGCATTTTTTGGTCCTGTCCACTAGGGGTGAGGGAAATTAATCGATTCTTAGATGCACCGCGATGCGGACATTGACGATTATTAACCGATTCATAAATGTCAATAATCGGTGCTGGTGGAACAAAAAAAAGGGGGAAAAAAACTAAAAGCAGAAATGTCGCCCGGACAGTTTATGGTGGTGTACCTAAGACGCTACCAGAATGGCTGAGTGTAAACTCCGACCGCACCCGTTGGATTTAAAGCAAGCACCTGGAAGCACTTTGGCTTTCATGTAGCTGAAGGTAAAAATGAGCTTGCAATATGCAAGCTTTGTCATACTTTGTCAACAAGCTTAAAATATTTTGGGAACACGACAAATATGACAAACTACATAGCACGTTTCCACCCGAACCAGGACGAAAAACAACCACCTTAAGCTGCTGCCAACCAGAGAACCATTGAGCAGGTGATAACTAATTTTCCACCCGACTCGAAAGCGAAAGGCGAAGCGAATCACAAAGTCAATCGCAACTTTTATTGCGAAGGATTTGTGGCTGTATCCGATTATTGAGAAGTAGGGCTTTCGTGCTTTGTTGCGCACTTTGGAACACAGATAGAGCGTCCCATCGCTTAGATTTTTTTATTTTGGTAACTCAGAATATGTTGAAGTTTGTTAATTTTATACATGCTGCTACTGGTGCACTTTATTTTTCCTGCTGGTTCTGTGCAATGGGAAGTCTGTTGGTAGATGTAACCTTCCAATTATTAAAAGATAATGGAAGTAAATTAATCTGTTTTATATTTATTTTAAATGTGGATCATTACAAATATGCTTTGTTTTAGTATTACATACTGAGTAAAAAGAAATTATAGATAGAAAAAAATTATGCATGAAAAAGCTGACAAACTACTAACCACAAAAAAAGATGCATCAAGATGCATCGATAATCGTTTTATCATCGCATCGCAGGCCTCTGAATCGTAATCGTACCGAATCGTGAGGTGGCCAGAGATTGCCACCCCTACTGTCCACAGGGAAACGTTCCTGGAATTTTTTTTTGACGGTTTGAAAAAAAATTGCATCTACTCTATGCCGGATTAGTAATAGTCGCATCCAGACGAGTACGGATCACCGGGTGAAAACGACATAATACACAAGGCACCTAAAGTAGGTTTTTCCGGCCCCTTTTTGTTGAACGGAAATATGGCTTCTATGCATACATTGTCTTTATATATTTGTGTATATGATAGCATGGAATGCTGTATGGGCAGGCTGATAAAGGCGATGAGAGGGCTCTGATTAAAGGTGGAGCGTGCCAGTGGATCTGAATGATAACAGAGGCGGGTGATGACAGGGATGGCAGAGAGATGGAAGAGCAGAGAGCGGTGCATTTGAGCACAAGGGAAAGAGACTTGCGCTTTTGTGTTAGTAGCGCAGGGTGCTAAGACAATAACAAGAGGCCTGTGTTTTGCAGGAAGGCACACGTGCTGACACTTCTGGTCTCTGGCACGAGATGAGAAGAAGCACCTGTCCAAGCTCAGGCTGGTACACCTGGACACTCTCAGTGGGAGCAAATTACATCCACTAATTAGGTGTTCCCGACGTGAATTACTGGGTGTGAACTACATAGGCTACATTTCAAAAAGAGAGGTCTTTGAAGATCAAAAAATATGGAGCGTTTGACAAAGAAAATATACAGCAACTCGATGACAGCCTGGATCATCATCTCATGACATTTATGTCCTGTGTGGATGCAGGTTGTGAAAAGAGCAGCACAACATATTTAAATACAACAGACGTTGAACAACTCGGATTTCTGACAAAAGTTTAAAGGGAAATACGCCTTTTAATCACACAAAACGCTCATGCATGATGCCATGCAAGATGTCCGTGTATCATGCAAGCTTTTGCTTTAGCTTTCAGTGGCTTTTCTGCAATGTTTATTCTGAAAGGAGTTGGCTTAAGACTCTGTAACTTTGCGGATTTAAACGATTGGAGATGTTCAAAATTTCCCACATCCAGCTTGGGATAGTGATTGGCAGCTCATATGTTACTCTGGCAGGTTTTTTTTTTTTTTTTTTGCCATTTTCACTGTTACTGGGGCTGTTACTATTGGGCAGGTTGAATTGTGATAATCGTGAATAGGTAATAGTCATCCAAACAGACTTGAAAATGGTGCTGTGAGCACAATATCATTGAAAATTGCATTTTTACAGTCTGAAGGCAAAACTTGGAAATAATTCCAGGTCACAGATGAACCGAGCTCGCAAGCTTGTTGCTGTGTGGAGCACGACGTCATCAAAATCCAATAATATTATAGGCAGGAAAAACTGATACCGATATGAAGCGATATCACATTTTGATGCCCATACTGACCGACAATATCAGTCGGATATTGCCTTTGTTGTTATAAGGTTGTATAAGACGGCAGCAGTTTAACAATGGAACAGATTATTCCAGTTATATCAATTCCTCTAAGAGCGAAAATGCGGTTTGAAATCTGAACAAGCTGGACTATAGAAGCCCCACTTTCTACTAATTACTGCACTTTTTCATACAAAATCCTACTAAAAACTAAGAACAGGCTCAATGAAAAGATATCGCTCATTTAACAACAACGCAATTATTAGCACAGATCTTTGACGTATTCCTTCCCTTAAAACAAAACTGCCCATATCTCTATTCTGACCTATTTATATGGAGCAAATGGAAAATGATGGACTACATTCAAGGGATGGGCTGGCGCAACACTTCAGAAGATAGCGGCTTGGCTTTTATTGTCAAGCACCCACTCAGTCACTGTGTCTGCTGTGCTTGGAGTATAGATAACATTCATACACATGCAGTATCTCTGTCCCCTCTTATCTACATTCCCTCCCTTCATACTAGCGTAACCGAGGTCTGTCATGTTACTGTGTATTGAGGACTAAATATGAATAAACTATGCTACAAATCAATAAAGCAGATAAACCATTGCAAAATAAAATAGCAAAAAAGTCATGGTGACATGTTGACATTTGGATACAGCGACTATAGTCAAAGAGGTGCTGTGATAACTCATATGAGATAAAGTTCACTTTGAACATACTTTATTAGGTGTGTGTGTGTGTGTAGTAGAACAGCTAATATACAATGACAGAGGGCTCTTTTCATCCTCATAGGCCTTGTCCGTCCTTAATTATTAAAAAATAGGCCTTACCTGCAGGCCCCACACTGTCCACTGTGTGATGCCTTTCAAATGTGAGCTTGCTGACAGATTTAAGACAAGAAGCAATATGCGTGATTCACGCGGCATGACAGGCCCCCGTGACTGATGACACACTGACAACAATGCTATTTGTGAGGCATTTTAGGTCCCCTGGTGGAGATTAAGCCACATTAAAAGAGCCGCTCCCAACTTTAACCCACATTAAAAAAAAAAAAAAACTTTCATTCAGCATCAAAGGAAGTACAGCATGCAAGTGCAGTCACAAAAAAGTTCGTCTACACGTGGATCAAAGAGTTTTTGACAAATATGACAGCTAGGACACATGACAGTTGCTCTCACCTACAAGTTGCACTTCATTTCACCACAGAGGAGCATCAGTGACTGTTTTATGACCAGGGAGGCTGCACTATCTTGGGAACTACAGTGGACCCTCCAAAGTAGAACACCTTAAGCATCTAGAGAACAAACGGTTTTGCTTTTTCTTTGGGTTTTTTGTGACGCCACCACAGAATGGTACCAGTGATGGCAAAGAGGAATATCGAGCAATAACCATAGAACAGGAAATCAAACTTACAGCAGCATAGGGAAGGGTCTGGCTGCTCAGTACAAAAAGAGCAATACTACTAAGTCATACAAAAAAATAATTATGACACCCCATCAGATTTCTGTCATGTCTGAATCTATTTATTTGTGTAGGCTAATTCTTCTACTCCTGATTTGCTGCACACAAAAGGGTGAAATTCGGTCAAAACATGCACCCTTACTGTGTTGCCTCTGCTATTATTTTTTTGACAAATACACCACATGGTGGCGCTGTTATTAAACCCTATATGTCGGATTGACTTGAAATTTCTCACACAGCTCAGTGCGCTAGATAAAAGACCCACTGTAGGGAATCACCACCACATTTGGTACACACCTTAAAAAGGACTGACAAGCACATGTGTAAAAATCTTTGCAGGAGGACCACGACTATGCTATAAAATTTCCAGCAATTCCAAGAAAACACCAACAGGTAACAGTATGGCTCTGCAAACGCTGTCCTGTTCCCTCTCCGTTACGTGTGCGTCACAGGCATCTTCAAAGGGTGAGCAGTTTTATTTTAAGTTTAGTTTCATCACGCAGTGGTTAACCACTAACTGTTAGGGATGTTAATCAACTGTAGTAACAGTGGCGAGTCAGCATTCACAGACCTGCAAATTCGAAGGACAGGTGAAATGTACAGCATACAGCATGTTGTACACACATCTGGACAATAGTGGCTGTGTGTTGAGTCATTTTTAGTGGATTGTAAATCTAAACTGCTATACAGTCTGTACACTGACTCCTTTAACGTTCAGTCGATCCCTGCACATTCGCGATTCAGCATTTGCGTGGCCGCAAATTCATTAATTTTTGGGTTTAAAACCAAAAAAAAAGTTTTTTATTCAATAGAAAATAGGCCGTTTTGTCTGTAATAATTTATAAATTGGTGATAATACAAGTAAAATGCACATCATACATGGTACAGGTTTTAAAAAGTTGACAGTTTCACCCTTATTCATTTTACATGATTTCCCATGTGCAGTATTTTTGTATGTGCAATAATACAAGTAGAAGTGGTATAGAAAAGAATCAGCTCACATAAATTGTCTGAACACAGTAATCTTCTTAGAGATGAATTGCGCAATACAGAATGCGGAATGAAGTAAAGCACAATGTGTCAGCATTGTGTTGCATGCACACAGTTGCTATAAGCAATGTAATCGGATGTGCTAACAACTTAAGCTTTGAAAGCCCCGAAAGGTGTCCAAAAACCACATGCACACACAGAAACACACACTTTTAGTACTCACGGTGGATTGGGAGCGAGCGTTATACTCGGCTTCCATCTTAGCCAGCCTCATCTTGGTGTTCTCCAGCAGCTCTTGGATGTTGTCTGTGTGCTTCTTCTGCAATTCAAACTTCTCCTGCTCCATCTCTGCCACTGCTGTATGCAGCTGGTAAAGGGGCAGCATCACGTCAATGACACACTGAATTATCTTACACACTTACGCAAATAAATCATCAAGATTCCAGTGTCTTTATACGCATTGTCATAACAGTGTTTTGTTGTTTTTACTTTTTACACTAGTTAACTTCTTAACAATTGTTCAGAAGAATGTTAAAACGCGCAATGTGCATCAAAGTAAACAACTCTGTATTATGCCTTTCATCATAAATAAAGCCATCGTAAATAAAACCAGGTGTGTGCTTTATCATATTTATTTTTAATTGGGTGGGATGTGAAGTAAATGTCAGCTATGCTTTTCCAACTGCAGGAATTACACGAACTATGGTGATGCACATCTTCTGCTGAGATGCTGTTTCTTGGAAACATTGTTGTTTCCTTCCCTTCTATATCGTCAGCAGGGATCTCAGGTTCGCAGGTGTTCCGTCCATCAACCTGTACACCTCACTTGAGTGGGGCAATATTGACTAGGTTTCACCTTGGGCTCTCTTCAGCCACAGCTATCTTGAGCTAGGACTCTAGCTGCTGCGGCTATGCCCTTGGTGACTTTCTTCAGCTGCTTGGGCTCCAACCTAGCCCTCTGGCGGAAGTAGCTGCTGGGAACCCATTGTAGTCAATTTCAATGAGAAAAATGGTTTAGATGGTTTTGTGCTGGCCTTTTAAAACCACTTTGTCGATCAGGTCTTGGTATTTGGCTTTTTTCAGTTGGTGGGAAATGGGCAGTTAGCCTCTCTCCCCAGGGCACCGTTAGTTCAGCAACAAAGACGGTCTTCATGCTCCTGGATAGCAGGACCATGTCTAGTTGTCGCAAGGTCACTGCCACGTTCTCTGGGAAGACAGGCTTTCTCTTCAGGTACGCACCCAGCTCCCAGTCCGAGGTGTGTTGCAAAGTAAAAAATGGCTTCCTGTCCGCCATTTACGAGCCTTGTACCCTTCCCTCACAAAAGGTTATAGCTTTGGATGTTTGGGTCTGTTGTTGTTGGCTTTGACTCGCTGCTGTTTCACCCATTTGGCAATTTCTGTGAAAACTTTATTGTGCCTCCATTTGTAGCACCCTTCTGCCAAAACCTTTGGACAACCGGTCAGGATGTGGTTCAGTGTACAGGAGGTTCTCTGCCCCATCAACCTCATCTTGAGGTTGCTTGGGATTGGCAACAGGTCACCCACAGAGTGCAGGAGAAAGCTCAACTCGGTTGGCCACAGTTCCTTCCAGGACAGCGGTCGCGCCTGTGCCCGGTCATACTGTGTCCATCAACCCTGAGAGACAAGTCAGATCACTTTCACTGGCCGTCCTCCACTGCTGCCTCATGGGCTCTTTGTACCATGACAACTCTTCTGGCTCCGGCATCAGCTCTGCTGCTGCTGGGGCACCTGGAATACCACACCCATGATTTCCTGGTGCTTCAAGTGGGATTTTGCTTCCATCACAGCTTGCTGGTACTTCCACTTTCTGCCAGAAAACAACTTGATGATCCCCAAGACCTTTGAGGAAAATATGTGGTCTGACGAGACAAAAGTTGAACTTTTTGGAAGATGTGTGTCCCATTACATCTAGCGTTAAAGTAATGCCACATTTCAGAAAAACAGCATCACACCAACAGTAAAATACGGTGGTGGCAGTGTGATGGTCTTGGGCTGTTTTGCTGCTTCAGGAACCGGAAGACTTGCTATGATAAATAGAAACATGAATTTTGCTGTCTACCAAAAATGGACAAATGTGATCGACATAATGGGCTAACTACCTGACTACCTGCAAAAGTCACCTTATCATATCAAGGCTCTCATGCAATTGTAAATTTCCATGGCCTCCTCAAACTTTACCTTCTTCTGCCACTCATTTTTCAAGGAGTCGGCGTTCTGATCGGTCATCTTCTTCAGCTCAGCAATCTGCATGTCTTTGCTCGTGCAGATGACATGGGATTCCTTCAGCACACTTTGAACTGTGAGGGCGAGAGCATACAAAAATGCACAAAGAATAGAGCAGCAGTCAGGCTGGTCCTCAGAGTGCATGGAAACACACAAACACAGACATGCATCTCCTCCTATATGTCTGCTGATGCATTAGAGAGTCAATGTGAATAAAGATACTGGAACTGACAAATGGTTGGTGGTTTTTCTTTGCTTTCCATCAGATGCTTACAGAGACAGGCCTCAGCAGAAGAGATGAGAACATACTGAAAGCTAGGATTCTATTGAGGTTTTTTGATTGAGCATCACAGCTGGAGAACGTCCATGTGCAGCACTGCATCTTGTAGAATTCCATCTATTGGGAGGGTTTCACTGGGAGTGTTCTTAGACATTACTATAAACATCCTTGCAATTAACCCTCCAATGCTGTCACCGCTCACCTTTCCTCTCCAGTTTGTGGATCATCTCTTCGGATTCCTTCTGCTTGGCCCGATGTAGAGTCTTCAGCTCTTCAATCTCCACATTCTTTCGATCCAGAATCTGGTTTTGACATGGGATAATATTCAGTGCAATTCATATTCAATGCAAATATCAATTACACTATAGAGATACAAGTATTGGGACATCTAACAATTCAACAAAACAATCACATTCCAATAACTGCTCAAATTAAATTGTCAACTGTCTTTTTAATGGCATTAAATCTCTGAGAAAAATAAATACGTGTAAAAAACCAATAATAATAAAATAAAATAATAAAGCTTTTAAATGCTTAAAATTGGAAAATGTTATTTCTCTTTTATTTGGATTTATGTTTTTTGAAAAATAAAATTGTTAAAAAAACAATGAAATTTAAAAATAATTTTATATTATATATATATATATATATATATATATATATATATATATATATATATATATATATATATATATTATATTATATATATATTTTATATTACACCAAGCTCCTCCAAACATGGCGCTTACTACACTACAGAGGAGTGCCTTCCCCAAACTGGAAGCGCAGAATCTTCCAAAATGTCTTGGTATTGGATAATTAGACAGACACTCCCAATACACTCCCGTCTGGAATAATCCTGACATCTTGCTTAAAAAGAAACCATTAAATTTCCCAACATGGCACGAAAAAGGAATAAGTTGTATGAAAAATATAATTATAGGAAACAACTTTATCTCATTTAACGACCTTGTTACACAGTATGGAATAAATCATAACAAATTTCTTGAATACATACAAATTAAATCCATAATTAAAGCAAGTTTCAGGACCATATCATGGGAAAGCAATACCACTATTGACCAATTTTTAAAAATATCTGCCCCTAAAACATTATCTAAATTATATATTCTACTTTCAAAAAATGACAACACAATTGGAGTACCAATCTCCAAATGGAGCTCAGATTTATCTACAAGCTGTGACCCTGAATTTTGGAAGCAAATATGTCTTAATGCTTCCCGGTTAATCAATAATCCCAACCTACAGCTGATTCAGTTTAAAATCCTTCATAGAGTACACTACACAGGACATAGAATGTTTAGAATGGGCTTAACTGACTCTAACATCTGTACACACTGCTCAGACCATAGAATAGATGACTACTTACACTCCATGTGGACCTGTGCTCCCATTAAAAATTTTTGGCACGGAGTGTGTGAGTACCTATCTTTGGCACTTGGGTTCTCCATTCCTACCTCTCCTTTACTATGCCTGCTGGGCGATCTCTCCACAATTGATGTAGAAACAAATCAAACACAGCTTCTCATCACTGCATTAAGCATCGCCAAGAAAACCATTCTCATCAATTGGAAATCAAGGAAGAAACTGAACATAGCTCTTTACAAAAATCTTTTGTTAGATCATATAGCTATGGAGAGAATGTCTGCTGAATCTAAAGAACAAATGTCAGAATTTCAGTCTATATGGGCACCAATAATTAATTCCCTGACCTGACTCTCAGGGGGGTGAGGGCATCTGTCTCTGCCCCTGGGGGTCTCGTTCATCTGGCGTGGGGTGTGGTCCTGGTCGCTGGGTGGGCCTGGTACCTCGGGGGCGGACGGTGGCGGGCTTGGTGTCCCGGGTCTTCTTTGCTGGGCTGCCTGCCTGGGGGGGCTGGTGGGTGGGGGTGGGGGGGGGTCCGGGTCGGGTGATGGGGCGGGGGCGGGGTCGGGGGGGTCGCCCAGGGGGCGGCGTTGGTTGGCCTCCGGGTTGGTGGGTGGATGGGGTGCTGCATCCTGCGGGTGCCGGGCGCCTACTGCTGCTGGGGGGGCCCGTGTGCGGCTGGTGGCGCTGGCTCTCCCTCGCCTCCTTTGCCTCTGGGGGTGGGGCGGGGACTGCCCTGGGCCCTCCTGCTCGGCTGCCGCGTGGGGCCGTCCGGTGTGGGGTGTGGGGGCCGGCCTCTCCCCCTGGTGGGGGCGCGGGTGCCTGAGCCCAGCTGCCCCCGCGGAGCCATCTCCCCCGGGTGGGAGGGTGGTTTGGGTTGCCCCTTTTTATTTATTTATTTTTATTTTATTTATTTTTTTAAAATTATTTTATTTTATTTTATTTCACTGATTTATGTGTGTGGTGTATGTGTGATAGGTGGGAGCTGCCTGTTATCCTCCGGCGCCTGTGGCTGTCCCCCGGGTGACGGGGGGGCGCGGAGGTGGGGGTCGCGGATGTGCGGTTTGGGCTCGGGGTGGGGGGTGCGTGGTGCTGGGGTGGGGGGGATCCCTTGCTTTCTCCCCTCAGGGACGGGGCCGCTGTGGCTCGGTGGGTGGGGCGTGTGGGGGCCGTGGACGGGTTGCGCGTGGGGGCGGGCGGCGTGGTGTCCATCTGCGTGGTGCTTCCCGGGATCGGCGGGAGGATGCTTGCTCCGGGGTGGGGCGGTCGGGGGGTGGCTTTGGCCGGGGGCTTGGGGGTCGGGCTGGCGGGCGGTCCCTGCTGCCTGCTGGTGTCAGGCTGGTCCTTGCTTCCGGGCCGGCGGTTGTCTCCCTCCCTCCGGGGTTTCCCCCTTGGCGTGTTGGTGGATGGGCGGGGGGTGGGGCGGTGGCCGGTCTGTGGCGTGGCGGGGGGCGGGGCGGGCGGGGGCATCTGCTTGGGCGCCGGGCGGGGGGCCGCTCCTCTTGCGGGCCCGGTCGTGCGGTGCTTGCTTCTCTGTCCCTCCCTGGCGCCTCTGGCCTGCGTGCTTCGTGGGTGCGGCCGTGCTCCGCTCTATGTGGGGTCCGGTGCTCTTGTGGTCGTCGTGGTGTTGCTCCCTTGCCGGCCGTGGTGGTATGCGGGGGGCGCGTGGGCGCGACTCCCGCTGTCCTGGTGGCGGTCGGATCTGCCTTGGGGGCGTGTGGCTTGTCCGTGGTGTTTGGCGGTTTGGGGGTGGCGCTGTGAACGCTACCTCCGGTGGGGCTCCGGTGTTGGGGGGCGCTGGGGGTATCGCCTCTGGGGGGTTGGGTGGGCCGGACTGGGCATCCTGGCGGGCCGGGTAGGGCCTGTGGTGTGTCCTGCGGCACGCCCGAGCCTGGGCTGTGGTGGGCGGCCGGTCGGTCATGTGTCCTTGGTCCCCCCCCTGCTCGGTTTGGGCGGCGTTGGGGTGTGGGGCCCCCGTCCTTCCTGTGCCACTGCACCACCTCACATATATATAGGACATTGGGGGGTGGCCTACGGTCGGGCGTGATTGGGGAGGGGAGCTGCCTTGCGGGGCTTCTTTGCTCCTGCTGTGCCACTGACCTGTTGCCCCCCAATTTTAATCGCAGAGTAGACACTTAGGGTTTGGGGGGGCTGGCCAGGTGAGGGGCCCTCCGAGCGGCAGCTGTCCCCCGATTTTAATTGCATCATTAGCTATCATCCACATACACTCCATATACATGCACACAGATACACCATCCTCTTTTATTTTATTTTATTTATTTATTTATTTTTTTTTTTTTAATTGCATCATAGACACTATCACACCTTATCACATACACGGGTGGGGCGGGCTGGATTGGGGTGCCTTGTGCACCTCGGCGTCTGCCCGCCAGGGTCGGCGGTGTGGCCGGGGGCCTGGCCGTCGCGGTGGCTCGCCCGGGGCGGCCTGGCCTGTGGGGTGCCCTTGTCTGGTTCGCCTGCCCTTCCCTGGGGTGGCCCTCTGGGGCCTGTTGATGCCGGGGCTTGCGCCGGGGGGGGGCGGCTTGCGGTGCCCCCCCTGGACTGACACGTGCCGCGGGCGCCTCTGCGCTCTTGGGGCGGGTTCGGCGGTCTCCGGGGGGCGGTGCTGGTGCTTCGGGTGGCCCGTGTGCTGTCGCGGCGGCCGGTGGTTGCTGCGCTGTGGCGGCTGCTGGGGCGCCGGGCCAGCTGGTGGGTTGGGCTTGGTCATGCTTGCGGGTACTGTGGGCCTGGGTGGCGGGGTGGGGGTGGGGGGGCGGGTGCCCTGGGGCCGGGCTCGCTGGGGGGGGTCGTGCTCTGCCGGGCGCTTGGGCGTCTGTCGCCGTTGCGCTTTGTGCGCTGCCGGGCCGCTGTCTGTGTCCTCGCCTCCCCCGGTCTGTCTGTGGGCTTGTCGGGGGTGGGGCTCCGGTGCGCGGGTGGTGCGCTGTCGGCTCTGGTGGCATGTGGCTGGTCTGGCTTCTGGTGGTTTGTGGGGGCCGTCGGCTGGTCGGCTGCTGGTCTTGCCTTCTCGGCTCTGGTGCTTGGCCTCCCTGCGGCTTGGGGTGTGGTGCTCCCGCTCTCTCTTCGGGGTTTGCTGGCCCGCGGGTGTCGGTTGGCGCTGTGTGGTGGTTCGCCTGGCTGCTCGCCCGTTTTCCCGCCTGCCTGCTCGGTTTCCCGCTCTCCTCCTCGCTGACTCCCCTGTCTGCCTCGCTGGCGGCGTCCTACCGCTGGGGGGGTGTGGCCGGGTGTCTTCCTGCTCCCCGGCGGTCTGCGCTCTCCGCCCCTGGGTTCTGAGTCGTATGTCTGGGACCCCGGGGTCCCCGGCTCCGCTGCTCCTTGGGTTACCAACGGGGGATAGGGTGGGGCTTCCGGGTGTCGGGCAGTCGACCACTGTGTGTGTGTGTGTGTGTGTGTGTGTGTGTGTGTGTGTGTGTGTGTGTGTGTGTGTGTGTGCGCGCTTGAGTAAGTAAGAGGGTGTATGAGCGTGCGCATAGGGGTGTGTTTGTGCGTAGGAGTGTTTATGTGCGTGTGTGTGGGTGCGTAGGAGTGTGTATGTGCGTGCGTGTGTGTATTTTTATTTATTTATTTATTTTAGTTATTTATTTTGGGGGGGGGCATACAGGGGTTTGCTCCGTGGGGTCAGGTGCTGGGCGATACATCTCTGCCGCCCGTGCCTCCGCCGGGTGGGTGGAGGGTGTGCCTCCTGCATCCCTTGGCGGGGCGGCCCTGTGTCGGGGGTCGGGCGGGGGTTGGCCCGGGGCGGGCCGGGCTCCGCTCCCTGGGGGTGGGGGTGGCGGTGGGCGGGAATTGGCGCTTCCGGCGCGGGCGGGCTTCTTTCCGGCTGTGGAGGCGTCTCTGGGCCTGCCGGTTTGTGGCCCCCGGTACCCGTCTGCCTTTGTGGGGTGTGATCTCTCGCTGGTCTCAGGGGTTGGCAGTCCTCCGGCCCGCTGGCGCCCTGTCCTTGGCTGGGATTGCCTCTCTTCGGCCCCTTACTGGTCTTCCCGGGGGGGGGGCTCTCTGGGCTGGCTCTTGGGGCACTGATCTTTGTGCTGCCTGCCCCTATGGGCCTGGTGGCCTTCTGGCGGCCGGGGCCCGGCCTTGCTATTTGGGGCGGGACTCTCTGGGAGGTGGAAGGCGGCCCCTTTCCTTTCATGCACTCTCAGTGACAATCACACGCCCACACATTCCTGCACCTTTATATATATATGAAGTCTTCCTTACATACAGAGATACCTGTACATATGCACACTCACAGTACATACGTACTTCCCCACATTACTCACTGAGTTAACCAGGGTGTTATTATGTTGTTGGTTTTATTACAGCGACGGTGATTTCAGCAGTATGACTATATATATATATATATGTGTGTATGTGCGGTATGTGTGTGTATATATATATATATATGTATATATATATATATATGTATATATATATGTGTATGTATGTGTATGTATGTATATATGTGTGTATATGTATTTTTTTTTTTTTTTTTTTACAATGATGTGCATTACAGTAACTTTGATTCTATTCACTATCATGGATAATCATTTCATTACTACAGTTATGTGTGACTGTTTCAATGCGGTATTATCATGGTGATCACTATCATAATTCATCATTTCATGACTGCTATTGTGTGCGACTGTTTCAATGCAGTATTGTCATTGTGATCACTGTCATAGTTCATCATTTCATGACTGCTATTATGTCTGATTGTCATTGACAGCTTTGTCATTGTGGTTGTTGATATTGATTTGTCCTTTATCCTTGTTCGTCTTTATAGTTGTCACGGACATTTATTTGCTGATGTCGTTCTGTATGTTTCTGTTGTTCTGTCACAATTGTTGTTGTTGCTGCTGTTGTCCTTGTCTCTTGTCTCTCTTTTTTTTGTTTTTGTCCCCTCTCGCCCCCCCCCCCTTTTTCCTTTTCTCTTCTTCTCTGTCCCCTCCTGCTCCGGTCCGGTCGCTCCAAATTTGCTTTATAACAAGCATCAAGGTCGAATAAATTTTGTATGACAGGGGAAGTGTATATCACACTTCTCTCTGGCAGAGTAAATCTGTTGAGCACTTGACGGCATTTAGGTATACAATTCTATCTGCTTTAAAGGCTGGACAGGACAGGGGTTAAAAAAAAAAAAAAAAAAAAAAAAAAAAAAAAAAAAAAAGGATAATTAGACAGACATAGCACACAGTTTTTCATTTACTCTCCGTTTGATGGAAAATATGTAATGTTCCATATGCACAGCTAATCCTTAGGAGGCTGCCGTGTAAATGAGTAAATCAACACCTGAACGCAGCACCTGTGCCGAGATGCTGATGCGGTAACTACATTTACATGATGCTGAACATCTGTGTGCAATTAGTAAATTAGACCATGGAGGTTTGAAGCGCTTGAAGTGAAGTGTAAAAAGCCCTGCGATGATTTTTGGTTCAAAAGTATTAAATATGCCAAGACCTTCCTTTTAAAACAACAACAAAAACAAAATTTTGATTTAATTAATAACATGATTTTATGGATGAAAATGGCAGACAAATGTGTATTTTGACATTTTGTTGTCCAGCAGCCCATTTCTGTAAACTGAACATGGGTGATGAAAGGAGGGTCAAAGTTCACAACACATTTAGGAATACCCCATTTTCTCCATTTGACAACCCCATGCAGTGAAAACATCTTTGTAGGAGAGAAATGCGCTGACACAGTGCCTGGTCCTGCACAGAGAGTGCATGGGACGTGAGGAAATGATAGCTTTTATGGTGGCAATTTTGGGAGGCTTTTCATTCCTTTTTACACCTCATCCCTGCTGCTGCTGCTCCGAGGACCCGGTGAGGAGAGAAAAACTGGCTTAGAAATTCCAGGAATATGCTTTCTGGAATATGCTTTGTGGAAACATGCGCAAATTTCATTAGGGTCGTCAGGTGGGCACCCTCCTTTCGATAATAGACCCACTGATAGGCCCATGGCACCTCCAGAGAGCTCATTGGCAACACCTGGCGTCCCAGGTGTGCCCCCCTCTGCTCGTTGCGCTCGATCCATAACCACTGGTTGCTTCTTTCATCCGCTTCAGAGACTGATCTTATTGTCTGTCGCAGAGCGTGTCCATGAATGTCAAGGTCTTCCATGAGTCTGATGTTAGAGGAAGCCACAAAACTTCTGCATGCAACTTCAGCCGGATAGACGTTGGCCTTCCATCCTCGTTGTTGTGCATCTGCTGCCAGGTCTGTGTAATGCAGTTTCTTTCGTTCGTAGGCCTTTTCAGTGGAATCCTCCCATGGGACGGTGAGCTCTATGATGTTGACCACCTTTAGTGAAGGGGACCATAGCACCGAGTCTGGCCTGAGGGTGGTGGTTGCAATCTCTGGGGGAACGATTAGTTGCTTGCCAATATCAACTAGCATCTTCCAATCCCGCGCCATGGCCACATTAATTAATAATAATATTGCTAAAGCACCTCGCCATAGCACTTCATATGCAATTGATTTGTTAAATTTACATTGTGCTATGACACTGACAAAATAATTACAAGGTGAGAATGTCAGCATGAGTCAATATGGTTTATTCACTTTGAAGACTGGAGACCGTTTGGAACATCCATCCATCCATTTTCTATACCGCTTCTCCTCATTAGGGTCGGAAACTCCACACAGAAATGCCCAACGGAGATTCGAACCCAGGTCTTCCCGATCTCCAGACTGTAACTGCGTGGCCAACATGCTAACCACTAGACCGCCGTGCGGCCCCGTTTGGAACAAAATGCCTTTAATTTGATGGATGATTTGATGTTGCTTGGTTGCAATTTCATGTTTGACCTTGTATAAATACCTCACCTTAAGGTCAAGGTCACCAAAATATGTCATCACCTCTCATCACCAAAAATGAATCTGTTGAGCGGCTATCTATGACATTTTTGGAGAATGACTGAACATTGCACTATTTTTGTAGTTTATTTGTTTAGTGTGTTTGACCTTGCTGTGACCTAGACCTATATGCTTTGACCTGTCAATACCTCTGAACCAAAAAACCTATGTGGTGAATATGAAGTGTTTTGGTGTTGATATGCGAGTCTAAGAGGGACAGAATAAAAGGTTACAAGAAAAAAAAAATTCTTCAAAGAAAAAGTTGCAATGTTGAAAGCATGTCACACTAAAACTAACATTAAAATGTATTTATTTAGTGCAGAGCATATCTTGACCTACACTGGTTTGGTTTTAGCGTATTTAATGAACAAAATATGAAAAATCCTTCTGTTTTTCCTGTATAAGGCTCTCTGTGAAAAAAGTATGGACACCCCTGCTATACATCATTCAAATGGGGCTAATTAAAGTGAAACCTTCCATGAGGCTCGTCAGCAAGCGCCCCTAAATCACTTCTCTTTGAAGCCATTAGATGGAATACGGAGTCAAATACAGAGGAAATTAAATTGGACATAACTCACCATCTGTGTTTAATTAAAGAGAGGGGAGGGAGAAGCTGGCTGTCATTCTGTCTCATCAAGCACAAAGCATTGGGCATCTTAAAGCGGAGAGAAAATTGCAGTGCCCCCCCCCCCGTTTTATTAAAAGCGTCTGTCGCAGCAAAGGAAAGTCATGCAGCAGACCTGACAGATACCAGGTGCTTGTTCTGCAGCCTACTATCTGATGGGCACCCAGTGTGAAATAAACCATCTTTTAAGGCTTTGAAGAGATGATGGTGTGAGGCATGGAAGGAGAGATTTGAGTCTTTTCTTTTTATTAGCCACCACAGGCACTGATAAGCTTTATAATGCAGTTTAAGTAGCTGTGAAGAGCTCTCAAGTTTGCAAATGTGAACGTCCGGTCCGACAGTCCTCGTAGGTAAGGAACGATTGAAGATGCAACCACTAAAATAAGGGACATTTGATCCAAACTGGGCCATATAGCACTTTACGGTACAATCAAACCTTCATTTCCCCTCAAAACACCCCTGTTTTCATGTGATTCATTTTTCGACAACATTTTTCACCCAAATTTTGCCTCGCTTCTCATACAGTGTTGCGTGTAACAAATTGTTGTATTCTCCGCTTTAGTACGTTGACAGTATTGCATGTTTATTCAGCAATGTTGGACCACACATCCAACACCAAATCTCGCGACACTTGGTTTACACAATACTGTGTTATCCTGCAAGGCACATTCATTTGGCACTTTGAGTGCCAAAGCAAAGCACACGTTGGCGACTCAGTCTTGTCGTTTTATTCATACACTGAATGAGTCCAGCTGTGTTCGTAATGTCTCTTTATGACAAAACGTGCCTTTTAGCCTATTCTCAGCTCCCACCTGGAAGTCATTCTCCTGCAGCTTTGTCGCCCCTCTATGACATCATCACCAGCTGGCGCTATAGTTATTTGCTAATTAACACAGTGATGCCACAAGTCTCCTTCTTTTCCTCATTAGTACGGCTGCAAAATAACCCACCAGGGGAAAGTGACAAACATTGTTGAATTCAAGTCCGCGTGGCTATCCTGTCCCCTGGTTCCACTTTATGCATTTACATGTATTTCACATTGTTTTATGCATATAAAACTTTTATTATTCTCTATAAAATATGTTTTGCGGAAGGGATTAATTGGATTTACATCATTTCTTATGGGAAAAAATTGATTCGGTTTTCAGACAATTTGGTTTTTGGAAGTTCCTTTAGAATGGATTTCGGGTAATGAAAACCCAAAGTACCAGTATAATAACTCAACATATAAAGGAAATCTAAACAACTGGAGCAAAAATGTGAATAGAAAATTGAGAAAAATTTAGAAAAACGGTCAATAAATCTCATTTTGCAGTTATTCAAAAACTGTATAAAAATATAATGCTGTGACACGAACTAAATGAATTTAAACTATAGCACTAAATGCCTAAATAGTGGTGGATAAAAAAAAAGGCATTAACAGCTGTGGCTGTAGGCAACCTCCCGATGTAGAGTCTCTAGCATTTAGAATGAGCAAAGGCTTTTAGTGTACTCAATGAGTGGCCATATTTCCTTGTCTTTGTGTGATTATGGTGTACAGTAATCCCTTGTTCATCGTGGTTAATTGGTTCTAGACCCGACCGCGATAACTTCCTGTTCTGGACAGTACATTTCTCGGGTGGCTATTGTCTCATCAATGTAATGTAATGAACCTTAAAGGCATTATTATTATTGTGTTCATGTGATTGTTCGTGTGTGTTGCTGTAAATATGTTGGAGTCTTAGGGGGAGCAAAATGGGGGTGGACAGGAAGTGACGTTGGGAGTATAGAGTTTTAGCTTGCCGTAGGTTAAGTCCACAATAAACCAATAAAATCTGCAATAAAAGCCTGTTGTCCCAGCAATCAAATCTGGTGCTTGAGTCTTACTTAACATTACAGTAGCATCACTGACACCTAGTGACCAGTGTAGAAAACTACATATCATCACAATGTCTTTGAATGCTAGTTCATTTAGCCATTTTTATGTGTGTAAATTTTTCATTCAGGCAAAAAATATATGCAATTTGCTTATATATGTATATATATTTTTTTACTAATAATAGGCTGTATTTCACCACAAAGCAATGATTATTTATATATTTGGGAAAAACCTAACAGAGTGAAGTTGCAAAATTCAAAGTGTGATGTGGCGAGGATGTACTGTAATGCACTTCATCAATGTTTTGAATCGCAATATTCAATTTTTTACTGTTTATTGCTTGTATCTGTAGCAGCATTGTATTTTTTTTGTTCTTACTTTGTCTACAGCTGCATCGTGTCTCTGCTGCATTCTCAGTTTCTCCTCCAGGTGCTTGGACTCCAATATTTTGACCCTCATATCTACCTGAAAAACAAGAAACAAAAGCGAACCCATGTTAATTTTTTAAGCGATAAGAAAAAAATACTAAATCAACAAAATAAACAACACAGCAACTTGTATCTAAGTGACAGATTAACAAAGATAACATGACTCCAGATGAAAGAAGTTGCGCACTCTGCCTCGCTCCGGAGCAAAGCCAATGATGAAATTAAACATTAACATTTAAAAAACCCACATGAAGCTTCGAAAATCTGAATGGAGGTGCATCAAACTCAGCTCATGTCTGCGTGGGTGCATGATGAAAATGTGAGGCTTTGGTTTGTGTGTCTGAATAAAGAACAATTAATCATCAGAAACATCTGTTTTCTGTTTTTACGGGATCAAAAAGTCAACCTTGTCTTGTTTGTGTTGGAATGAATCCCCTTGGCTTCTTTGTGACACAGGTGACAAAATGATAAAGCCTTTGTTGCATAAGAAAACTACATCTAATCATATTTTTAGCTAGTTGGGAAAAGAAAGTAACAAATCCAGCAGCTCTATCTACCTCTGCATGCACTTTAAAATGTTGTTTAAATGTTGGCTGGGTGCGAATGAACTCATCAGCAGTTTGCTAAGCAGTTTGCTTCTTACCGCTATTACAACATTGGTTCAGTTGCTGCTTTGTTGTTCAGTGTACACCCCTGATAAAAATTTTAAGACCAGTTAAAAAATGCTAATAATTTACATTTTGTACTGTTGGATCTTAAGGAGGTTGCAAGTCGAGTTTCAAACTGCAAAAAGAAGAAATGGGACAAAAAAAAATAGAGTTAGCAATTTATTGCTAACAACCATTAAAATGAAATACCACAACCTTTAAAAGCCAAAATCTTGGCAAAAATGTGGTTCCAGTCACCAGTACTCACACTGCCATGATCTCTTGATGGCAAAGGCAAAAAAGCTTTCTCTCTTTGAACGCAGTCGGATTGTTGAACCTCTCCCAGCGCACCATTGCTGCTGAGGTTGGACGCAGTAAGACAGTTATTTGAGACTTCTTCAAAGATCCTGAAGATTATGGAACAAAAAAGTAAAGTGGTAGATGCAAAAAAAATGTTAGAGGATCCCACTGGCTGTCCGTCAAGACACGAGACAATCCACGGTCCAAATGAAGGTTGTTACTGGTGCAGAGTGCAGTCCAAAAACATCAGATGGCATCTGCCAAAGGATTTTAAGAACAAAAAATGTCTTCAGAGGCTTTGTGTCTTCATCGCCACCAAACATGGGACATTGAAAGGTGGAAGAGGGTTTTTTTCTCTGATGAGAACAAATTCAACCTTGACGGTCCAGATGGCTTCCAATGACAAGGAGATCCATGTTTTCCACATGGCACAGTGGAGTGGGTGCCACCACGATTTGGGGTGCTTTTTGGAACAATGGAGCTTCAGGTTGTGCAGGGGTGTCAAATGGCAGCTGGTTATGTGGAGATGTTGCAGGGGGCATCCCTTTTGACTGAAGGCCCTCATCTGTGTGGTAATGACTGGCTTTTTCAACAGAACAACGCTGTAGTTCTTTCAGAGGAATAACCTGCCCACCTGCGCTGAGCTGGAGTGTCCGATTGGCTGTCCATCAAGACACAGGGCGGTCTTCCACCCAAATTAAGGCCCTTACTGGTGCAGACTGCAGCGCACTAACCATCAGACGGCAACTGCGGGAAAAGGGTTTAAAAAAAACAAAACTAATTCAAAGACCTCATTTCAAAGACCTCATCTCCTTCAAACAAAACTGCCCATTTAGACTTTGCCATGGAGCATCAAACATGGGACATTGAAAGGTGGAAAAAAGTTTTCTCTCATGAGAAAAAATGTAACCTTGGCGGTCCAGATGGCTTCCAACATTACTGGCATGACAAGCAGATCCGACCTGAGATGTTGTCTACCCGGCACAGTGGATGGGGTCCATCATGATCCGGGGTGCTTTTTCATTGAGTGAAACACAGGAGCTTCATGTGGTGCAGGGTCGTCAAACGGCGAATGCTGACGTGCAGATGTTGCAGCGGGCATCCCTCATGACTGAGGGCCCTCGTCTGTGTGGTAACAGCTGGGTTCTTCAACAGGACAACGATGCCGTTCACAATGCTCGCTTGACCAAGGAATTCTTCGGGGAGAATAACATCACTCTTTTGGACCATCCTGCATGTTCCCCTCATTTAAATCCCACAGAGAACATTTGGGGATGGATGGCAAGGGAAGTTTATGAAAATGGCCATCAGTTCCAGACAGTTGATGCCCTTCATGAAGCCATCTTCACCACTTGGAGCAATGTTCCCACGAATGCTGGGACAGCCTCCCTCCAATTATCACCACACCAGTTCACTTACAACCTACAGCCACCAGGGGCAAAGTACTTGTAATGCTCGCAAGAGCGACACTCCCTATAAGGACCACAGATGCTCACCAAAGGCTTTTTCCCCATTGTCTACAGCAGCCTTCCTGTAATAATGTTATATTCTTTGGTTAATTACTATATCATATTTCTTGTGAAGTTGCTTCTCTTTTAAGTTGCACGTTGACAAATTGTGTTTCTCTTTGCAAACACAAAGGGGAACTTTAACAGAATAGTACAGAGGTCCAGTCGGTTTGATGTCCCGACTCATGTTTAGTCACCGTCTGTGCCGCTAGTGTGTTAATCATCCCTCGGGCAGGGTGACAGTGTGATGCCTTTGAACGTGTGTGTGTGTGTGTGTGTGTGTGTGTGTGTGTGTGTGTGTGTGTGTGTGCGCGCTTGTGTGCATACTGAAGCAAGAAAAGGAATAACATTAGTAAAACAATACTTTAAGTCAAGTAAGACTAGACTTACTGCATAGAAAACTGACTGATAATAAAATAAATAAAATAGTGTCCTAATTTCCCCCCCAGACTATCGGTATTTGTTTGTGTAAGCCAAATCTTCTACTCCTGAACCGCGGCACACAAACGGGAGAAAATTTGTGAAAACATGCCTCCCTACCGTGTTGGGGCTGTGATTATTTTTCTGACAAACATACCACATGGTGGCACTGTTATTAAACCCCAAAGTTTGACCCCATACATCGGATTGACTTGAAATTTGTCATATAGCTCAATGTGCTGTACAAAACACCCACTTAACTTTAGGTTCACACCTTTCGATACACACCTTTAGGGCACTGATAAGCACGTGTGAAATTTGAGCAAGATTGGCTGAAAAATATGGCCGCCATCAAGCAGAACCTCTTAGCAGGGGCACTGGTAAAACCTGGCCATTCATTGGCCATCATCAAGTCATTGGTCGGTTGTCTAATGATTAGAAACCTTTGAGGATATCAGAATTAAACGTATGCTAGCATGTCATCCAATGCATTTTGAGCACAACCCACAGGGGCGCCACAAATGTCATTCACAGTCACGTGAAAAAATTATACACCCATGTCAAAAATCTGCTGTTCATTTTAGATCATAAAAAAAATATAATAATAAAAAAAGAACATTCCGGAATTTGTGGGTTTATAAAGTATTCCTATCTAGCTACAGTATAAAAGCAGTGTGAAATGCTTTGAGGATAGTCTTCATTAATGCACTTTATTCTAAAAGTGTACCTTTGATGAAGTTCTGTTTACTAATCTGCCTCTTTCTACTGTCTTTTTCCTGTTACTCCACCATTTGTTGGTGCAATTGAAAGGACCACAAGAGACCTGTCATAGTATAAAGGGAGTGGGGGGAGCAAAAGACAGCAACAGAAGAAGCCAGGATGAGAGGAAGAAAAAGAGAAAGATGGTGGTGATTGAAAAGCAGGAGAGTAAGCGGAGACCTGATTCTGTAGGCTCCCCTAAAAAAAAAAAAAGGCACATGTGGGGGTGTCACTCTCTCAGCCGCTCTTCAAATGCTCTTTGGAGAAAGTTTGTCAAACTAGATCAGGGGCGTTAAAAACTTGTTTATAAAAGGCGTCAGTGAAGGAAGGAGGAGGAAGAATGTCGTACACCTAAGGCTTCACAGACGCTTTCAATCAGCCCGTCTGGGTGGTACAGCTTTTTTTCCCCCTCCTCTCTTCTTCAGAGTCATAGCTGGCGCTGTAAGATGCCATGTTGTTTGACACTCCACTCTTGAAAGGATGAGAGGGTGGGAGTAAGGAGGAAGAGGAGGTGCGTACGGGCGAGGCGAAGACGGAAACGGCGCAGGGTCAAGGCCTTTTTCCTCGGGGGGGATGTTTTCACAAAACGACTGCAAAGTGTTGAAGCTTCAAAAGCAAGGTTGCTTTTGTGCATCTTCTTTGTCTTGTATGAGACGTACAATGCTCTGGTATGACTTTCATCCTTTGTAAACAACACAGATGCTCAAGGATAGTCGGGATGCGGTGTTCTGCTATCTACTGACAAGCAGCAAGATGCCATTTCCACTGCCTGACAACAGTTTTAATTCACAGGAGTTTGTCCACGCATTGAAGACGCACAGAAGCATGCTTTTTAATGTTCTCCTTTGACATACAGTGTGTCACAAAACGAGTTCATTTTTATTACAATATACAGTATTATTCGCAAGGTACAACACTACAGAAATGAAACTTGTATATACTGTACAGTTGATCGCTGCTATTCCTTGGAATTACATCCAAGACTACTCGCGAATGTCGGAAAACTACGAGTAACGCCCATAAATATGTACAGTCGTCGCTCGCCACTCTGTGGTGCAAATTCTGCAGCTTCACTCTAACGGTTTTTCAATAGCATATTAATTAATAAGTCATGCTGTTTCATGGTTGAATACGGCTGATTATTAGTCAAAACATATGCATATTTAACTTGATGCCACATATTTTTCTGCCTAAATTAAGTATTTTTAAGCATAAAAACGGCTAAATGAACTTAAACATAAATATAAGGCATTCAGAAGATGCATTGAAAGACGTCCACATAGTATTCTGCAATAGTTGCCAGTAATGTTACCGTAATATTCGGTAAGACACAATCACCAGACTTGATCGGTGGCATTGAAAATCCTTATTGCAGGCTGCTGTTGCGGCCGTAACACACGACCGCCACTCACTCTGCTACCCTAGGGAACGCATTTATAGCAGCCCACACAAGTACGAGTCTTATGTCTTAAATGGCTTATTTTCTCTTATTACAGCTACTATATTGGGTAATATGAGTGTAAAGGTCACTATAGGGGTGTTATTTCATGTCTAGAGGGCTCTAATAATGAAAAAAACATATTTAGAAGGTTGTGAACTGGTTTTCTATGCTCTAACTATGCTCTAACTAGACTTGCTCTAACTAATTTACATATAAGGAATCAAATAACTTCAATAAACAAGGGATTACTGTAATTTTGACACACAGCTCGCTGACCCCATCCAAACATTCCTGCTAGCTTGACGTTGATTTACAATCAACATTTGCAATGAAAACGTTGGAATTGTTATATTAGATTCAACTCCAGAACCATCGCGCATCGCTCTTCGATTGATATTGTTCACTCACAACACAATCCAGGTTTAAGTCTCACACACTTATTAAACCCATTTTGTATTGTATTGTATTGTATTGTATTGTATGTACTTTATTTATCCCACAGCGGGGAAATTTACTTGTTACAGCAGCAAGCAAGCAAGACAAGTAAAGAGTAAATTTTAAATGACAAAATGTCCAGGCAAATACCACTAATGCATGATCATGTACGATGATGGATGAACAGATGGAACTGGAATCACGGTGTAGCCTTTAGCCTCGATTGTCAGGCTAAACATTAATCAACATGTAAAAATGGTGGGCTTTCTAACAGTGGTCCATGTGCATTTCACTTGTATTATCACAGTATTTCTAAACTATTAGCAATTTATGATGAATGAGATGCATTTTCTGTGGAAAAAGAACGGGGGAATTTTGGAGGAAAAAACAATTAATTATTCTTTTTAAAAAATTTAAATACACTTTTTTTTTTAAACCAAAAATCAGAAAATTTGCGGTGTCGCAAAAGCTGAATTGCGAACAAAGAGCATAATCCTCTGCCTTAGGAATTTATTTAAGTACTATTATTTTGTTAGAAACCTATTATATTTGCGTTGGTATCATTACATAACATTAAACATTCTCGTGGTCCTTTTATTCTTAAAATCTTCTTCTAAAAATGTATTTATGTAACATATGTATATATGTGGCCACACGGTGGTCTAGTGGTTAGCATGTTGGCCACACAGTCACAGTCCGGAGATCGGGAAGACCCGGGTACGAATCTCCGTTGGACATTTCTGCGTGGAGTTTGCATGTTCTCCCCGTGCGTGCGTGGGTTTTTTCCGGGTACTCCGGTTTCCTCCCACATTCCAAAAACATGCAGGTTAGGTTAATTGAGTGTGAATGATTGTTTGTCTATATGTGCCCTGCGATTGGCTGGCGACCAGTCCAGGGTGCACCCCGCCTGTCGCCCGAAGTCAGCTGGGATAGGGTCCAGCATGCCCCCGTGACCCTAATGAGGAGAAGCGGCATAGAAAATGGATGGATGGATGTATATATGTACAAATAAAAACATTCTCTCTAATAAATGCCATACCTCTCTGCCACTATTTGAGGAAATGTGGTATTATAAGCCTAGTTGTATTTCCTTTCCCAGTGTGAGGCACCAGTTTGAATACCAAACTACAGAAGTGGTTGCCTTATAATATCTTGGGCTACCAGCTTGCTCTTTTTTTAGATTAAAAAAAAAAGATCAAATCTAAAATCACAGGCCTAAGCTCTATCCCAGAGGATCCGTAGATTAGAGAGACTACATCATTATGGCACTGCAAAGCAAAATGGGATCTGATCCCCAGTTGGGGACTTGTGACCATTAAAGAGTGACAGTTTGACACCAACACACTCGTCTGCTACGGTGAGCCGGCTGCCAACAATCCCTGAGGTCAGGTACCAAGAGGAAGCCTTTTTAAGGATACACACACTTCCACGGCTCCCAACGATGGACGGGTCACTTTAATCAGCCTCAATGGGCTCTGCTGCTTAACTCATCAGGCGCCATTTAATTGAATTTCCCAATAAAGGCTGCTTAACTCGGAGCACTTGTATGGTGTGTTGAAAGAAGCATACTGTAGCAGGACTTTGCGCAACATTTTCCACAACTCCTCCAACAGTCGCGCACACTGTGCGACTCAAAGGCAAGGCGGCTTACGGGGAGATTTCTCAGCTGTCACTCATTGTTCCAAAGGAAAAGAACAGTCAGCATTCTTGTCTGTGCAGCTGGTGGCACAGTCGAAGGAGTTGAGTGTGAAAGCTGAGATGTCCATTAAGCCGCCATGAGCTTAATGGCATATGGCATATACGTTTAACACTTGAGTAAATTTTCAGCTAAGCCTTCAGGATTAAGGGGAAGTGATGTCACTGTGATTTCCTAGACTCAAAATCCATGCGACACAGTTGCGCTGTTCTTCTTTGGCACTTCAAAAAAGGACGATATTGTTTAAGGTGAGATTTGTGGCTCACTTCCACTTCACCTCCATAGGAAAATGGTGTGTGTGGTCACAGCTGGAGCTTGTGAAACTCCAGGGTTCCTGAGATCCCAGTAAGGCTTTCCTAATTGGGAATTTGGACTGACGACATGATCTATCAGGGTTTTACTGACCGCAGATCTATTATGATTCCGGGTTTATGGAATAGACAGGTGATTCCCATAACCTGGGATTAGCCTGCGGCAGATTTCAAAATAGGTTTCTGCATCATTTAGTAGGAAAGTCAAGCACTAAGCCCAACTAGACACATTTTCGTATTAAGTCATTTTTGCCACAATTATAAAAGGGACATGTGACTATATTTTCTTGAGTGGAATCTGTCTCTGAATGTCCTGAACTCCTGTTTCGATGCCGGCGTCTACATGGGTGTGTAGCTCAATTTCCCATCGTCTCTGCTAGTTGCTGTTATGAAGTGTGCCATATTTTCCTGACTATAAGTCACACTTTTTTTGTTTTCATAGTTTGGCTGGTCCTGTGATTTATAGTCAGGTGGGACTATTGTGTCAAAATACTTGTATATACAGTGGAACCTTGGTTGGCGTCCGCCCTGGTTGTGTTTTTTGGTTAATGTCAAAAATGTATTAATTCGCATTCTCTGGTTAGTGTACAATATGGTGCGCGTCTAATACACTGCACGACTCCATCTGTATTCTTAATGATTTTATCTTTTTATTTACCAGAAAATTAGCTAGCCGCTGACTCTCAAAAATGTTCACAGGGAACACATTCTTGTTTTGTAATTTGTCTAACCTGTGCACCCAATTCTTGCTTTTAAAAATCACTGAAGATGTATCATCATTCCATCCTGGAAAAAATGTTGAATTAAATCATGAAAAGCCCAAAATGAATAAGACATTCATGCGCCTGATGGGTGTATGCGAACATCTGACCAAAACTTTACCTCCTTGCTCTGCAAAAGCTGCAAATCCATGTCATCAGTAAGGGTGTTGTTCCTGACAAAGCTGGGCTTGAAAATCTACAGAAAGAAAAAAGATTGTATTGTAATTCATTGTGGGACACACATGTACTGTAGGTCACAAGGGACAACTTACCGGAGACAAAGGAATAGCCTTTTCTCGCAAGTACCTGGGGTTTTCAATCTAAACCAGGAAAGAGAAATATGTTTGTACTCTTTTCTCTAGCCTCCACCTTCCTTCAGTTTGTCATAAACAATGCGGGCGCTACATCAAAAGCTTGTGGCAGGAATCTCTTCCATCAACTCTTGTCTGTTTAGAAAAACAGGCATTGTGTATGCGACCGGCTCTATTTCCGACATGTCTTTGCTGCACGCAGGCCTTTTGTCAACACTGGGGACCACTAATCTGTAAGCTATCTCCGGTCCGTTTACTCGCAGATGGACGCTAATGTGTGTACATCCTTGCCAATAAGTGACATATTCTTTGATTATAGTATGAGGCGCAAGAAAAAGCAAAGCAAACCACATGAGTGAAAAAAAGGTCACAGTTGAAGTGGCCCTAAAGTGTTGACTACGAAAATATTGTGTTGCTATTTCCCTGACACAAATAGACATCCTATCTCCTTGATGCAAGCATGGAGGAGGAAGATTGTGAAGTTATGCATTAAATGTCCCACGTTATACTATTGTTCAACAATTTTAAATAACTCTCAAAGGCCCCACAATAGTGTATTGGAAGAGTGTTGCCCAAAATCTAGCCTTGATGCTGGAATTAAAAGTGAATAAGTAAGTGTGGCTCCAAGAAGCCCTATTGTGCACTTATCCACTTTTTACATGTTTAACATACAGCAGAGTAACATCACGGACTGGGACAGGAGGATACAAACATTAGCAATACTAGCATAACTATGTGAGCAGACCTGTCACAAATTTCGCTGGACGATAATTGTCCTATAAATATTATTGTCAACATTATTTTGAGACCATTTTTTCATGAATGTAATGATAGCATGAGGGATAATAATGAGAGCACATCGTATCAAAAGCAATAAACTTGGAATGGAACTTTTAAATAAAATGTATTAAACAAACAACATAATAAAATGAACAACCACAAAAGACAAAAACACCACAATGAAAAGTGTCTTTTTAGCATAAAATTCATAATTAATCACAATATTTCTGATTTTGAATCATCGGTCACTTTCGTTATTATGTGAATATTGAAAAAAAAAACACCCCGGACTGTGTGTCAATGCAGATGTCAGCTCATTTGCATATACAATTCTGTGTGGAATACGCTGTTGACGTTTAATGAAGTGTAACCTTTTGTTGGGAGTTTGGTCAAAGTGCATGTTTTGGATGCGGCAAAATGACGATGCGAAAACGGGCTGAAATTGACATCAGATCATGTTTTATACACAACAGGCACGGAGAAAGTATTCCACACTGTTTCCTCTGTTTATTCAATACGTTTGCAGTATATTTTCACACGGCAACGGCTTCAAATCACTGTCGTGTGTGCGTCACGACCCTCGAAAGTAACCGCACCGTCACTGGTATGCCTGTGAATACTCTCATTCACTGGTACCCCCTTCAGGAGAATCACCCATTTGCGTTTGCTTGCTTGTTACTCACTCGCAGCGCTCCGTGTGGACACTCGCTTGCGCCTCGCCAACATAAACGAATGCACGTGAATTTATTGTGGCCAAATTATCGAGTTTGTTTTATCGTGCGTTTAACTGATTGATTATCGTGACAGGCCTATATGTGACCTAAATTGCTAACATAACAGTCACATTTTAACAGCACATTATGCTAAGTTAGCCTGATGATTGGTGATCAAACGTATGATTGATCAAACTTACAGCTTCCATTTTTACTGTATAGCTGACAATCCAGCAGCGCTCCAGGCTTAATTTTAAGATGTGTAGCAAAGCCTTCTTTTTTTGTTTTGTTTTAACAAGGCTGCCCTCCATGAAGTGGTAGGTATATACAGTCATCCCTCGCTACATCGCGGCTCGAACATCGTTCACTCACTCTATCGTGGGTTTCCAAACATTAATTAATAAATTAGCGCTGTTTTAGCTACAGCCTATTATTAGTCAAAAAACATGCATATTTAAGCAAATTGTGCATATTTTCCCCCAAATTCTGCTTTTTCAAACATTAAAATAGCTAAATGAAGTAAAATATAAAATACAGTATAAGCCATTAAGACCAGAAACTTGTGAATGTAGTATTCTCCGTTGGTCACGAGGTGTCAGTAAATGTTCAGTGAGACCACCAGCGAAGCATCAGACTTGAACAACCGGCTTTTATTGCAGGTTTAAATGATCTCCCTACAGGCACAATAATAACAACATAAACATTTAAATCCTAATAATAACAACAACAGGGTTACTGGCGTGGCTGTAGCCCACAATAACCTAAAACTCAACTCTGAACACCTCTCACTTCCTGTCTATCGATTCTGCTCCATCACAAGTTAAACTGTCTTAAATGGCTTATTTTCTCTTGATTATATCTACCATATTGGGTAATATGAATGCAAAGGTGACTATATAGGTGCTATTTAATGCCGAGATGGCTCTAATAATGTTAAAAGACGTATTTAGAAGATTGTATACAGGTTTTCTATACCAGAACTACGAAAATATTCCATTTCTGAAGAAGGAATCCCATTTCGCGGAAATTCACTTCACGGTCGGGTCTGAAACCACAGGGGGACGGGGGAAACGAGGGATTACTGTACCTCTCTAGCTAGAGGTGGTGCCATGTGCATGAGCAAGGAAGATTTTCCTTCATGACATCATGAAAAGCCAGAACTTCAAAGGTGACCGTTTTAGAGCCTCTTCTTTCAAAATTGGAGCAAACAAGTGAGGCAGATGATAGATTTTTTCTCATATTTGGTGTTCATAAACAGGCTCTGAGGCTGCATATTATTATAACATCATTAAAAAGTCAGTTGTGCACAGTAGGGGATTTTAATAATCCACAATGGATATCAAATAAGAGAACAATAATAGAACCCCCAGGAGCCACTGACACATAAAATAGGGGCAACATCGGATCAAGCATACCGTCAGCCCTCAAAAAAGGAGCATCTAGCTGGACGGTAATCACGTTCTCTGCTCAGAGAAAGCAGATAAATATAGTCAGTGCAGTCGTGCTATAATTTAAATCCTTAAGCCAATGAATCAATCAACAACATTTCAAAATAGAGCAAAATCCACGTGGACTAAATGCTGTGGTGTAATGCTGACAAAGTGACCTGTGCCCCCATGTCTATGTACAGACACACCTTCCTGTATGCCCACACACACACACACATTACAAAGTCCAACCTTCTGGCTCGTACAGCGTTCCGTGTCATTGGAGCCTGATGTGGACAGTGCTCCACATCACAAGGCCCCGGCTTGACTTGCTGGCCAAACAAACACGCGGTTGATTGATGGCTTCCTAGTTTAGCGGAGAATAACCTCTCAGCGCTCCCGACTGACCGCAGACAATGAAAGGCCAAGTGGAAGGGACTACTGCTGAATACATCGCATTCCTCCTTAGTCAGCATTTACTGTAAGGTCAGTGAATCACACAACAGGGAGTCAATGTTTTGGTGTGGTTGCAGTTTTAGACACCCTTGCCATGGTCAATTTTGAGAACTTTGAAGATCATTTCACAGGCTTTTTCAATGCACAGTTGTCCCTCGCACTATCGCTGTTCGATTATCACTCCCTCGCTATATCAACTTTTTCCAGAAATTAATAAATTAATTCAAAATTGCTGTTTCGTGGTAGAGTAGTAGGAGTAAAAACATGAAGTCATGAAATCAGCCATGGCACGTCCGACATGATAGAGTGAAAAAAAAAAGTTCTCCTCCCATTCCGTGTGGAAGTGGTAAGTTTTTGGCTTCTTAAGTTTAGAAGAAATACATTCGAGGCTAACTGGTTAGCTCGCTGGCTTTTTAGCTCCCGAGCTAGCGGCCGTCTCGAGTCCCTGCAGCATAAGTGTTGCACAATTTGATGTGAACAATGAATACTAGGAGTGTAAAGACTATAGGCCTGTTATTGCATGTATACAGGCCTCTAATAATGTTAAAAAACGTATTTAGAAAGTCATAAACAGGTTTGTTATGCTCTAACTACGAAAATATTCCATTTCATAACATTGAATCCTCCACCACAGAAATTAATTTATTGCAGTCAGGTGCGGAACCAACTAACTGCTATAAACGAAGGACGACTAGCTCATTATGTCAAAAGTCTCAATAAATCGTTCTACTAGTATTTATTCTGATTATGAAGGAGTATTCGGGTCATACAGAAAAAACACACAAAAATAAAATTTTAAAAAAATAGTAATTTACGTAGTAAAAACGTTTTCGCTGAGAGAGACAACTAATGTTTCAGACTGTTGTGTTTATGTTCCAGTGGGAATTTTGACCATCATTTTAGTCTTGCAACTTTGTTTATTATTTATTTTTTCACCTCAAAAAGGGACTTTTTCTTGCAATATCACAGCCTCATCACTTGAATTTTAATGTTTTCTTTAGTTAGATAGCTTTGTTTGAACTTAAATGTGTTTATTAATTTTAATGTTATTGAATGCATTCAATTGGATATTTTTTTATTGTAATTATGTTTTGGGGTTTTTTCAAGATATGATCAAAGACACACATCTGCGGTTTAAGAGAGAAGTGGCTCACCTAGTTTATTCAACAACAGTTAAAGAGCGTTCTAAACGATAACAAATAATTTGACATTACCAGAAATTACTCCTTATCTGGACTTCACAGAAAGATTTATTCTATAGTAAAATACAATTACCACTTTGGGTGGTCCCAGAACCCCCAAAACAAACAAAAATGTCCCTTGTTTATATCTCAGTGTCCTAATATGAGAAGACTATGAAGAACACATGGGATTGATGACATCGGTACAGTTCAACTTGGCCGTTGCTTGAATCGAGTTCACCAAGTTAATTTATGGGGATTATGATGCGGGTGAGAGGTGGGGCACAGTCTTCCAATTAACCCAATATGAATGTTTTTGGGATGTGTGAGGAAGCCGGAGTACCTGGAGAAAACTCACGCACGTGCAGGAGAACATGCAAACTCCACACAGAGACGCCGAAGCGGAGATGCAAACCCGCCTCGATGCCGACTGTGAGGCCAACATGTTAACCACTAAGCCATCGTGCAACCTTACGTTTTCCTGTTTGAAAGTTGATTGAAATTCACAGCACAACATCATTCATTTCTAATAATGTCAAGTACTGATGGGAACTTCTTCAAGACCACAAGTGTGTGTGTGTGTGTGTGTGTGTGTGTGTGTGTGTGAATGAGTGACAAAAAGAAAAAGCGGTGAGAAGTCATCATTCGGCACCACCTGTTGCATGTCTAGACACCCAATATAAGACAACTGACCTCTTTCCTGACTTTTCTTCGAGGGAAAAACCACTGTCTTACATTTGGGTCAATACTGCATTTTAAAACTTAGCTATGTTGTGACACGTTAAAGTTTTATTCTGTTAAGTTATTCTTTTTCCCTCCTACAAAGACAAAACTACTTGTGAAACAGATGGCGGGCAAGCTCACTTAAATTTAGTATCTTTGAAAAAAAAGGGGAACAAACATCTTAGAAAATCTTTACCTGGTATGACCACCATGCCAATTTCATTACAGCTGAAGCAAAATAAAGAAACCTATTTGAGCTGCTTCAGAACATCTGAAGCAACAAAAAAAAAGGTGAAGCTGTGCGAGACTGCTGCAGTCTCATACGTAAGAAGCGTCCGCTTTGAATGAAAGCAACTATAAAAACTTCTACAAACTTGAAGGGGTTCGCTTGTGTGTTTATGTACTAAGTCACAGCTGTTGATGGGTGGACGCGTTGCCAAGCAATAAGCATTATCAGCATCTCAACACAGGAGCAGAGTGTGTGCACAGGTTCACGTCTGCTGATAGATACCTAAGATTAGCTCATCACTGAAGGACAGATCTTGTTTATGGTTGAACAGAAAGATTGGAGGGTCTGCAGAAAGTGTTCAAATAATGTTGGACAGACAGTGAAAGTAGGTCATACAGGTGCAGACGGAATATAGGGGAATAAAAGAGTTTATCCAGCTCTGGCCTGATCCACTCCAGACTGAGTGGATAAGAGGCGCAAATATGCCTCAGATGTTTAGTTTACATGAGCATGCTCACTCCTCACCACAAACTCACCTCCCAGACAGAGAAGGGGGTTTTTGATATAGCATAGCTGATAAAATGCCAGGTTTTTGTGAAGTTCAACAGATGAGACCAAGATAAATCATTTTCAACAATGCTTTGCTTTTCGGAAAAAAAATATGCACACGCCCAGAAAGTACCCTGCAGATATGCTTTAAGGGTGCATTCACACTCAGGTAAAATGAAAACTGGTGCATTTCTTATGCTTGACCAAAGGAACTGTACTCATTTGGGCACGTGTGAACTCAATCATTGGAACTCTGTTGTGAAAAGTTGATCACTGTGTATACATGCCTTAAATATTCTGTTGTACACATCTTTTGACTGATAATTTGCAACAGTGCAATCCATTGATGGCTTTCCCACTAAATATAAGTCAGCTTTTTTTTCTATTGGCTACTACTGTTAAGGTTAAATACATTTGATTGGTTAATTGATCATACATGTATGTTATTCCACCAACTAAACCCTTTTTTCAGGGGACTTTAAAATACTAACTCTGTAAATATTGCAAACACTGGGTATCCATGCAAAAATGTCCATATTTTAGGGGTAGTAGGACACGATCCCCTAAAACTCACTCAGTAGCACCTCCCATAAAGTAAGACATATATAGTAAAATGTTACCACCCGCTAACAAAATCGATAACCGGTATATGCGTCCTTAAGGGTACTTTTAGTGAGGGGTTTATACAGCATTTATAGTAGTAAATGGTGACAATTCATTACAGAGAAACCTCCTCCTTGCCAAATACATGATTAGAGATTTGACTAAATATATCAAAATAGCATTTTTTGTTAAAAACATTAAGCAATAAATATGTTAGAATGCTATCATAATTAAAAAGACTTTTCCAGATTTGAGGCATATATATAAAAAAATAAATAATTTTGCTTTTTTTTTTTTTTTTTTTTAAATCATATCATTTTATTTCCTATTTTCTTTAGTCACCAAGATAAATTCCACACATTATTAACTCTAATATGACTCTATGACTACTTGACTATATTTTGTACCAGGTCCTTCAGTGGGCCTTAACAGATTCAATCCACCTCTTAATACCACCAATATCAGATGTCAACCAATAACCAATCAGAGGACGGAAAAATGCTGAAGTCACAGTGAGCCAGCTAGATGGCCTTGAGAGGTGAATCTAAATCTGTAAAAAAAACAACAAAAAAACAGCTCCATTGTCTATAGTGTGTATGTGACATTGGCCGGCACTCATCATTCTGAAGTCCCAGCGCATTTTACATTAACATGGCAACACACAGAAGCTGAAATCTGATTGAACAAAAACATCTGATCTACACATATAAGTCATAAAAGCAGTGCAGCTAAGAGACATGCTATGAAATGAAGACTGTTGGGAATAAATTAGTCCAATTTCGCGGAACAAATACTAGAATTGAAGTTGTAGATGTAGGTCAGGGCTTCTGATAGTGTTTAGGTCAGCAGCAAAGGCCTTACTGGCCCTCACTACACACCACTGGATTAATAACCTGCTTGATAGGTGACTTACAGATGCCTACTAATGACTTTCAATGTCATTAGTAGCCATATTGGACTACATTTCTAGGTGGTACTCAGCTATTCAGTTCAACAGCAGGGCAATCTTTCCGCAATAATGTTTCTGCAATTATTTATTTATTTAGATATTGCAAGGCATTGTCACTTTTACACCTTGTGTTGACAGTAAACGTGCTCTCAGCACGCCTGTGGACTCACCCCCAGGTTCCAGCTGTTGAGTCGAGCCTCCAGGTCACTGTCATCAGGAGACATCTGCCCTCCATCCCCCTGAGGAGGGAAAAGCAAATTGAAGAATTAAATGAAGGAAATTGAATGTATTAGTAACATATAGCCTGAGGAAGTAGCCTATTATATTGACACCATACAAACACTTTTGGAAAAAACAGAGAGATTTACACTTTATGCCACATCCTGAATAATAAATAAACGCTGATCTAGTGTTACATAGCGCACAGTATCTTTAAAAGCTTACACACAGGTGTTCCCCTCCAATACTAACACCGTCCTCCGTTATCCCTCATCTCGCCACCCTGCGTGCCGTCACGCTCCTCCCTCACACATTGAGAGCTCCAGATGTTTGGCAGTTAGCGTAAAATGTCTGTCACGCAGTGAATTCCACAAGAAGGGAATAATGCAGCTACACGGCAACATCTTTTGTTACAAGGATTTGTTTTATACCGGATAATTTCAACTTCCAGCGGCGTGTGTGTGTGTGTGTGTCGATACAAGCTCGGTTTACTCAAGTTTTGGAAAAGAGGAAATATCTAATAACAGACAGAAAAATATATGGTAAGAGGAGATGTGGACTTGCTGGGTGTAGCTCAGAGGAATCAATGGACGGAATACCTAAGGATTGAATGACCCTTCCTTGATTAAAAAGGCATTAGCCTCACATAAATAGCACAAATATCTCATTTCAATATCTTGGCATATTCAGCGCTCGGGTCGATGGAGTAATTGTTATTTTTGTTTATTTTTAAAGTGATGGGGGATCTGAATGTTCGGAGCTTTTGAGACTGAATCAACAGCGCCTCTGTTGGTTGCAGCCAAGTAGTGCACGCCACTTTGCCTCAATTGCTTCAAGATGTAATTGTCATTCTCATTTTCCCCTGACGTTCCTACCTAAATGTCAGAATGTTTTCTGGTCAGACCCTTTTATTTATGTCAAAGCCGCGACTTGTTCTGCACGGAATAGGTTGAGGGAATTTCCTGCCATCTTCGTGGGAAACTGGGATTTCCAGAATGTCCCTTAGCCCACATGAAAGACGAGAGCAAAAAAATCACTGTGGAGACTATTTGTGTTGGCATCAGCAGGTTTTGTTGCGAATAATTCAACGTGTCATTGCAAATGCCTCACAGGAACCTATAAATCTGCAAAAACCCCTACGCTCGAGACAATGATGCCAGGCAGACTGAATGAACTAACCGCTCTGGCTTCATGTCTGGGTGAGTGCTTGAGTGGGCTGGAAGCGGTGGCTCCTCCTCGTGGGGTCTTCTCCTCATTCAGCTGGCCCCTGGAAAAAAGAAGGGGAGCATGGGGGAAAAAGGGACAGAAAATAGAAAAGTAAAAGATCACCTTCAGTTGAAGCACAGGCAGCCTACCTTGCTTTGTATACACCTCAACATCTGGCTTTGGTTGCATACCAGGTGGTCTGCATCTGCATCTCAACCTTTTCAATGTCAGTCAGTGCATATATATTGTATGTATGCAAGTGGAACCTGACCGGAAATATAATTCTAATAAAATATCATTTTAAAAATGCAGGATTAAAAAAAATAAATAAATCTGTAAACACACAAAATCTCTGTCTGCCAGAGCACTAGGTGGTGCTGCAGCCCTGTACAGTAATACCATTGTAGCCAATTAGAAGCCTGAAGAAAGTCATGTCTGCAAAAGGCAAAATGGTCAATTAAGGAAAGGCAGGTATTGGACATACTTCTCAACATCAATCTTGAAAATAAAGTGAAAAAAACTATAAGAAATATAAAACAATTAACACAAAATATAGAAAAGCACGTGTAGCTGCTGTTACAGCACAGACACACAATGTCATCCTGACATACCGCCCTTGGAGCTTGTATCAGAAACTGGACAAGGGTGTACAGTTTCAAACTGGACAGTTTTCCACCCTGTTGTGTTGAAAGCAATGGTTGCTGTCTGGCAAGTATGCTCTATACATCACACCAAACACCGGTGTTATTTATTTATTTATTTATTCCCCCCCCCCAAAAAAATATATTAATTAATCATTCTTTTTGTGGTTGGACCCGAGTGAGGATAAGCGGCATAGAAGATGGATGGGTGATCAATGAAGCAGACACATTTTCAAGCAGCTAAGAAATATGATTCATGAATTCAATTTAAATGAAATAAAACATGATTTAATAATTAATTTAGTCCTATTTTTTGTCATATACGGGGCCGTATATATTTCGAGGATGCCAGGTGGGCTCCTACTACTCTAGTCTAATGCTCTGATGCAACTATATTTGTGGGCTCTGTGTATAAAAGAAGCAGATGAGCCCCCAAAAAGGGTTTTCGCATCTGCATGCAAATCTGATACTCATTAAAAGTTGTTGATGATTTCATATTGCGTCAGTAGTTGATGATTCTGATTAAAAGTTTTCCTTAAAAACGACTCAGCCATCATTGCAATAGCGCTCACTTCACATTCTGCTCTGTCGTGCTTAAGCACATACAGCCATGAAAGTTGGACTGGGGGCGGCGGTGGGGTGTCGAGCTTTGCAATCTTGGGCCTCTAAGTCAACAGGTGGATGAGGATAATTGAATCAGATGTGTCTGGAGTCTGAGGCCCGGAGATCAAAGCTGTGGCAAGTCAGGCCAGAGTTACACACACACGCACGCACGCACACACACACACACACACACACACACACACACACACACACACACACACACGGGGGGGGGGAAAATGAGAACACCATGAAGAGCCTCAGAAGCTGCAGCTTGGCTGATTAAAGCACCCTGACATCAGTGCACCAGCCTGACCTCCAGGTGCACGACCAGCCTCAGCCTCAGGCACCACCAGGAAATCAGTCTGACCTTGAGACACAAACACTTCTCTGCACCTTCCTTCGCCATAACCTAACCTAACAGCCCCTAAAGGGCAGCCTTTCTAATAACACTGGTGACCAACGCCTGCAAAGTGCAAGGACGACATGACAGTCGTAGCTGAAGTCAAAGTAAAGGAAAGAACGGGTTAAAAGTTTCCCCATGTGGATGAAACACACATGGGAGACAGAAGTGGGAGAGACACACAATAAAAAACAAGGACATAAAAAAGAGAAAAGGGAGGCCCATGGGAGGACGTATTGACAACTCAGCAGTGAACTTGACACGGAAATCAGCTTCTATGTATTATTATTATTACTATTATTATTATATCCTAACCTGCCTTATTGCAGGTTGGGAACTGGGAACACAAAAAAAGGCTCAAACTACTAATAACTACTCGCCAAGAGCCGATAAGCAAAGGAATTGTATGATGGTTTGACCTTTACTGATTGCGTTTGTTTCCATGCCGCATTCCTCCACCTGGTTTGAGGCTACACATTAACCAGTGGCGCCATCGTGCGGCTATTTTAGGAATTGACAGTAGAGCCCAGCACACCTCTCAACACGTCTTGATGAGCTTTCCAGTGCATTTCAAATGCGAGTAGTTAAACTGGGACGTTACAATAAAAACACATTACAAGGTTACTTTATGAGATAGCACTACACACTTATCTTATTAATATGTTGTGCTTGTATTCTTGCAGTGCTGTAGAACTGCACAGCAGGATGCTAAAATCTGTTAAGAATACAGTGTTTGCCACGTTCAAGGGGTAACTCAAACTTTTAGTGTTTCCCACAGGGCTGTATTCTACCTGTTGCGTGGGGGAAGGTGGCGTTATAGTCTAATTTGCATAACTGGCCATGACGCATGTGCCTGTCATTTTTAAGGACGAGTCCTATCATAATGTGTTTATAAGGAGGGCTACTGGGTAGTGCTGAGTATTATTGAACTCTGAAATGGGTGTAGGGAAATATTTATCACTCGAGGGTTGCAGTCAGAGAAGACAAAGTCATCAGATGGACTCTTGAACTTGAAGTGTGGCCACACGGTGCTTTACTTTAGTTAAATAAACTCACTATCTTCATCTTGGATGCATATAAACAGGATATTAATATAAAAAAATGGCAACATTATACTTGCATATAATAAGTTTCAATTAAACTAGTCTTAGATCAGTATGTGCAGGTTAGCCATATTCGTCCATCCATCCATTTTCTATGTCCTCACTAGGGTCGCGGGTATGCTGGAGCCCATCCCAGCTGTCTTCGCGCGAGAGGCGGGGTACACCCAATCGCAGGGCACATATAGACAAACAAGCACTCACACTCACATTCATACCTATGGACAATTTAGAGTCGCCAATTAACCTAACATGCATGTTTTTGGAATGTGGGAGGAAACCAGAGTACCCGGAGAAAACCCACACACGCACGGGGAGAACATGCAAACTCCACACAGAAATGCCCAACAGAGATTCGAATCCAGATCTTCCGGATCGCCTGACTGTGTGGCCAACATGCTAACCACTAGGCCACCGTGCGGCCGAGGTTAGCCATAATAATAGCTAATTAATTTAGCAGTCCTATTTGCTAAATAGAGTTGCTAAAACATCCCATACAGTACACTTAGGAGAAGCCATTGATGCTTCAAATATAGCTAGCATGAGAAAACTCACATCGGCAATGACTTTTGCACTGATAGGTGATAGAAAGCAGCCAAGAAAATAGTATTGCCGACTGTAACACACACATGTGTGTGGCGGGCGCTGCCTTTCAAATGTGCTGCAAACAATATCCCTCTTCCTGCTCCGAAGTTGCAAGCCATTGTCGCCACCTAACACACATGCACTGTCTGGAACTGATGTCCATTTTGTAAACTTCCCTTGCCATCCATCCCAAATGTTCTCAATTGGATTTGGGATTTGGTCCAAAAGAGTGAGGTTTTCCCTCTGGAAGAAGTCCTTTGTCAGGCGGACATTATGAATTGCAGCGTTGTCTTCTTAAAAAAAGACAGTCTTTACCACAGAGACGAGGGCCTTCAGTCACGAGGGATGCCCCCTGCAACATCACCACAGTCAGCTGCCGTTTGACGCCCCTGCACAACCTGAAGCTCCATCGTTCCATTGAAGGAAAAAGCACCCCAGATCATGATGGCGCCCCCTCCACTGTGCCGTGTGGAATACATCTCAGGTGCAATAAATTACTGACCGCTACTCAAAAAAAAAGTTTTGTCTCACTCCCTGCACAATGTCAATTCTTGCAATTTTTCGACTGGTCTTAAAATTTTGATCAGGAGTGTAATTGGGGTCTAGAGATCTGTACATGCAAGCCGGCAGGTGTCTTTGAATTCGTCTTAAAATATTTATGTTTTTTTAGAAAACTGGTCTTAAAAAAAAAAAGAGGGGTCGTCTTATATTCGGGTCATAACAGGAGTGTCTAAACTTATTCCATTGAGGGCTGCATAGCGCAATCCAATAAAGGTCAAAATATGGTAACTTATTTGATGGATGGATGGATGGATGGATGGATGGATGGATGGAGGTAACAAAGCGAATTAGTTATAAATTTAAAAAATATAAAATATAAAAAATTATCAAATATAAAATTATACTTAAAAATTATGTTAAAGTATAAAATATAAATGAAAAATATATATAATTATGAGTAACATATAATTACTATCAAATTTTAAAAACATAATAATATCTAACAATATACAGGACAGGCCAAAAGACACATAGGCACGCGCACAGGCACGCGCACACACACACACACACACACACACTGCAACCCCGTGGTCCCAACCCCATTAATAAGGCAAGAAATTCCACTAAATAACCCTGACAAGGCAGGCACACCTGTGAAGTGAAAACCATTTCAGGTGACTACCTCATGAAGCTCAGTGAGAGAACACCAAGTGTTTGCAGCGCTATCAAAAAAAAAAAAAAGGTATAAGACATAAAATATATGTCTAAAATATAAGACATATTTAGAGTTATTTCACACTTTTTGTTTTGTGCTTCTCAACAAGTGCAAAAGCGCAGAGGTAAAAGAGGTGAAAGATGGATGCGGGGGAAAAGAAAGAGAGAGGAGTGTCTCCTCATCCTCTCCTGCTGTTTTTGAAGTGCCGCCTCTTTGAAAAAGTCCAAATGGACAGCTCCTGCAGACTGATGCAAGGGCCTGGCAATGCCTTCGGCTTTTCAGATAAGCACTGCTGAGCAAATACGAAGGCTATCTCTAAATAAGCCATGCGTGGCTGCCAAATTTGATGTTTTTCACTCAGATAAAAGAGCATCAATACTGAATGCTGGAGTAAATATCGAATGTGCTACAGTATATCGACAGGAGTGTGCATCATTGTATAGAGCTCACCAAGATTGGTGCATTTGAAATTAAAAAGGGCTGTGCCAAAACGCCTTAATAGCATTTGTCATATACTGTAGTAGTCCTCAATTTTAGAGAGCATCTATTTGGGTTTAGATGTTTCTTAAAAGGAGGCATTTTTTACTCTGTTTACGTCCACCAAGTGCATGCGCAGAGGTTATATTTTTGCCTGAGTTTATCTGTTTGTGTTCTAAATAACTTGAACATTTCTGAATGGATTTGGATGAAATTTTCAGGAATTGTCAGAAATGGTATATGGAAGAACTGATTACATTTTGGGGGTGATCCGAATCACCGTCTGGATCCAGGATTTTTTTTTCTAAAGGATTCTGTAACATTGCGCGATAGGACCACTTACGGCATTTGTGCATATAACGCCACAAAAAATGGTCAGAGCACTTTGAAAAAAAATTCAGGACAACTTTCCAACAGGTTCTACAAAATATCAAAGACTGATCCAAAAAATGTAGGATTATTATTTTGGTGTGAATCACAATATGGGGGGGGGAACTATGGCGCTTGGCGGAGGTCTGCGCTCTCTCATGCTAATATAATTTTGTTTTTATTGTTCTTACGTTTTTTTCCGCCACCTCCTAATTCTTTCACCAGTCTTCAGCTTTATTAGAGTGACTCTAATATTTATTTCCTGATGATTAAAAAAGGATGTGTCTATGTGAGGTGTGGTGTTTATCTATTCAAGTGGAAAACACACCCAGAGCACTGCGTCTATCACTATGAGTGGAGGCCACCATTTGAGGAAATAAGGTATATTAAATGTTCAACTACATTGAGCTGCAAAAAAACAACCATACTGGAAAATATTGTTACATTGTCCAAAGATAAAGTACAGTACCTGTGATGAGCTGTGTTCGGCGTGGAAGTGGTTCTGTTCTTAGGGCCGCCAGCAGCCAAGCTGTCATCCATGCAGCCATCCAGCTCCCCTGTCACCCAGTCAGGAAGAGCTACTTTGCAGTGGTCCACAGGTTGACCAATCACAGGCTCGTCAAAATAGATGGACTAAAATTTCCACAGAGGTAGGCTATTATTATGCATCCTTAACATAACAGATTTAATAAAGCAGTTATTTTTTTACCATGTAAGTAGGAAGGGCCTTGAGGCTGCCAGGTTCTGGTTTGCTGGCAAACGGGCCTTCCAGGACGCCTCTTTTGAGCATGTGAAGCAGCAAACGGGCGTGCAGATTGCGGTTCTTGTGACCATTAAGGCTTGAGTCACATGTTGCTGGGTCACACAGCTTTTTTATCCACAAGGCACAATGCTGACGCTCTATTCAAACAAAAATGAGGAAATAATCAGCCTTGAACTCACAATATTAAATAACACTGCGTAATGTCATGAGATTCAATACAAGAGAGTAACACTCTGTTTTGATTGTCATTGTCAAAGTTGTGTGGTTGTACTTTGCAGTGAAACCAACAAATGTACACATCATCAAAGTCAAATGGAAGTTCTTACCACTCTTGATGGGGTGTTTGAGAACATATGGTTTCATATCCAGAACAAAGCAGTTAAACTCTGTGTTCATAAAGTCCACTGACTCCTCATTTTTGCTCATGGTGTCCTGAAGGTGTAACAGTTATTTGGTTATTATTTGAAATTAGCTGAGAGACATTGCTAGGAAACAAAACACTATGTAAACTAACAAACGGTTAAGTCTACGTATAAATTCGCCATGGGATTTTTTTGCTTGTTAAAATCTAACTTCAGGCCAACATGCTCATATGAATAAACATCAACAACATGTAACAAATTAAAACGCTACTGCGTTTTACCGTAAACTGCACGACGGCGCTCAGTTTGATTCAAAATTTTGGCGACTACACGCTTTACGCCACTTCCGGTTTCACGGCACGTTGCTGTGGAAACCTTCTTCTTCGTTGCTTATCGTCTTCTTCTTCTAAATTCTCTTTCTGAGTATGTTTCCCGTGGCGGTAATCCCAACAATAAACGCAATTCAATGAAAACAAATAACTACACAATCTGAAAGATGTTATCAAGTGTATATTCTTAAATTGTTAGTTTGTGTATTATGAATTGGCCTGCTGTAGATGTGTTTGGCTTCTGATTACTATTTTACCGTTGCAGGCACATTTGACTTGCTAGCACACTTATGTCAGTGTTTTCAATTGTTATTTCGATTCCAGTAATATAAAACGATACACGACTATTTCGAGTAGGAAAATATTTTGGCGAGGAGAGCTATTAGCTGCATTACTGCTTATCGCCACACAGCGGTGCTAAACAGCTGTAACTTGTCACGCTGTCTGCAACGCAACAGCCGGATATGCTGCATTCAATGACTGTTTGTATACGCCACTTTCTTATCCTATGGGCTGTTTAGATTAATCCAGCGGCGATGAAACCTCACATTCGTTGTAATATTGTAAATACAGTAAATAAAAAATGTCTTTGATAATATAAAGCTATGTTGTAGAGCCTACTTAATATATGTAATCGTCTTGGTTCATATGCTATATCTAAACTTTGACGAATTTTTAGAAGTCAAAATAGTCTTGTTAATAGTGAAAAACTAAACTTTAAAATGAGTCACCTTTCGGTCATACTGGAGTAACAAACAGCTAAAGTTTGGTATTAATAGTGCCACGGGAAGTTAAAAAAACATGCCGTCTTTGAACGCATCACCCTAACGTCAGGGTGAATGAAAAAGAAGCGCTTCCCTGTGGCTCAGACAGAGAGGAGGCGTGCTATCAGTCAAGGAGGCTCCTGCAGCAACAGCATCACTTGTGAAGAGGCAATAACTTCACGACATTAAAGTTGAGGCCGTGCACTTTTTCCCATTTTTTTCCCTTTTTTTTCTTCCCTCTCCTTTCATTATGGCTGACCATCTTTTACACTACAATGACTCCGCCGGGGTTGGGAACCGATTTGCCCGCAAAGGTGCTTTGCGGCAGAAGAATGTACATGAAGTGAAAAACCACAAATTTACTGCGAGGTTTTTCAAGCAGCCGACGTTCTGCAGCCACTGTACGGACTTCATATGGTGAGTTTATCCACTTTTTGCCATGTGAAGTTGGCGATTTCCACTTAGTAACTCTGACTTGTTTGTGTTGCAGGGGGTTTGGCAAGCAAGGATTCCAATGTCAAGGTAAACTTTCATGCTTCAATTTTAAAAAGGGGTGTGTTCGCACTTGTGTTTGCTTCAGTTCAAACGAACTCTGGTGATGTGGTCTGAATCCTGGTGTGCAGGGCAACCGGGCCAGCCCCTATAAGTCTTATTTACAATGCTGGTTCACTTCTTGCTGGTAATAAGCTTGTTTACAAATGGACTGCAGTGATTCAAAATGAGACAAATTTATTTTCTTAAATCTGCAAACAATTACACACACACACACACGCGTCCTTGACGTGATTTCAGTGATAAATCAACGGATGGTCAACGTTTTGAGTGTACCGATCTCTGGTGAACGTGTACCTGCCTTTCCTGTAGTGACTTCTAGACTGGGCGATGCTTGAAGGTGGAAGGTGAGGTTTTCGGTCTTCCTGGACTGCTAGTTGCAGCTCAAGCCAAGAGGGAACCTGGCGGTTGTCCCTTGGGAAGCCATAGGGCCACCCTGTCTTAGCCGGATAAGCATGCGGCTGGCGTCCTTGGACTGGTGGGTACTTAAGGAGGTGTTGCTGCGACAAGCCACAAGGGGGGAACTGAAAGACTTTCTCAAAAACCAGGTGGTTGTCACCTGTATTTGCACTGACATCATTCTCACAGGCCCGGTTTGGGTTTTTAGAACCGCTGCGTGGATGCTGATAAGAGAACGGAGGCTTGTCAACGCTTTGTTGAGGGTTGCTCGGCTGGTGCCCAGGAGAGCGATACATTTGTGTTGTCATTTTGTGTTGCCACAAGTCATCAGCACCAGGACCTCCAAACATTTGGGGTTGATTCTGGGAAGATTCTCCCCATTGTGGCTGCTGTTCACCTTGGACATAGCTTGTGTGTGTATCCTCCCAGTCGTGCTCATCCAAAAAAGGATTGTCGTCATCCTCTAGGTTTTGTGTGTCAGGATTGCTTCGATATTGATAACCTACGTAGAACGTACACAGTTAAGATACATCACAGACTACTAAAATGTGTTAACATGGAAGTAAACGGTACCTTTTCTCTTCACGGATGAAGCAGCACTGTCACTAAGGAGCAATACACAAATCCAGTAGACACTAGGTGGGGGAAAAGCACACCTGTTAGTGTCCGTTTAAAAAAAGTGACGAGAAATGTATGGTTTAAATAAAAGATACCATAAAAGAGCTGCAAGGGTCATGGCTGCCTGCTGTTAGAGAAAGACCTGCACTCCTCAGGGAAGCCCACTGCAAATGTGACAAAGCCTGCAGCCTTGAGTTTTAGTGTCTTTTTTTATGACTCACCTGCTCCTTAAAGAACGGTCAACGAGTAGCAGCTGTGAAGCATCGCATCCTCATGCCTTTGCTTTAACAGGGGTGGCTATGATATATTGGTGAACATAAAGCATCTACATCAGTGAGGTTGCAGGTTGTATTTATATATATATATATATATATACTGTATATATATATATATATATATATATATATATATATATATATATATATTGTTTGTACGTTAGACACTTTCTATGAGAGCTGTGTCAATTGATAAGAAATAACTGGAAATCTGGGGTTTATTTATTTATGTATGGTATTTTGTAAATATCAAATATATTTTTTGGGCATTTCTGTCAAAAACAGACTAATAAAACTAATACAAGAAAATTATGAATTATTTTAAAAGCCATTAATGACTTTAATTTTGATTTCCAGATACTTGAAATGACCAAGACCCAAAGATCTACCACCTACCATCAATACAAAAATATATATATATATATATATATATATATATATATATATATATATATATATATATATATATATATATATATATACTGTATATATATATATATATATATATATATATATATATATATATATACTGTATATGCAGAGGGCCGCACGGTGGTCTAGTGGTTAGCATGATGGCCACACAGTCACAGTCAGGAGTTCGGAAAGACCTGGGCTTGAGAAGTTCAGAGCCCTGTTGATACTCTGCTTGCTAAATAAAGAGTTATCGCTTCTTCACCGACTCGTGGGCGCTACAGTATTAACTACATGTGGCAGCCGATTCAGCGATTTTGTGACTTGGCGCTCAAAGAGCTGTATAGGCTTTTATTATGAGGAAAAAATGATACTGATATTGACTGATATTACATTTTTGTACCAATATCAGGGCGATATTATTGGTGTGCCGATATTATCGGACATCCCTAGTATTTATGTATGGTATACATGTACATCAGGAGTGTACGTACTTTTTTGGCATGCACGTTACAAGTCATGCGCATGCTGGGTAGTCCAATATGAACTATGAAGAATAAAACATTGGATATCAGCAGTATGTTAAATCTTTCTTGTTTACTTCTCTGACAACACCCTCAACAAATTTTGCAATCTAGCAAAAATGCGACAAACATGGCAAAATATTGGGAGAAAGAGTACCACAGGCTACCCAGCATGCCTTGTGGTGGGAATATATGGGTGTTTTTTTGGCATGGTTATTGCATGTAGATATTTGTTTGTATGCCCACATGGTGCACAGTGTAGCTTACTTTGTGCGTCGTGTGTGTTGACGTGTCGTGCTGTTTGGATGGCTTTTTTGTACAAGCTACAGGTTGCATCTGACTATTGTGGCGACTCAAGCGTGCCACAATAGCACCGCAAGTCATGTTGCCGGCTACACTTTCCATGTTAAAGGTTTAAGAAAAGGAATTCGGAAATGTCCCATGGGCCGGATTACAACGCCGGCCGCAGTTTGCTCACCCCTGGTATAGCACAATAAATGTAACTTTTAAAGCATGCACAAACATGGTACTGTTTCTACTTTAAATTTGAATGTTTTGCTATCAATAATCTAGATATACCCACATTCATAATTCATATTCATACAGCTTGTATTACAGTATGCATGCAGCACAGTGGCTAATGTGTGACAATCTTGCGCATGAGCAGCACTTTAGGGTGTTTCATAGGGCTTTATGTACATGGAAGGTTATTGAAATGTCGCGTTGGGATATTGGACGTATTATTGGATGTACAGCACAGTATCTTTAATATGACCTCACCTTTGGTTAGTTATTAATGTCCCTGAGTTGCTCCTGTGATCATTCATCTTCATCCATATGTTTTATGGATATGGATGCGTTCTAAAAAGACAGAGAGTAGCTTTTAATGCATATTTTCCTTTCGTTTCCCACCACTGTTGTGCCATAGCTATGGAAACGCCGTAACCATTTAATGTGTGTGTAGGTGGAGTGCCCAGCTCGTCACAGACATGTAGAATGTACTGTACATGTATGTATTAGTATGCTATGCACACATACAAAGAAATAAAGGACAACCTCTCTTTTTCACTTTTTCATTTTTGGGGAAAATAGAAATAAGAAAAACCCTGTTTGTGTAGAATTATACTGTTTTGTCACTCAAACTGGAGCAAACACGACTCCTATTTTTGCACAGTTAATGAGTTCCCTACCAACTCTCCAGGGACAGGTTAATTATTGCTTTCCCTCCGTCCAAGAGGTGTTGGACTTGTGTTTTATTCAAGAAAACAATTGCTTGGATTCTTTGCCAAATGCAATGTGTATGTGAGGCCTCCACTTGGCTGCATCATAAGAACACCCTTAATAAGCATGGAAGATTCAGAGTTATAAGGGTTTATTTTTAATTCTTGGCTTCTCACATTGCAGATAATCCTGGATGTGACTTTCCAGGAACGGTTAGCTTCTCACTTCAGTTTCCCGTTTAATTACAGCAGTTGTGGTGATATTTTTCATTTGATTGACTCCACTCGAAGTGAATGTTTCTGCTGACATTCATTACATTCTCTTATATATAAGGGGGCTATTTCTAGTGTCGCGGTTTACATAAGTGACTTTCCTGTATCTGCTGTGGGATCAGTACCCACTCAGTGCGTCAGATAGATACAGTATATGAATGGCACATGATGTGGTATCATTTGGATCTTGAGCTGTTCCTTTCCATGTATGGATTGACAGATGACGTGTGGTGTGTTATGCTTTGGATCAGGAGCTGTTCCTTGCTTTATATGGATGGATAACTTTGTGAATGAATGACATATGATGTGGTATGCTTTGGATCAGGAGCTCTTCCTTGCTTCAGATAGATGGATAGCTACATGGATGAAATCCACATGATGTGGTATGCTTTGGACCATGGGCTGTTTCTCTTCCATGGATAAATAGATTGACAGATGACATGTGATGTGATATGCTTTGGATCATGAGCTGTTCCTTGCTTTATATCAGGGGTGTCAAACTCGCAGCCCGCGGGCCATTTGAGGCCCGTCAAGTCACATTTTGCAGCCCGTGACTTGACAGGAAAGACTACTGTAAATGCGGCCCGCAAGCGCTAAGTCAGGGGTCTCAAAGTCGTGGCCCGTGGGCCACTTGCGGCCGGCCGGAGTCAAATTTTGCGGCCCGCGACTTGTCTTCAAAGATCCCTGTAATACGGCCTGCGACAAGCCAATGTTACTCGTAGGATGCACACATACGCCTACACTGAACTAAGAGTGAGTGAGTCACTTAAAAAAAAAAAAAAAAAAAAATTGACGACATATTTTTGACTACACACAAAAGTGAACATCAACACAAGACGCGTACTTTCATCTGGTCACACATACGCACGTGCCAAAAGGGCAGACAGGCGATGCATGTTTATCAAAGTAAAGCGTAGTGAAACATTTTTATGAGATTCTAAATTGTTTTCAAACTAATTGTGGTCAATAAGTGCATAGATGATGAGATATATCATGTATCTATATAGCATATACAGTATGTCCATTCACACAATATATTGCTTAACGTTGTTTTCAAGTTAAAAAAAAAATAAGGTGAAAAATAAGGTTGACGATCAATTTACATGGAGGAGAAACCCTGGATGTTCGAATCTAGGCGGCTCTGTGTGGAGTTTGCATGTTCTCCCGGTGTGTGCGTGGGTTTTCTCCGGGAACTCCGGTTTCCTCCCACATTCCAGAAACATGCATGTCAGGATAATTGCCGACTCTAAATTGTCCATAGGTATGAATGTGAGTGTGAATGCTTGTTTGTCTGTATGTGCCCTGCGATTGGCTGGCGACCAGTCCGGGGTGCACCCCGCCTCTCGCCTGAAGTCAACTAGGATAGGCTCCCCCGCGACGCTAGTGAGGATAAGCGGCGTAGAAGATAGATGTATGGATAGAAGATAGATAGATATGTAATGTATATACAGGTGGTATCTATGATGTATGATGTGACATGCTTTTGATCATTAGCTGTTCCTTTCCACTCTTCCACAGATATATTGACAGATGACTTGTAATGTGGCATGTTTTGGACCATAGGCTATTAGTCTCCATAGATGAAACAAAATAAACTGTTAATAATGTGCAGTGCTGTGCCAAAATTTTAGGGACTGTTATATTTGGTGTTATTGCAATTCTCTTATGACCATATATAACTTTGGCTTCACTATGAAACTAACGAGCATGTTTCAGTAAACGATCCCTCAACAAAAGGGTCAGTGCCCCCTCCTGTATTTCGGCAACCCCCCTCCACCCACCACCACCACCACACACACGCACAGACACATACACACACTAAAGTTCAGCGTCTGTGTGGGAAATAACAATACTATCTGGAGAGTTGAAATCCCATACCTAGGAGGAGATGTCTGGGCAAGGGAAGCCAAAGAGGGAGGGGGAGCATGCCGGCCGTATAGGAGAAACAACGGCGATAGGATGGAATGGAAGCTGATGAGGTGTCATGTCTTTTTGTCTTGCCCCCTCAGGATTCAGACGGAAATAAAGCCATGAGCCTCCTTATTAGTTTTCTGAACTAAGTGTAATTCTCTAGCTGAAACAATTGTTTGTTACAGAGTGTCATTTTAAAATCTTAAGGATGTAGATCAGTGGTCCCCAACCCTGTACCGGTTCGTGGGTCATTTGATACCGGGCCGCACAGAAAGAAAAAATTATTTCCCTTATTTCATTTTTTTTTTTTTATGTTTTATTTTGAAAAGTGGCCGGATTCTCTCTGTTACATCCGTCTCACTTGACGCATGTCCATTGTGCGTGTGCTAACTTTCTCTCATGCCGCACAGATAGACTACTACTGTATTTTTACCATTTTTCTTTCACCTCATATTTGGTGTCAAATGCTGATACTATGTGGGAACGCATAAAGGTAAGTTTTGATGACTTATTGAGTTCTAATGTGCACATTTGTCTCAAGTGAATTCATGCTAGCGCACTGCCTTTTACCACGCACGTCAAACAGCCATGTAATAATCTCTCTGGAAAAACTCCAGGCTTGAACTGGTGGATGGTGGGTCGGCATTCATTTTGTGCTTTTAATGTGATGTTATTAATATCTTAGTTTTACACAATACATAATAAATAAGATAAATTAGATTGCTATACTGTACGAACCCCCCCCCCCCCCGTGGGTCAAAAAAGGTTGTGGACCACTGACGTAGATGGTGATGTTTCCAGGGCCATTGTGTGCAATCTTGAACATCTCTATGCTAAAAGGCCTGTGACGTATAGCTAAAATCTCACATCCCTGTCGGGTCATGTGAAGTGAAAGTGAAAGAGAAGGCAGCTTTAACTGCACATAACAACGTTCTTATCCAAGTTAGACTAGCTTAGAGAAATTAGTGTATATTTTTCCTATTTTGTTGTATTTGTCTCTTATATTGAATTCATACCAGAGTCTGTTTTATGGAATTTAGCACGATTGTGTACAAAATATTGCATCATAATTAGTGGAAAACAGACTTAGGGATTTTTTGGCTTCTTATTATTTTATTTACAGTATAGTTTATGTATTATTTATTTTGGGGATTATTTGAAAAACGTATTACTTTTGTGTAAAAAATGTGACCAATGGGCATCAATTGACAAAGAAACAGCCACAGATTTAGGTCTGAGCTCTGGCTGGCACATTTCAAAGCGCCTTTTTCTTCTGATTGATATCCACTATAGTGCAGTTCAGACCGCATTCATCCAGTGTTGATAATGATGAATGTGCTGGGTGGATGCTGCTGCTCCATTCTACGGGTCACTTGCTGCTCACGCAGGCACCGTCACATCTTGTGTGTCAGCAAGCGTGACACGGGGAGGCGACACAAGCCTCCGTCAAGTCGCTGAGCCCTAATGGCTGCTTGCGTAGGTGTGGAGCCAATCCCGCATCCTCCGCTCGGAGTGCAGCAGTGAGGCCTCATTAACCAATCAAGGAGCAGAAGTGTGTGGGTGTTGGAACAGGAGAACGAGTGCTGTGCCGAGTCCTGATGGGGAGTCCCAAACAATAAACATCTTACACAGAGACAGGCTGAGCAGCAGAGATGTGAAGAGTCCTTCTGTGCTCTGCTAGACGGATAAAGATGGCCAAGATATGCGCAGCATCATGTGTTTTACATTATTACATTTACTCTCTTTGTAATATCTTGTATTCTCTCACAAATGACAGAAACAAACATATTTGATAGATGGATTGAGAAGATGACACGTGATGTGGTCTGGTTCGTTTCTTTCCATAGATCGGTGGTTCCCAAACTTTTCACAGTCACCTACCCCCTACCCTGCCACTCGCCCAAAGTCAGCGGGCGTAGGCTCCAGTATACGCCCCGTGAGGACAAGCGGCATAGAAAACTGATGGATGGATGGAAATCATGCTGTTTCGTGGCATTTTTCAAGCATAAAAGTAGCTAAAATGAACTAAAATCCAAATATAAGGCATTCAGTGACGTGACTATGTAGTATTCTTCACTGGTGTCAGTAATGTTACTGTAATGTTCGGTGAGACACGCAAAGCTCAGACTTGATCGCCAGAACAACAGGCTTTTATTGCAGGTTTGCATTACCTCACAACAGGCACAATAATAATAATAACATAATAATAATAATAATAAGGATAATAATAACATGGGCTACAGTCGCTGCGGTAATCCACTCCAAGTTAAAACTCAGCTCTGAAACTCCATGTACAATCTGAAATATAAGACATATTTAGAGTTATTTCACACTTTTTTGTTAAGTACATAATTCCACATGTTTTCATTCTTAGTAGGGATGCCTTCAGTGAGAATCGACAATGTAAATAGTCACGAAAATAAAGAAAACGCGGTGTGTCCAAACTTTTGGCCTGTAGCGTATGATGTGGTATGCGTTGGATCATGAGCTCTTCCTTTCACGCAAGATGTGGTATGCTTTTTTCATACATTTTTAAGTTTTCTGTCTCCCCACACCTCATCCAAAGCCACTGAGGCAGCTAAAGGGGCCATTTACCTTTTAGTAATCATGTCAACAGCTCTTCTGGCTATTTTAACGTGTAATTTGAATCAGCTGATGCATTTACTGGCTCTGGAGCCACAGTGGGGGCTCCCTCCTAATTGGAGGGGCCCCCTGGCTCTCACTACAGTCCACATCAAAGTGTCCTTGACCTAAAAAGTGAAGCCCTGACTGCTCCTGATGACCAGAATCTTCAATTTATCCGCTATAGCTGTTCTCTAGCCGCACCGGTGACTTGTCAAATTATATTTTAGTACTATACAGCCTGTGCCCAAAAGGGTTTTTAGCCGTGGTCTAAATGTCAGTTAACGGTCCTGAGGATGGAATGATACAAGACCTTCTTCTCGCGTATGTAAGCATTAAGGGATCGCCCCTGGTCTGAGAGCTCTTATTTAAAACCCCTCCGAGGATGAAGAGGAGAAGAAATGATAGAGAATATGAAGTGTTTGCATATATTGTAGTGGGCCTGTCGTGCATATCGTCATGTCGTATTGTATTATTCAGAGACAATTCACATCTGCTGGCTGCTAGCAGCTACTTGACTGAACGTATCCTATTTTTCAACCAGCATCAAATGTTTGCAGCAGCCTTCACGTATATTTGAATCATACGTCTCTGTTATGGTTAAACACGCCAAATGGTTTAGGTTGACCTTGACTGTCAGAATCTAGCTTTCCCTGCCTATAAGTGTATTTTTTTTTTATTTTATATTATCTATTTGCTATAATAGTACCTCTGAAGTAGCATTGATGTCATTGATTAGATTTTAATAGCATTTCATACAAAATTAAAACACTTCATGAATATATTTTATGTAACAGCTATAGAATGTTGACTAAATATACATTTGGCAGGATTTTGCCAAGGATTTTGTATATGAGCAATTATTTTTTTGTACATCCATCCATTTTCTATGCTGCTTACCCTCACTGGGGTCGCAGGTGACAGCTGACTTCGGGCGAGAGGCGGGGTACATCCTGGGCTGATCGCCAGCCAATCGCAGGGCACATACAGACAAACAAGCACTCACACTCACATTCATACCTATGGACCATTTAGAGTCGCCAGTTAACCTAACATGCATGTTTTTGGAATGTGGGAGGAAACCGGAGTACCTGGAGAAAACCCACGCACACACGGGGAGAACATGCAGCGATGCCCAACGGCCAACATGCTAGGCCACCGTGCGGCCCTTTTTAAGTTTTTAAGTTTTCTTGTCACTGTCCCCATTTGAAATGTATCCAAACAACATTGTTGTGTGTCAGTGTGCATCTGTGCCTCCCCTCTGCCTTGCAGGAGCCTGCAGGCTTAATAGCCCAGAAACTTCTATGTTTTAGATGCATATGCACATATCCCCTCCCCCCTTGCTCTCCAAAAGCGTGTAAGTGACTCAGAGCTTCTCACGCATGCTGTCCTGCCTTGTGACAAAATTTGTCATACCAACAGCGTCATGTTTCTGTCTTTATTTTTGAAGCTTTCTCATCTACTGTAAATTCTTGCCAGATAAGTCAGCATGGAGTGCCCAGGTTACCATAGTAACGGTGCTTGTGTACCCCAGGCAAGCATTTCCCTTTTGGCAAAAAAAAAAGCAGTAAACACCCTTTTTTTTTAATCCAAATGATTCTTAAGTGATGCGTCACTGTAGGATATTGGCGTCTTCATTTCTACTGTTGTTTGAATGTAGCCATGGCTTTCCAAAGCATCCACCACGGACCGTAAATCCACAAGGATTTTTCATGTCAGATCCTGCAACCCTCCAACCCCTTTCATTCTCCGTGCAGCAGTGACCGCCACAAGTGCAATACTTCATTTTAGCAGACTGTCTGAGCAGATCATGTCAGCATGTTGTTCTTGCATAACACAATGTCATCTGGTGACATTAAAAAGAGGTCTTTTTGGGAGGCATTACTCAGCCCGGGAGTGGGTCGTTAATTGTCGGGGAGCTGCCGCCGTGTTTTTGCTGAGACACAATGCTGCGTGTAATAAGATGACACATGGCTCTTTCCCTCTTCACCTTCCTTTCCAACAAATAACGCAAAACAGTATTTGAAGAAGAAAGGGAAAATAATACCACAAGTCTTGCGGTTCCTGTTGTCTCCGCAACATTCATTCCTTTCGGGTGCGTTCACGCGTGTCGTGTTTGGTTCGGCTAAAAGGCACTCTTTCCTCTTCGAGTACAGGTTATGTGGTCAAGCATCATCCAAACCCACCAAACAAGCAGACTGGGACTGCTTGAGAGATGGATCTCGATCCACTTGCGAGTGAACTCTGGTGCCGTTTGGTTCACTTCAGCTCAACTCAACACAACTGGACACTACACGGGCCAAAGACATGGTGTTAAAACGACAGCAACAAGCATGTACAAATGACAAATACACTCAACAGAAATATAAACGCAACACTTGCGTTTTTGCTCCCATCTTTCACGAGTTGAACTTAAAGATTGAAAATATTTTCATGGGCACAAAAGGCCTATTTCCCCTAATTATTGTTTACAAATGTGTGTTAGTGAGCACTTTGGCGAGATAATCCATCATCCTCACAGATGTGATATATCACAATGCTGATCAGACATCATGATTATTGCACAGGTGTGCCTTATGCTTGCCACAATAAAAGGCCACTCCGGACAAACAGCACAGATGTTGCGTTGAGGGAGCAGGAAATAGGCGTGCTGACTTCAGGGACGTCCACCAGAGCGGTTGCCCATGAATTGAATGTTCATTTCTCCACCATAAGCCTTCTCCAAATGCCTTTGGCAGTAAAGTCGTTTCACGGCACTCTGCGGTTCGAATTTCACAGCTTCGCTCTATTATGGTTTTTCAAAAATATATGAATTAATAAATCATGTTGTTTTGTGGTTGAATACAGCCTATTATTAGTCAAAATATATGCATATTGAAGCACATTTTATTATTACTTACTTACTTATTTTTTGCCTGAATTTTCAGTTATCAAATAATAATCAGTATAAGGGATTCCGAAGATGCATTCAGTGACACTGTGAATGATATGGAGTATGTTCTACACTAGTCCCTAGTAGGGTTGTGCACGATAAACCAACCGGATATTCGGTTTGACAAGCGAGCGATATGGTTGCACCAGTAGAAGCCTCCTGGATCGATAAGAATCAGCCATAAATCCTTAGATCAATCAATTGTAGAGCCATACACCGAGTATCGCCAGACTAGCAACCGTTTGACAGTCTCTTAAACAACGCGAGAGCTTGGGCTGCCGCTGAAACGACTGTTGCGCATTCACCGTAGCTTACCGTGACTGAAGACGAGAATGGATGTAAATAGTAGCAATGTGTACATGTAATGTATCATATATGAGGTATTGTGTAAAACTAAGACGGGAACAACATCAAATTAAAAACACTCAATGAATACAGAGCCACCATCCACCAGTATGAGCCTGGAGTTTGTTTTGCAGAAAGAAGATTATACGTTGCTGTTTGCTAGCATGAATTAACTTGAGGTTGTGCAGAAATCCAACAAACAAATATTCACATTAGCACTCAGTACCGTCATCAAATCTTACCTTTATGCATTCCTCACATCGTATCAGCATTTGGGACCAAATATGAGGTGAAAGAAAAAGGGGGAAAATACAGTATAGGAGTGTATCTAGCAGAATGGTACAGTTAAGGACGTCAAACAAAGTGGGACAGGTCGCTGCTCGCAACAAACAACAAAACAGCAAAACTGAGAGATTTCTAACTGTTTATTGTTTTTTGAATGAAATAATGGCCCATATCTTCAAAATTGATATCCCTTTACATAAAATTTACATAAAATAGTATTGGCTTCTTTATTTTATAATGTAAGATGAATGTCTACATCAACAAACCTGAACCGCAGAATCTAATTGAATCGAATCGTATAGTACACAGTATTGAATCGTTTTTTTTTAAATATATCATTATTGAATCGCATCGTAACCTGTGTATCTAGATTCGAATCAAATTGTCCATCGCAAAGACGTTTACATCCCTAGTTAGTAGGTTTCAGTAATGCTACTGACACACAAACATCAGACTTGATTGCCGTAACAAAAGGGTTTTATTGCAGGTTTGAATGATCTCACAACGGGCATAAAAAATCCCTAATAAAAACACGGGCTACTGTACGGCCGTAACCCACGCCCAAACTAAAACTCAACTCAGAACCCCCGACGTCACTTCCTGTCCGCCTGCCACTTAGTTGTCTTACACATTTATAAGAACACATTTGTAGCAACACACATGAGCACGAGTGGTTTATTTACTCTTATTTTGTCTACTATATTGGGTAATACAAGTGTAAAGACGACTATGGGGGGTTAGCTCATGTGCAGAGGGCTCTAATAATGTTAAAAACCGTATTTAGAAGGCTGTAAATAGATTTTCTATGCTCTAACTATGAAAATATTCCATTTGTAAATAAGGAATCCTACTTCACGAAAATTCACGTATCACGGTCCAATGGGGCACCAATTAACCGCGATAAACAAGGGATTACTGTGCATCCAGCCGGCCTCACAACTGCAGACCTCCAAATCCAGCATTTTCACCTCTAAGCGTGCCTGAGACCAGCCACCCGGACAGCTGCAAAACCAAAGAATTTCCGCACAAACTGTCCAAAACTGGCTCAGAGAAGCTAATACGAACGCGCCTCATTCTCATCAGGGGCTGCAGTTCGTCGTCGTAAATGACTTGAGTGGGCAAATGCTCACATTCTATGGCGTCTGCCACTTTGTAGAGGTGTTCTCTTCACGGAGGACTCCAGATTATCACTGTACAGGGCACATGGCAGACTGTGTATGGCACTGTGTGGGTGAGTGATTTGCCGATGTCAACACTGTGGGTGGAGTGGCCCATGGTGGCGGTGGGGTTATGGTATGGGCAGGCGTATGTTATGGATGATGAAGATGCAATATACATTTTATTGATGGCATTTTGAATGCACAGAGATTCCACAGGCGGTCTTTAAAAGTATTGGAATATTTAAATTGTGTGTCACATGTATACAGTATGTCCAATCAAGTCCTTACTTCAAGAATATGTTCTTTATTGGTCCCATGGCAAAAAATACCAGCGGAACTCCAAGTGAACTGCAAACTGCAAGTGCACACCAGGTCTTTTTTTTTTATCACACATCTAATAATCAGATTTCGGTATGCTGTGAGATGTGGCAAAGGCCAGTTTGCTGAGTTCTGCAAACATAAAAAGCACAGGCGATGATGGAGCGTCAGATCCAGGTGGCCAAGGCGCGGTGCGAGGGGCCAGCTGATCGCGTCCCGGCCTGCCTGAAGAAGCGCTCACACCGTATACCAAGTCTCTCGTCCAATTGTTCTTTCTTGTGGAAATAGTTGCTGCAGTTTTCATCGACGTTGATTCCAGTCCAAATCAAAGTTTCCTTTTAAAGAAACTAGAAGTTTTCTTTAAGAAGTGGAATTAAGTCCAAGAGCGACGCCCCGGAGACCTCTCAAAACCCATGTTTTCAGCAGGTGAACATTTTTGGACCTAAAAAGTTACACCACAGCAGTTACGGCTCTGATGTGGCAATTTTGCACAATTTCTGTGCCTTAAAGTTGCGTGTTTGTTTTTGTTTTGTCGGACCACATTGTGGTGAACGGCAGTTTCTGCAATCTGCAGCAGTGCTCTGACAAGAACACACGCACAACTGTAAAAGGACGGGAATCCATACATTTTTGCACACTAAAGGCAAGTAAGTCAACAAAGGTCCAGTTATCGCTTCTAATATGTGAGACTGTACCATTTTAGATTCTAGTGGGGGTGACTCAAAATGCAACATCAGTAAGTAAGTAAGTCAATAATAGTCCTTTAGTTTATTGTTGGGCATTTTGTCATTTTTGTAGAATGATTAGTCATGTCTTGAAGCAATTGAGGCAAAATGGGCATGCACTACTTGCAAGTAGCAGAGGCGCTCTCATGGAGACAACATGACGTTTTTGTCCTTGAAGGGTGAATGAAGAAATACTATATGTTCCTTTTGTATGTGTAAAACGTGCTGTATTTGTTTCTGAAGCAGGATGCATTTGTTTCATAGGTACATTTCTTATTTGCAAGACAAAATGCATTCGTTTGTGAATGATGACTGAGTTTGTTTGCGAATCACAAAAAAAAAAAAAACGTTTTGTGTGTTTGTGAGGTTTTGGCATCATTTGAACTCTTTCAGTCATGTTGCAGTCCCCGCCGGTCATGTGACCCACGTGACTGTCACTGTTAGATTTCAAGGAGCGTTTGGATTTTGCGATTTTTGCTTTTCTATGTGTTTTTTGAGTAGCGTGACATTAATCTCAGCAGGCCTTTGTGGCGGTGGACGTCATCATCCATAATAGACTTGGATGCAAAGATAAAATATCACCGGCAGAAGACCTTCATTTCAGCATCAGACATTTAACCCTTTAACTGGTCCACAGCTCCTGTCTACCTTGACCATCTGTTGTCATAACAACACATAATATACCATAGGTTCGACTGACAGTGACCAGATCAATGAAGTAGGTGTGTGTGTGTGGGTGTGTGTGCGTGTGTGTCTGTGCGAACGCATCACTTTGCTCTTTCCTTGGGGGAATTTCATCAAGGCGGACCTCTCCAGCTGTGCTTAATGAATTCTGAGGTGATTACACCTGCGGCTATTTTGGTTTTAGAGATTTCGGTCTTGACCCACATAAAGTGAGTACACCGGGGACGTGGACTTTATGTGTAAAAGCACATTCGGTAGCTATAATGCTTGAGCGCCCAAGGGCAGAAAGTAATGTGAATATGTCGGTAATGATAATTACAAAGGCGCTCAGTAGAGGGCAGACCTCTGCCAAGGTGCTTGGATAGTTGTGGTCTGCAAAGAAGAGCTTAAAACTACATATTCATTTAAAAAATGTCCCTCACTCACTTTGCACTGCCTTCATTTGTGATTGTCATCACTTCATAACCCCAAACTGCATGACTGCAACATTCCTGAGTTGGGGCGTATTTCCACTCCTGCTATCAGGAGGGATTGCATCAATTATGACGCATCTACTGTACATTGCAGGATTTCGCTACATTTAATTGATCATGGCGGCCCGCCACTACAAAATAAAAGCCGCCACACCTTAGAAATTAACATGAAAACAATGTTAAGTAATATATTGTGTGAATGTATATACTGCACATGCGAGAGAGACACATTTATAGTTTATTATTTACGAACAATTAGTTTGAAAACAATTTAAAATACCATAAAAATGATTCACTGCGCTTTATGTTGATAAACTTGCACTGGAAACGCCTGTCTGCCGTGTCGGCACTTGCTCATGGCGCGCCACTCACGTCTTGTGTGGACGTTCACTGTGTTTCTTATTATCGTACAAATAAAAAATAGTCTGTAAAATGTGTAGCCTATTGAGAACAGCTTGTCACACGCAAAGCCAATCTATGCCAGCGTGTGCGAGCTCCCACGTTTCAATCTTATTCCACTTTCTGGCGTCTTTTACCCATTTGCACTGACTCCATAGAAGGGGGGGTTTCCTACATGATAGCGATCAAATTTATCTTATTTATTAAGTATTGTGTAAAACTAAGACATGAACAACATCAAATTAAAAGCACAAAATGAATGCCGACCCACCATCCACCAGTTCAAGCCTGGAGTTTGTCCAGAGAGATTATTACATCGCTGTTTGACGTGTGTGGTAAAAGGCAGTGTGCTAGCATGAATCAACTTGAGACAAATGTGCACATTAGTACTCAATAAGTCATCAAAACTTACCTTTATGCATTCCCACATAGTATCAGCATTTGACACCAACTATGAGGTGAAAGAAAAATGCTAAAAATACAGTGGCAGTAGAGAGAACGTTAGCACACGTACAATGGACATGCGTCAAGTGAGACAGATGTAACAGAGAGAATCCGGACACTTTTCAAAATAAAACACCATGTAAATTATTTTTTCTTTCTGTGCGGCCCGGTACCAAATGACCCGCGGCCCGGTACCGGGGATCACTGACCTAGGGGACAGAATCCCCGCGTCTCCCCGCTTCTATTGGAAATACCAAACTAAAACCTGGTATTTATTTATCCATCTGTACCAACCACTGTATGAGTTGCTGGCACCAGCGTCGTTCATGCATGAATAAAGACACTACTGTTTCCCTTGCCCCATCCGCGCCCCCGACACAGCACCCCCACTATTTAAGAAGCACCGCTCTACAGTAATGTGTGCCCACTATTAACGGAAGAGCTAAAGCAAAAGATAAAAACATCCGGTGAAGATAAATAATGAATATATTGCATCTAAAAAGGCACATATTGAAGGCAATGTGTGCCTCAGATGGACACATGGGACTTTACCAGCCTCAGAGTAATATTTCTGCTATTTCTGTACAAGGACAAAGATGCAGGGGGTGGGGAGATACAGAGAGAGCGAGAGGCAGCGGGTTAGAGAATGTGTGTGCCAGTTTTCTGAAGCGTGTGTTCCTTCTTCCTGCTCCCGTGGTGCTGTGAGTTTATGTGTGTAAGTGTGTATGTGCATGTGTGTGTGTTTTGGCTGTGCATTTTGAGGGTCACCCAGTAAGAGACTGCGGCGCTGCTCTTAGTCATCGTCACACCTCGCTCTCATTACCTGACGGTCCATCTGTCTACATCGCCGCAAACACATTCCACGCTGTAAACACATCAAAATATGCAAATGTGCTCCCGTGTGTGACCTCGCACACATGCTGTGAGTATGCCTGTCCACTTCAATTTCATTAATGAAGTGTTGAATTGGAGATGATGATGGTGAGTAGGGATGGGCACTTTGACACACCATTTTCTTGATTGACTAGATATATACTTACATACTTTATTAATCATGTGAGGGAAATTAATATATAGTCAATTACTATATATAGAATAGTCAATTCTTGCTTGAAAATATTTTTTGATTAATATAAAACTAGAATTTTAATCAATATAAATCCATTTATTATCAAATTATTTATATCAATTATTTATTTCTAAATTAAATTCAAAATTGTACAATACAAATATGTATGTATACATATACACATTTCATATTTATAAAAAAATCTATGTTTTAAAATCCATCCATCCTCTGCCGCTTGTCTGAGGTTGGGTTACGGGGCAGCATCCTAAGCAAGGTACTTTTTCCCGCTCCTCCCAGTTGATCCCAAGGCGTTCCCAGGCCAGTTGAGAGACATAGTCTCTCCAACATGTCCTGGGTCTTCCCCGAAGCGTCCTATTGGTCGGACGTGCCCTGAACACCTCGCCTGGGGGCGTCCTAACCAGCTGCCCGAGCCTCCTCATCTGGCTCCTCTCAATGCAGAGGAGCAGTGTTTCTACTCCGAGTTCCTCCTGTATGGCAGTGCTTCGGCGTAAGCCGGTGTGGATCCCAAAATGCAGAGAGACAGGTCGCGTAACGAAGGATATTTATTTTAAAAAATCACCTCAAACACAGAGAGCAAAAATGGCCCCCAACTTGTGGTGCTTCTATGGAATGACATTCGAATCATTTATTTATTTTATTTATTTTTATTTTTATTTCTTTATCGTGAGGCAGTTTTTTTGTGAACGAGAAATCTTGCGAGATCTTGTGACACCCCTATTTACTACATTGCCATCTTTTACATACATAAACGCACGTATTATAATATATGATTTGAACGCCATACTTTTCAGTAGCAGTTCATTATGGAACATTTCAGGTGAACTAAATATGTCTTACATGTTATTTGCTTCATTTTGTGACTATAACCACTTCCTGTGATGTCTGTTGGCATGGCGGGAGTTAAGGAGGCCATCTTGTCTGGAGTCTCTAATTGAAGGTGTCATGGTGGCGTCTACCCCTCGTCTTTCCCAGCCTTCCCGCTCGCCTCGGAGCAAATATAGAAACAGGCTCCACAGAGTAGAATCAGTGCTACGCCACCGTGTTTATTTTGGCATCCTTACCATTGAGTGGAAGGAATTCTATCCTTTGATCGGCGTTTATAGTCCACAGGGTCCCAGTGATGAAATCCCAAGTGGGAGGTTGTCTTAAGATTCTTGGCAGTTTTATGTCAATGTGTATCCTTGCATAGCTTTCAAGTAAACATCTCATCACATTATTATTGAGAATGTTATTATGCAAGACTAAAGTAGCCCTCACTTTAATCATGTCCATCAAGTATGCATTAAACATGAAAGCTAGTTTATGGTCCTTAACTGGAGATGTGTGTAGGTTTGATTGTGTTGTTTTCACCTACTGATTGCTGGTAATATTTAGCTCAGAATATTCTGTTTTACAGACCAACTGCAAACATTTTCTTCTATAAGACAGGTGCACACTGCTATTTTTTAGGACCTGCGGCAAAAATGCTTGTCAGAGATCCTCCATTTGAGAAGAGTGCTGCATTTTTTCAGGACCAACTGCAAAAACACAAGTCAGAGATCCTCTAAATCAGTGACCCTCAACCCCCGATACCGGGACGCGGGTCATTTGGTACCGTGCCGCACAGAAAGAAAAAATAATTTTGATTATTTTTTTATGTTTTATTTTGAAAAGTGGCTGGATTCTCTCTGTTACATCCGTCTAACTTGACGCATGTCCATTGTGCATGTGCTAACTTTATCACATGCCGCACAGATAGACTACTACTGTATTTTTAGCATTTTTCTTTCACCTCATATTTGGTCTCAAATGCTGATACTATGTGGGAATGCATGAAGGTAAGTTTGGATGACTTATTGAGCGCTAATTTGCACATTTGTCTCAAGTTAATTCATGTGAGCACACTGCCTTTTACCACACACGTCAAACAGCGATGTAATAATCTCTCTGGAAAAACTCCAGGCTTGAACTGGTGGATGGTGGGTCGGCATTCATTTTGTGCTTTTAATTTGATGTTATTCATGTCTTACTTTTACACAATACATCATAAATAAGATAAATTAGCCCGAATCAAGTCAAAGTCACAGACTTTCTGTACTACAGGACCGCTCTGCTGTTCTTAAGAACTTGCAACCAAAACGCTAGTCAAAGATCATCAATATGACAGGAGTACACTGCTGTTTTTAAGAATTTACAGCAAAAATGCTAGGCAAAGATCCTTTTATATAACAAGCACACTCCGCTGTAAATCTGTGCTGCTGGTTTTACTAGAAAAGAGCTAGTCAAAGATATTCTATTTGACATGAGGAGTGCTGCTGAATCCACACCAAGAATGCCTGTCAAATATCCTATTTGACAAGAGTACTCTGCTGTTTTTAAGGGCATACTTCAAAAAACAGTTGTTATAGATCCTCTACAGGAATGCTCAGCAGTTTCCTGTTTTTAAGGACAAAAACACTAGAAAAAGATCTTTGAATAACAGGAGCTCTCACCTTTTTTCAGTATCTGCTGCAAGAACACCAGTCAAAGATCCTCTATATAACAGGGACACCGCTGTTCTCAGGAATATTCTGCAAAAAGTCACTCCCAAGTTTTGAATTGAACTCTTGAACATTTTGTAAAATAAATTCTAATAATAAAAAAAAAGTAACTACTGTTAGGGGTTCATCAGTGCATCAGTCTTCAGGTTGCCATGGTGATGACTCTAAATGTTGACGCGCCGATGAGGCATTCATCACCCGCAGCACACTCATGAGTTTTTTAATATATCATTTTATATTTAGGGAGTACAGTGGTTTAAAAAAGTGTCAAAAATGCTGTTTTTGTACCCTTGAGAGTAGAATTGCACATATTTGTTGGAAAAGATACAAGCAGTTTCCTTTAAAAGGACAGAAATGGGCTCTCATACTGTACTGCCTAGGTTCCCAAAGTGGGGTACGCCAATTGTCATAGGGGGTACGTGAATAAAAATGAAAAACAATGCGCCTGAACGCCTCACAGCGCAGAGCGCACAGAGCAGAAAGAAGGAAGGCGACAGAGCATGGAGTTCTTCATTGCCCTGCGTGAGTTACATGAACAAGGAAGTTTGATGATGATGTTTTAAGAGTGCACTAGCTGTGTTTAATCTTGAAGATTAATTGGTGTTCCAGTCCCCGTACTGTGAAAACCTGTCAATGTACTGCATGTGCGTGTCGGGATGAGAGCGTGGGGCTTCCCTCGAAAATGAGGCTGTGTCGCTGCTTGTATGTCATTTTGTACTTTGGGTGTTGTTTTTTCTGTGTTTATGTTTTTTAAACTTTCCCTTTCAATTAGATATCAAATTAATATGCAGACTTAAATCATTGCGATGCAAGTGGACAAAAGTGAAGCTCAAGTTCAAACGGAAGGATGCCAATATCCGGCTGAAATAAAAGACAGGTAGGACGAATAATTACCTATTTATCAATGCTCGTGTAAAACATTCTGCAAAATTTGACCATGCAAAATACACATTTATGAACCAGAATTATTTACTTACTATAAAATTCCATCCATCCATTTTCTATGCCGCTTCTCCTCACTAGGGTCGCTGGAGCCTATCCCAGCTGACTTCGGGCGACAGGCGGGGTACACCCTGGACTGGTTGCCAGCCAATCGCAGGGCACATATAGACAAACAAGCATTCACACTCACATTCATACCTATGGACAATTTAGAGTCTCCAATTAACCTAACATGCATGTTTTTGGAATGTGGGAGGAAACCGGAGTACCCGAAGAAAACCCACACGCACACGAGGAGAACATCCAAACTCCACACAGAGATGCCCGAGGGAGAATCGAACTCACGTCTTCCCGATCTCCAGACCGTGCGGCCCTACTATAAAATTAATTAACCAATTAATGGTGTTCAATATTTCCAGTTACTGAACAAAAAAAGATTTATGTTTTTTGGCATGTGCAGGAGTAGGGGGTACATGGCTTCAAGTCAAATGTCAAAGGTGTACCTGAGTGTAAAAAGTTTGGGAACCACTGCTGTGATGTACTGTCTCTGATAAGAAACAGTTGTACCTTCTATCATTGTGTAGCGTATCATGTCCTGTGAAAATGTCATACAGATATTGTAGCCTAGACAAGGCAGCTTAGACGATGTCCGCAGCTTGTCTGATAAAAAGTGGCTGCATGGACCGAGTATATTCCAGTGGAACAGTACAGCAGGGGAAGCTGACCTTGTATTTGTTTAAGCAGCCCACCGAGGTGGTAGAGAGCAGAGGGAAAGAGGTGGGTGGAATTCAATCTGAAAGGGGGGGTTAATTGTGTATGCATTCATCGCGGCCGCACAGTCACAACACTGTTGAGAGCGGTCAAAATAAATAGGAGGGGGCATCGTGGAAAACTCTAAAAAGGTTTAATTGTCTGCATTTTTGGTGTATGTGCACCCGATTGGCACATGGCATGGTGCAATGGAAGACCATAGCACTTGCCAAGTGTTCAATCAGATTGCTTTGTTGTCACTAGAGTGCATATTTCCACAGTAACCGGGGATTAACCAGCATTCTAGTAATCAGTATTTAGGTTTGCATGGCCTCATGGAAGATCATAGCACTTACTAAGTGCCTCATTAGAATGGTATGATGTCATCTCAGTGCCACAAGGGGGCATATTTGCACAGTATCTGCTACTTTTATTCTATGTTGTGATGTGATGTATTACGTAGCACAGGGATGTCTAAAGTGCAGCCCGGGGGCTATTTGTGGCCCGCGGATGTTTTTTTTTTATTTATAAAATATCCCAAAATATATTTTAACAAAAAAGCTAAACAAAAAAAAAACAGCAAAAATGGAAAAATCAATGGGAATTTTACATGAATAAAGTCAAACATTAAGAGAAAAAAGATGCAATCCAAGGAGAAAAAGTCAGAAATTTACAAGAAAAGGTTGTGATTTTACGAGAATAAGAACGTAATATCACGGGGAAAAATAATGTAAACTTAGTTTAAATCTTATGGGAATAAAGTCAAAATATTCTGGTAAAAAAAAGTCAGAATTATGGGAAGTAGAAAATGTTGGAAAAAAACAGCTGTAATTTTATGAGAATAAAGTCAAAATATTATGAGAAAAACGTTGTAGTCTAACGAGAAAGAGTTGCAATTTTCCTAGAATAAAGTCGTAATTTTATGAGGAAAAATCATGTCATTTTAGTAGCATAAAGTTGAAATATTGAAGAAAGACTTATATTTTTTATTTTTAATGGTACCTTTATGAGAAGCAAACAAAACAAAAGAATGTTGTAATTTTTGGGAAGTTAGGTTGGGGAAATAGTTCATAATAATAAAGTCAAAATATTATGACAGTAAAGTCCCATAATATTATGGGAATAATATTATTCCTATAAAATGTAATATTATTATGGGAATAATATTATTCCTATAAAATGTAATATTATTATGCGAATAAAGTCGAGAGAAGATTACGAGTAGAACATTTCCAAGGATTATTAATGAAGAAATATTTGGAAAATTGGGGAAAATAACGGAAAAAATGTTAATTCTAATAGTTTGACTTGCATCCTTTCATTTTTCAGCATGCGGCTCTCAGTGGAAAAAGTTTGGACACACCTGACATAGCATTCCAGTTCAAAATGTTTTTTTTGTTGTTTTTTTTTTTCTTTCTTTTTTTTTTGTATGGTCTCATGGAACATGATAGCACTTCTTATGTGTCCAATCAGATTGTTGTGATGTCATCCCTATGTTGCTTACAGCCACTAAGGGTGATACTGTATGTCCATGCTATCGGCAGGGTGAGTGCTACGATACGAGGTGACATATCAACCTACCTCAATTACGTTTTATGGCATCGTCTCATGGCATCAGGGCATCCAATCTGATTGCACTAATGTCTTCCTTATGCTGCTCACAACCACTGGGGAGTGTATGCACTCGGCGTCTAGGGGCCATAATATGTTGCAAAACCTCGTCGTCCTCAATATTTGGGTTTTGCATGGTGTCATGGAGGGCCGCACAGTGGCCTAGTGGTTAGCGTGTTGGCCACACAGTCAGATCTGGTTTCCAATCTCCATTTGGGCATCCCTGTGTGGAGTTTGCTTGTTCTCCCCGTGCGTGTGTGGGTTTTCCCCGGGTACTCTGGTTTCATTCAAAACAAATATTCATTTTAGGTTAATTGGTGACTCTAAGTTGTCCATAGGCATGAATATGAGTGTGAATGGTTGTTTGTCTATATGTGCCCTGCCATTGGCAGGTGACCAGTCCAAGGTGTGTCCCATCTCTCGTCCAAAGTCAGCTGGGATAGGCTCCAGCACACCCGCGACCCTAGTAAGGACAAGCGACATAGAAAATGGATGGATGATCTCATGGAAGATCATAGCACTTTTCTGTCAGTGTCCAATTAGACTGCTTCAGTCTTCTCCCCTGTGCTACTTCGATTGTATAACGTGTACCGCAGTCATTTTGTTTCTTTCTGTGGCATTTCAGCTTGGCAACAACATTTCTCCCCAAAAAAGTTAAAGATAAAATAAAAATGTATGGCAAAGGTGCTAATTGTGAACATCTTGCAGAAAAATGTCACCAAACTTTCCTTTTTTATTTCCTCCTTTTCCCCCTACCAAATGTTAGAATCCATGTGTTGCCTTCACAGGCTGACTTAAAGGCTCCACACGGGCATGGATACAGGCGTCTGGATTAACAGGGTCTAATTATCCCAGCGCAGAGATGCCGTGTGATGAGAGGAGCCATGCTCTTTTTTTCCCTCCTTTTTTTTCCCCTCAGTCCAGTGCTGTGAATCAGCAATAAAGCTGCTGAAGCAACACGACAGTCGAGCCAATTGCTTTCTGCACACAGCGGCCAGGTTTTCTGGCTCAAGTCTCTTGACCTCAATACAGCGTGACTGCCTTTCTCTGGGGCTTTGCACTTTTCATGCTGCAAAAATATACTTCTTGAGGGCTTAAGAACACAATGGAGAATGACAGGGTGTGTGTGCTCTCAAGTGCACTTTTAAAAGCAACAATATGGAGTATTTTTGCCTTTAAATGTCAGCTTTAATGCTACACTGGCTAGGGATAAAAGGACAATAGTGACCCTGGATCATCTAATCCAGTGGTCTATATTAATGAGAGTCCAGCCTGGACACCTCTTGTTTTGTGCTGGGGCTAAATTCAAATCATTATTGCTGCTTTAGGGAGTCGGAATAAGTGTGTGAGTGTGTATGCATGTGTGTGTTTTGGTGGAAATTCCAGGCCTCCTAATTACACTCCGTTCCTGTTAACACAGAACCGCCTGTGAGTGTGTAGCTGAAAAATGGAAGCCAAATATCATTAAATTCTGTTCTTCTTTATTATTTTTATTGTTGACTTAGCTTTCCTATGCTGAACAGCCATGACAGATGAGTCACGCTAAGCGTCTGACCTACCAAGAGCACAAATAACGAGCGCTAAACTGCGCGAGCGAACAGATAAAATTGCACATGCTATTAGTGGGCGTGTTGCGGGTGATCTACTATGATCCATCCAGCCATCAGTTTTCTATGTTTTACACTACAATATGACGCGTAAATATACGTGTTGGACACCACAACCTATTCAACAATGACATTTACAACTTATTGTGTTCTGATAGTCATGTGAATATGTGTCATATATATATTGGCAAGGGGCCAAGACAGGGATGCACAGGTCGTTATTACACAGACTCTAACTGGTGCGCTGGAATGATCCAGACTCAAGAAAATGTCATGAAAAAAGGAGATTTGACGTGGCACCTTTTTGTGACTGGCTCCAAATCGGTCCTTCCAGTACTTCGGAACTGGCATTGCTGGATAGACAATATGTTTCTGCTATTTTTATGTCCATCCATCCATTTTCTTTAGGTTTGCGGGGGCATGCTGGAGCCTATCCCAGCTGACACCCTGGACTGGTCGCCAGCATATAGACAAACAACCATTCACATTCACACCTATGGCCAATTTAGAGTCGCCAATTAACCTAACATGCATGTTTTTGGAATGTGGGAGGAAACCGGAGTACCCGGAGAAAACCCACGCACGGGGAGAACATGCAAACTCCCCACAGAAATGCCCAAGGGAGAATCAAACCCAGGTCTTCCCGATCTGCAGACTGTTACTGTGTTGCTAACATGCTACCCACTAGACCACCGTGCGGCTCCGATTTTTATGTTTGACTGTCCAAATCGGTTTCAGGCGCATGCAAGATTCTCTCATTGTACGCCTTCCTCGCCACAATGACCGTGGCCAAATGCAATGCGGCAGTCTGCACTTGCCTTTCAAATGTGCTAAAAAGATGCAAAAATAGCGAACGCAAACAGGTTTCAGTTTGATGAATGACATTGCGTGTGCAAAATGTTTACATCTCCATCTCCTCCTCACAATATTTGTGTTCTGATAATCTGCAATATGCATTCTAGTCCTCAATATGCAGGTTTGCATGGTCTCATGGAAGACCAAAGCATTTAACCAGCGTTGGATCAGACTGACTCAAATAAATGAATGCATGGGAAACACTGATGTGATCCATGTGCTGTCGCTGCGGCCGCTCTCACCTCTTCATTTTCTTTAATGGCATGGTCTCATGGCTCATGACGACTTCCCACTGATGCTCTTCATTCGTACTCTTCTGTGGTGGAATGTGGAGGTATTGGATCACACAAAAACTAGCAAAAGAAAAAGCAAAAAGCACTTGGAAAGTTAATTATTTTGAGCCGAGGTCACACGAGGTACAGTATATGGAGGTCGCACATGATGCCAGGGGTGACACTGGTACAAAGGTTTTGTGCAACTTTAGAGGGATATTTTCGGAGAATTTCACTCCTATTCAACACTTGAGGTTCAACCTTTGTGAGCAATGAGTTGGCGTGAAGCGGACTAAATTGCTACCAGGCTTCAAACATCATTAATGCGGATTTGCACACTGATGAACCAGCCTGTCTCTAGATACTAGAACTGGACTTGTCCCTGACCTTGTTCCTGTGTAGACTGTGCTCTTAGAAGCCGTACAGAAGAAAGCCATCACCACTTTATGCATAATTAGGTTTGTGCCTTTTTTAGCACGTGTGCTCACACGTGTGCTTGTTAACGCCTCCCGTTGACGGCCCCGTCTTCCTTACAATCTGATTCGCCTGTCATGTCAGACTCTTCTAGTAGGCTCACAGTTAGTCAGACTCATTACGTTACTACGATGGTGGCACCTGATACGTGGATCCTGAGCCAGCCTGATCTCTACAGGTGATACATCACTGTCGGGACTTGTCTAGACTTGTGTGTCTGTTCAACACTAAAATAGAAATGAGTAAACAAGAAAGCGTGTCCGTTTAGTGCTTGTTTGTGCACAAACGTGTCAGTTCTAGAAGTATCCGCTCAGGTGTACGTGTGCAAGTGTTACTGTGTCCATGCATTACCATAAACACGTACACTCACAATCATGTTTGATTCATGAGGCTGTATCATTGTCTCTCCTTTGTGACTCACACAAATGTCTGCCAGCCAAACACTCCCACCTGTAGTTTGGAATAATTGATACAGACCTCCCTTGTTGCAATACAGTCATCCGTCCTTGAATCCATCATCACATTTTATGCATGTGAGTGATGGGCTGATTAAAACCTGAACAGAACAATAGGTATGAAATATTCCGGAAATCTGAGGAGTGGTATTCTCAACCTATGGAACCTTCCAAGCCAACGGTTCCACTGACATCATTTGCCACTTGCACTCTTCAATTAAGCTACCATGCATGTTTTTGGACTATGCCCAAACAGAACAACAACGGTGGCAGGAACACGCAAGCTCCACACAGAAAGTGCCAAGCCTACAAAGCATGGATCTTGAATAACATTCCCCATTATACTTTCTCCCACTGGGTTGAAACCCTTGTACGCTGACCACAATAGCTCGATCGTGTCGTCAACCATCGTGACCAATGTTGTTTTCGTCCATTATTCCATTGACTCCTCTGTATTTCATAACGATAACGCGAGGGTGACAAGCTAAACATGGCTTTTTGATGACTAAAACACGATGACACGTGTGCGGGTTTTTGTTGATGAGACGAGACTGGATGAAGATGTTAGTGGGTGGCCTGTCAGACATTCAAAATGCCTATTGTGCGTGTAATGTCTGTCAAAAGCTAAAAAGGATCAAATTTGCAGCGACACCTGAAGGTTCACTATGGCGATGTTCATTGGAACATTGACCCTGGTGATAAAATTCATAGCAATCTTAAAAGTTTTCCTCATAACTACTGGCCCAAGTAGGCTAATATCTAGCTCCAGGCTAAAGTTGGCTTTGTTGTGCTAACGACAATTTATTAGCTTATCTGTGCCTGTTTGGCCGCATGGTGGCCTAGTGGTTAGCATGTTGGCCACACAGTCAGGAGATCAGGAAGATCTGGGTTTGAATCTCCGTTGGGCGTCTCTGTGTGGAGTTAGCATGTTCTGAGGAGAAGCGTTGCTTTTAAAACAGACGGCGATGTTTGCAGTTCAGGACATCATCAGGATAACGCTGTCTTCACGTCGTATATCACTGGGTGTGCCTTGTTATACTGTCTAAACACGTAATAAGGAACCACAACAACATTAGCATTAGCATGAGACACCTAAGTTATTGATTAGCAACAGGCTAAACCAGCGGTCTCCAACTATTAGCTCGGGTGCTACCAATAGCAAGCCAAAGGGGTCAAAGAATATTTGCTTCCACTTTCAGTCATTATGCTTCTATTGAATGACAAATTATCACAAAATAGCGTAAAGTTTGCTTTGTAAATAGAGTACGATTTAAATGTTGCCAGTCATATAAATAAAACGCAAATAGCTCACCTCTCCTTTCTTTTTGTCAAAGTAGCTCAAACAGTGCTGAAAGTTGAGAGGAACCCCCGCTAGAAAGAAATGTTGTTGATGTTTTTGGACAAAAAGTGAGATGTGGATACCAACATTTTGTTAATGTTCTGGCAAAACAAGCTTATTAAGTTTTGTTTTTGTTTGAAATAAGCTATGAGAGTAAATTTCACGAAAAGGAGTAGCTGTCGGCCGTTCTCATTTTGTCAAGCTCCCATAACAGGAGAGGTTGGAGACCCTTGGGCCACACTATCATAATATTTTACTTAGTTTTTATTCACATTTTATCAGAAATGCTTAAAAGTGTCCTTACTGTAGAGTGTGTACAATGAAACACAATAAAAGACATCTTGTTGAGTGTGCTACACTAGCGATAAGCTATCCATACTCATGTATACGTCCCCCCCAAAAAATTCTGAATGGACATATTCCTTTGCCTTCACGGCAAATGACACTTATCTGTTTGCTTGGCGAGAAATTAGCAAGGTTGAAAGACATTTGCAAAACAAGCTTTTTCTGAAAGGTACTCAACTGCAGATGGGTGCAAGAGAGCAATTTCCGGAACTACTGTAAGCCGAGCAAAGCAAACATACTTTCAAGTGGATGAACGCTCCAAACTCACATGCGCATGAGATCGTAGGGAGGGGGGAAACTGTTCAAATTTAGAGAATACATGAAAAAGTCATTCATGAAAAGCAGAGCATCTATTCTCCGAATTCAGGCAGTCAAGGACAAGACCAACAGAATGGCAACAATCATCGCCAGCAGGCAAATCGATGACATTACTTCAGTGCAAGCATAGTCAATTGCCTGTGACGACTCGAGTGATGTAAACGATATTGAGCGGACAGCATTGATACTGTACAGTATGTAGATATGTGAACTCTGATGGGCTTTTTAATGTTAAAGTTGGCTACGTTTTGTTTTAAATTTACACAAATACGGCAATGACTCAGAAAGGCCTACATACTGTAGTTCATTGTTGAAGTTGTTTCAAAGAACAACCTACACATGCACTCTGCATTTCCATCCATCCATCTTTTTTTCTATGCCGCTAATCCTCATTAGGGTCGCGGGGCATTCTGCATTTCTGTTGTTTGAACAGGTACAATTGAAAAAAGATTATAAGCTGTGTAATGTTTTACGGTTTCAGGCAAAACGGCTCTTTTGATGGTAGAGGTTGCCAACCGCTGGTCTAAATGAACAGCAAGCGCACTTGGCTTCTGTAATGTTAGCAGTAGGATTGTCCCAAGAATCGATACTTCAATGCCAAGTCGATATCCATCCATCCATCCATCCATCCAACCATTTTCTATGCAGCTTATCCTAACTGGGATTGTTGGGGTATGCTGGAGTCTATCCCAGCTGACTGCGGTCGCCAGCCAATCGCAGGGCACATATAGACAAACAACCATTCACACTCACATTCATACCTATGGACAATTTAGAGTCGCCAATTAACCTAACATGCATGTTTTTGGAATGTAGGAGGAAACCGGAGTACCATAAGTACCATAAGTACCATAAATAATTCCATAAAACAACAAAAAAGATAAAAAATGAAGAGTGCAGATAAAATAGTTTCAGTTGTCATGTTCACAGTTGAATAGAAGTGTTTTCAGCTTGGATTTGAACATTGCCAAAGTTGAGGATTGTCGCACATCTTCTGGAAGATTGTTCCAGATTTTAGCAGCATAAAACTGAAACGCAGCCTCAACATGTTTAGTCCTGACTCTGGGCACCCGCAGGAGGCCCCTCCCTGAGCTCCCTCAGAGATCGAGATGGTTTATGTGGCTCTAACATGTCAGCGATGTACTTTGGTGCAAGACCATGAAAAGACTTCTACACCATCAGAGCTGTTTTACAGTCTATTCTCTGAGAGACAGGAAGCCAGTGCAGAGACCCGAGTACTGGACTAATATGGTCATACTTCCTGGTTCTAGTCAGGACTCGAGCTGTTTTACTGCTCGTATAGAGAGACCGGTGAGAAGGCCGTTACAGTAGTCCAGCCTGCTGGAGACAAAGACATGATTAAGTCTTTTTAAATGTGTCTTAGACACTATTCCCTTGATTTTGGCAATGCTTTTTAGGCGGTAAAAAGCTGATGATGTTATTGATTTAATGTGGCTGTTAAACTTCAGCTGTGAGTCCATTATTACCCCCAGATGATGAGAGTCTCAAGGTGACTGACAACACTTTCTCTTTGTTTCTGTGGGCCAAAGACAATGATTTCAGTCTTGTCTGAGATTAGCTGAAGAAAGTTGTTTTGCATCTACACACCGATCCGTTTGATGCGCAGTCTGCTAATACTCGCCGGCTACCGTACGCAAACAGAGATGCTTATCTAATAATGTAGCGATATCATCATGATTTGTTCCTAAGCATGTTGCCTGTATGAGATTCTGACGGTATGATAACCTTGGGCGAAAATATCACGGTTTCACGGTGTTATAGTTACAGCTCTAAAATGTGTTGTTTTGAAATATCTGGATTGAAAAGAAGAGAAAAAAACCCTTCAACTTTCAAACTTTTCACTTTACAGTCGTTTTTAAACAATATAATAGAACATGACGGAAGTGGAGCGTGTGTATTTAAAATAAATAACTAAAATGCGGTTCTTAATGCAGTCTATGGTGGTTAATCCTGTCTTGCCTTCCTAAAAAAAAAAACTAAGCAAAATGCAGATAACTAAATAATTTAATTCATAATAAAAATATTAATAAGAAATAAATAATCAGCGGCTCTATTTTTTTTTTATTCTAATGTTACGAATGTTATTGTGTATTTACCGAGGTCTAATTAATTTGCTTGCATCCGCAAGTTTCACTTCCATTTGCGGGTCATGTGATTGTTGTTAGCAAACTGTTGCTCAGTAGGTGTTGCTGGTTGTTCAGTGGAGAGGAAACCGTTTATGCCACCTGTCCTCGGCTTCTGAATCACATCTCCACATTTGGTGACCGTCGGCGTGAGTAATATGTCGACCGACAACGATGGCAACAGCGCGGCCATGCTGGTGGAATGACGAGTTCTGCCACCTAGTGCTACTGCACCTGCGTATAACAAGGAAACCTGCTGTAAACGGACTAAACCTTCTACATGTCCAAAATCCAGTGGAAGCAATTTGTTGCTTATAGATTTTAACTTTACAAGCAAATTGCTCATCTAAGAAGCAATTTTCAGGCAAAAAATTTGTCAATTTTTTCCCAATGTTTTTTCATCAGCCCTTTTAAAGCCGTCTTCAGTTGGAGTTGGTTTCTTAAATATTTGGTGTGCCTGGTTGCTAACGACCGTTGGTGAAGTGTTGATTTAATGTGTTGCTGTATTGCCTCCTTTTTCACCCTCTGTTGCTACCAGTCACAAGAGCCGACCCACGATCTGAACCAGTACCATGTTCCTTGCACACCTCACACCAAATTTCGTAAACACAATTGCCGTCCTTGACTTTATAACCAATGTCCATGTTCAATTCTTTCATCCACTTCCGAACTGTTTTTAACGAGCTGGTTATGGCGACATGAGATGCACCAGGTCTCGGTGGCAGCTGTCGTCCATCACTCACCGTCGGCGTCGTCGGGGTCCAGGAACTGTCACTGGTGCCTGTGGAGGGACCTGCTGAGGTTGAGGCCAACTGAGAAACCGCGCGCTTATCCAAGTCATCGGCCGTTGTTTTTTGTTTTTTCGGAGGGTTGTTATTGTTATTGTTGTCCGCCTTGGCAAAATACTTAGTAATCATCGTGTTCAGTCTGCAGATTGCCAGCTAAAACAGCAGCAGGACCACCATATTTGTTTCCAACAGCCACAGATGATCTGCTGCAACACAGATCGTGATTGGATGGGAATATGTCTCACGGCCAATCAGAGATCTGCTTTCATACGCACCGTAATACCGTACTTTCCAGCGCAATTTGGTTTTCGCAAATTATATTGCGCCCTTATTCCCGTGACCGAACTGACCTGATCAAACGCAAAATAATTCGTCTTAGATGGAAAATCTGCACGATTTTGACAGTTTTTGCACGCATTTAGCGTCTTGCGTCAGGTTAATTTCGGTCCATGTGGGCATCCCCCTGAAGGAATCCGCCACCTAAGTACAATGTTTTCACTTAATAATGTTATATTCGTGCGTTTTGTCATTTAATATACGTTTTAAGCTACAACGTGTAGTGTCAGTGTGTGCGAATTATTAGGTTATGATATTCATGTTATCATGTTGAAAATGTACTTAACATAGTGTTATGGGTTTACACATTATTTCGTAGTACAGAATAGAAGTCAAGGGCCCCACCATACCCGCGACCAAGTGAGGATAAGCGGCATAGAAGATGGATGGGATGGATGGAATCGACTACTGAAATTCTGATATTAGTTAGTAGCATGCTTACAATAAATGGTCTTTCTTCAGTTTTGATAGTTTTTAATAGATTCAATAGACCGTAAACTGTTTCTTCTGAGTAAACATTTTTTTATTGTAACCTAAATGTTTTGGGAAACAACTTTATAATTGATTAAGAATACTAGAAACACTTTTTTACGATTGAAAAAGACTGTTTTTAAGCCTGCAGGGAGTCTACTCTGCATCTGTGACCTTTTTTGTAGTTGTTATATGAAACGTGTCCTCTATGTGAGTCAAAGTCATAAATCTGTTGCTTTTACCATCATTTCCCCTGAAACGTAGATTTGCGTGATGGGTTTTGTCCGACTCTGCGTGTTTGTCGCTGAGTAAAAGTCGACAGACAAATCCGAACATACAAAAAACACCCCAGGGATGTCATAACCACACTCCCGTGTCTGTTTTAACAAGCCTCCCAGACATGCATAATCAAACACAGAGCTCAGGAGGCAGGGAGTGGAGGTGATAACAGGCATTGCCTGTCAACCTTCTGCAACCCAGTGCAGAAGATTACATCCAACTAGTCTGCATGTCGTCTTTTGTGTAGTCACAGTGGTGCAGTGCTTTTTTTTAAATTGTGTTGCTTTGCTGTACTGTATTCATGAATGTTGCGGTTGTGGGGGATGACTGAGAGAAACACAAAATCCTTGAGAACTTTTACTGCTTTGTGTCAAAGAGGAAGATTTTTCATAACAGCTTTGGAGGTCATATTTTCTCTCTGTGAATGTGTCTTTTGTCCTTTGTACATCTCCGCCACTTGAGCCTCGCTAATTGTAAACCTTCTGGCCTTTTGTTTTGGCTCCTGATCTCCTGCTTTCTTATCCGTCTGTAGGTAAATGCTGCTTGTGTAGAAAATTTCCCACGGGTGGCGAAAGTTCTAGTGTTCCTCCAATTACTGTACCTGTATTGACTTTACAAATTACAGCCACGACTGTAAAATGTCCACTCTTATAACAGATGCATAAATAAATACGACAACACGAGTCTGAGGATCAATTGAAATGCATATATCCTACATTTAAACCCGTAAAATTGTTTATTACATACATCTTTTGATTAACGAAAATCAGCACACTCGGCCCGGCAATGAGACGCTCAAATAATACTCAAAAGTTTACTCGGATGCCTTATAATTTCTATACATTTAAAGCATGCCTCCTCTGTATGGGTAGAAAATTGTTATATTACAAAATATTATCTATAACCAAAGACACAAATTCACAAAAAGGGAAGAATGTTTTAAAAAAAACGGTACAAATGTGATTCCAAAAACAGAACAGCACAGGAATCTGCTTTTTAAGTTTTGGAATGTGACCAATATTTTGAGAGAAATGTGCCCTCTAAAGTCGCAAGAACTTGGGAATTTGAACCGCTGTTGTGCAACTTCAACTGGGTAAGCGTCAGAAGATTAGCTTGTGCGTGTTGTGCTTTTTTCAAAAAGCATTCAAAAATTCATTCAAAAAGCACACAGTCGCGTCCATCAGAATTAGCGGTGGGAATCTCTGGCCACCTCATGATGCGATTACGATCCAGAGGCCTGCGATGCGATCAAAACGATTAGCGATGCATCTCAAAGCATCTTTTTTTTGTGATCAATAGTTTGTCAATTATTTCATGCATGTTTTTGTTATAGATGTATAATTTTGTTTACTCACTGTAAACAAAAACAGTTTCACTTTTTTCCCCCACTTTTGTTGAAACAAAAGTGGGAAGAAAAACTTTTGACTTTCTGCTTCAAGGAGAAAGACGTATGTGTTAAGAATAAACGGGCTGGACCAACTAACCATGTGACTTAAATGACCAATAGAGAAAATACAGTCTGAAGTAATTTATCTGGATTATTTGTACCAAATTGTCCTGGGTTCTTTATTGGTACCTGTACATGTTTTGTGCAAATGGCTTTTTGTATTTTTGTTCAATCCATGTCTGTGTCTGTGACACACTTGGCGGAGTATTTTTAATAGGTTTAGGGTATGGACCAAATCAACGGTTGGTGAGAAACCTCAATTCAGTCCAACAAGCAAATGAACAGCATACTAGAGGTCGTAAACAGATGGGATTTTGGGTTGAAAGCCATTGCATGATTACACAGTGAGCACCTGTTCTAAGGGTCTTTACAACTGAGAACACAGTTCATGACTTAATGAGTGGCATCCCACTTCTGACATCTAATTTTCTAAAGACGCCTTCTCAAAACTGTACTGTAGCTTGCAAGATTGTCAATATATTTACTAATCAACAAGTAGTTAAATTACAATTTTGCTCCATTTATAGATGGCTTCATGGTGTAGGGTAGCAATCCCACTTCTGACGCCTAGTTTGCTCAAGTCGTCCCCTCCTTCAAGACTGTACTGTAGCTTGCAAGGTTGTCCATGTACACCTGCAGAGGGGGAAGGTGAGTGGAAGTGGTTGAGAGAGTAACCAGATACAGTATGGCTCCTCTGTAAGCTTCAACTTTGAACTCCTCTTAAATTTTCATGAGAACTCGACACAGGGCGGGCGTACGGTTCTGCGCCGCACTCCCGCTGGCCCATTGTATGAATCCCTGATTGTTTTTTTTCCACCACTCTTGAGCTGATGACAACAATTCATTCATCATTCACACACACTAATCTGAGATACGCCAGTGTTTGTTTGCCTGTATCGGCACATGGCCACCTGTGTAATTATAACTATCCGTCGGACCAGGTGGAGAGGAAATGTCTTCCCTCACGACTCCACCTCAGTGGGGTTCAATACTCTTTGTTCCGACCTAAAAATAACCACACTCGCCTTCTCCTCCCTTCCTGCTCGAAAATGAGTATTCTGCAGCACCATCACCTGCTGGAAGACTACTCGCGTTCTGTACATGAATTAATAGCTGATGATTCCTTTCTTTGCATCTCGCATCTCAATCTCTCTTTGTCTTTTTTGATGCACTGTTGGGGTCCAGGCTGACTAAGTGTGCCTGGAGGGTGTTGCGCTGGTCTGGCACTGCAGGTGGCCTCGCGCTCTCTAACTTCCTTATCGCCACCATTTCCCCGGGGCGGGGATTGGCATAATTCTATTATGACTTCACCAATTCTACCAGTTCAGTTGCTACTAAAATACACTTGAAAGGGTCAGTGAGGGTGAAGAGGATTAGCGAAACGGTATACCTCCGTCTGAGCTTTCGTTTTAATACAAACATGACGCATAATGAGCTTTTTGTCTTTTCCACAAACACACACACACACACATATCCGCACAAGGAAGCATTTTGGGTAGTGTAAGCTGCTCTGTAATGCCCTTATCTCTGCGCCGAGGCAATTAGTCTGGTAAAACAAAGCTCCCGGTAATTAATCCTAACATCCCTGACGATACAGTATGTCACTGTGTCACCTCTGCTCTAGCCGCTTCACACACTCCTCAATGTTTGCAAGAAACCATCTGGAGAGAGAGCTGCACTCCTTTCCAGTTTGCCAGTCAACACATGAGTCATAAAAAGAGATTTATTGGAGAGGAATTAAAGTACTCCTTTTAATGAGGCGCTCCTGTTGTATTTCTTACTTAGTTCTTCTGCTATCTGACTTCCGCTGTCACGATAATGCTATTAGTTTGTTGTAGGATATATGGATTCGACCTGTCATTTACTGCAGTCCCCTTGTGTGCATGCTAACGTGATGCTAAATGCTAACCCGACAGCTGCCAGGCCGTTTGTTTGACAAAACGCTTCACACATCTCGGAGAGTGCCTTTAGAAAAATATTGAATGTGAATATTGAATGTACCATCTGTCACACCCAATTACATGACCAAGTTTCAAAGTAAATTAAGAATTAGTGCTTGTTTGCCAAACATGCTAAACAAGCATTCTTTTGCTGGAGTTTGCACTGCAGGCTTAAGCTCTGATTTCTGATTTAGTGCCTTTTATGCAAATTTTGAATGTATTTTCAAAGTGGCGTGACTGTGTTTACATTCACCCGTAACCACCCACCAACCACACAACACAATAGTGCCGTATTTTTACTAGCTTCAGGGTAAAATACGGAAATACCGGACCATTCAGTCCACCCTGCTCAGGGCAATCTGCCCTGTTTCTGAATACATTTTGCACCGTGTGTGCACGTGCCTGTACAGACTGGCGAAAATGTTCCACTTCCACCGCGATGTAATGTTCCACTTTCCACGCTCAATGTACATATTTCAAGTGACGGACAGTCTGCCAAAAGTGGACAAAAAGGCGAGGCATTCGACGTGAAAGCGCCTGCTGCCTGGCTCAAGTGGGGGTGCCCCGCTCGTCGGTGTCAGAGATGCAAGGAAGAGACTCCTTCTGGCGGATCTCCTCAGCTGGGCCCCGACCTCGTGGTGCGACGCACCTATTTTTGAACACTTCACCTCCCCGTGAAATACGTGAATGGACAAAGATGAAAGCAGCGTGCTGCCATTGTTTAACACTTTATTTGTACGCTATTAACGCTATTAACGCTTCAGATAAGGAACTTTACTAAAAATCCAATCATCACCCTGTTCAAACTCTTACTGTTGCACTTGCACCTTCCTATAAAAAAATACAGTAAACCAGGGTTGTCCAAAGTGCTGCCCAGGAGCCATTTTCGTCTTGCAGCTTATTTGTTCTTTATAATGACATCAATTATTAGATATTACACTCATTTGCATTGTCACCTATAACACAAAGCTTATATGGCTTATATTACAATACAGTATACTGACTGGATTGGTTTTCTGTTCTGTAATGTACCCATCAAAGTGGCCCTTACATGTTTACATTTTTCTGGAAGCTAGATCAATATTTGTATTTTTTATTTCAGAATATGATTTATTGGAGAAATACCAATCCAAATACTGAGGTACGGATCATACCATGGGTTACCTGTACTGTTAGATACCTCATTTTTACCCTGTCGGGAAGAGACCATCCGTCTTATATTCAGTCACCCATCTCTTTGGTCTATTGGGTTCTTTGAACTGGCTTGTTATCACACGTCTGACACCTACTTTGCTGCACTGTACTGTTCTCTGCATTTATTAAAGTTGTGTGTCTGTTGAATTATGTCATGGAAATATTCTTTGTTCTAAATAAAAATGTGTTGCTCAGTTCCGTGCATTTGTGGTAGTAAGGCGTCTTACTTCCAGCACATTTAAACTTTCAGTAGCTGATGCCTCCTATAATTCAAAGGACGCTGATTGGAATAATGTCTTAAAGCTTGGCAAGGCAGATTTGTAAAACTGCGTACTTGTCCTCACTCCAGATTCGACGACCTTGCAAGCTCAACCGAAAGGAGGGTTTTCCTTCTTTCTGTCGGCGTGGTTCCAGAGGCCACGGCTATGCTGCCATCACGGTGCCAAAAATCTTGACGAGGACGGATGCTGCATTTAAAATAAAAAAAATATACACAGTCACTCAAGATTTACTCAAATGCTCACCCCGAGTGTGACATCAGATGACTGCATGACGGTAATGTTGACGTACAGCGCTTTTCCCTTCGCTATTAGGAACACTGGCACAGACTAGCGTGCCATTGCAATTTGCATTCGCCAGCTAATTGACACCAATGATTAAATTCCACTACCGTGAGTGTCACCAGCACAACTGAGAGTGCGAGCGAAGAGTGTGCGCGTGGGTGTGTGTGCGCGTGTGTGTGGATCAAGGGTGTGGAAGCGCCGACTGATGCCTAGATGTAGCTTGGACGTCATTACTTCCTGATTCATATGTTGTATGTGGGCAGTGCGGAGAAGAGGGGAAAACCCGATCACTCACAATAAATCCTTATTTAAACAAAATGTGACAGCATGTGCTTCTCTTTTGCACTGATGCAAAAGCTGTTTTAAATTCCTTTCATCAAAGAAAACTACTTTACTTTTCTCTCAAGGATTAAAAGAGGTTGTGATCTTTTTTTTATATATATATGTATTTATCCACTTTTGAATTTAAGGAACGAATAAGGAGGCTGCGTGGGGGAGTGTGAGCCTTAAGAAGCCCAAATATTTCTTTGTGTTTTGTCTTTTAAGGTAAATAATTGCTTGTTTAGCTGAGACTCGTTCGAACAGTGGCTTAGTGGGACAGTGCCACACACTCAGGAGGTCGGGAGGAGCCGGGTTAGAATCTCCGCTTGGGCATCTCTGCATGGCGTTTGCATGTTCTCCCCGTGCGTGCGTGGGTGGGTTTTCTCCGGGTACTCTGGTTTTCCTCCCACATTCCAAAAACATTTATGTTAGTTTAATTGGTGACTCTAAATTGTCCATAGGTATGAATGTGAGTGTGAATGGTTGTTTGTCTATATGTGCCCTGCGATTGGCTGGCAACCAGTCCAGCGTGTACCCCGCCTCTCACCCATAAGTCAGCTGGGATAGGCTCCAGCATACCCCCGCGACCCTAATGAGGATAAGCAGTCTAAGTCCTACTGAATTCAACTGACATATTTTTGGAGATTATTTAAAGTCTGTGTTTTTTTGTTTTTTTTTTGATAAATGTTGCAGGGAAAAACATACATTTGTTTTCTGGTATTACATAAATTAAAAAAATGAAACCATATACAGTTGTCCCCCATTTATTGCGGTAGGTTCCAAACGTGACCGCCATGAAGTGAATGTCTGCAAAATCGGATTCAGTATTAATAAATGTAATATTTGTTTAGTTAGAGCTTAGAAAACCTGTTTATGACCTTCTTAAGACGTTTGTTATCATTACTACAGCCCTGTAGAAGTGAAATAACACCCCTATAGTCACTTTACACTTGTATTAGCCAATAAAGTAGAACATAAGTCATCTTAGACATATAGAAAATAAAATAGACTCACGCGTTAGCATTGACAGCATACTTCCTGGTGGCTATTGTCTCATCAATGTAATGTTAGTGACACCTAAAGACCAGTATCGCTGTTAAGGAGGGATTCACGATGCTCCTAATTGCTTTATTAAAAAGAGGAGAACACATGCAGACAGCAGCTGTTGTCCTTCAAACAGGAGCTGCTGTCAGCGACTGTCTCCATTGTTAACACTGTCGCTAACACTGAGCTAACAGTCAACTCTAGCCAGCTGTCGCACATGTCACAGATACCGTATGACCCTTCATATCACGTTTTTTGAATGCCTTATATTTGTCTTTTCATTCATTTCGCCCATTTTTATGCTTGAAAATGCTTAATTTTGGCCATGGATACATACAAATCGCTTAAATATACTTCATTCGAACGCATGCGCCTCATGGCGAGCCGCACCTCTCTGTTATGACGGCAGACGAAGGCACAGTGTAGCGTCACTACAGCGCCACACATAGTCTGACGCTCTTTTATAACTTTATTCCTACCTTAACACATCAACAGCAGTGCATTTCCAACACAATATACAGTTTGTATCTCCATCTCGCAAAGTAAGGCACTCCGAACATCACAACATCTTTACTCTGCGTGCATGTGCAGTCTAAGACAAGGAAAAATAATAACACTCTTGCTCTTGACGCAAAACATAATTGTTAAACTCACTTATTGATTGTTACAACGCACACAAACGATGAACGCTTCCATCCTTTTCTCCTTTCTTTGTGTTGGAGCAGGACCCGACCTAACGCTGCACTCACCGTGCTGGCGGGGCGCTGTTCACATGATGATGCGTTCAAGGGCACGACGTAATTGTTAACGTGAAAGTAAAATTTGCCATAAATACACTAAAAACATTTGAATTCAACTTACATTATGTAGTGTTTTGAACGCATCCCCTGGTTGTTTTACTTTTTGTAAAGAATGCTTTGGGTTATAACAACACTCTTTGTATTACATAAAACTGCGTATAATTCCCCACCAAATTCCTATTAGGACAAGTTGTACTTGGACCAAATGATCTGGAGTGACATCAGAGTGAATTTTCTTTCTTCCAAAAAGAGATCCTTGCTGGAAAACTGTACTTTTCATGCATTTTCAGTGTGTTTTTGTGCAGAATAAGTCCAACTAGCTTATATTTTTGCATATCACGGGAATGTAACCCAACATAGAAGTTTATGTGTGCCGTGTGTCCTCTTTATTTTCTGCAAGCTTGTTTGTTCCACTTGTATCTTCGCTAAATCCAGCTTGCATGTACGGTTTATTTTTGTGGATCGTTCTATCATAAAAATGACAAGTATGAGGGTAACTTTTTTTTTTTTTTTTGCTGAGCTGTTTATCCCTCTTCTCTCCCTAGCTGCTTCATTTCCTCTTTATTAGTGAAAGAGATGAATACGTCCCGTGTGCGCCGCCGCTGCCCCCCCAGCGAGGGCAAATTCATCTCTGACACACTCCCGGAGTGTGAGGCTCGGACTGGCCTTGCTTGTGCAAACACTGAACATGCTCATTATCAAGAACACAACCTCCTGGGCTTGTGTCCAGTGTGACTTCCAGACAAAAACCCAGTGATTGATGTGACAATAAAAGAAGAAGACAGATTGTGTGAGAATGAAAACTAATCATTCCAAATAAGAGCAAGAGTATGTTCTTGCTGTCCCAGATGTCCACATGATGGCTTGGGAGCCGTGTCAAGTGTCACCCTGTGAGTGACACTTTAGTATAAGCAGACCCCAGGTCAGTCGTGGGAGACAGCCAGGCAAATTGCAGAACCCACAAACGAGTGCTGGTGTGTGGGATAACAGTGTGTTTGCATGCGCGTGAGCTTGCCAACCTCCCCGCTGAGGTTGATTGACAGTACATTTACACTGTATTTGTATTTGTACTTTATTTATCCCACAGCGGGGAAATTCACTTGTTACAGCAGCAAGCAAGATACGCAAGTAAAGAGTACAGTGTAAAGAATACATAGTGACTACAACATGGTTCAGGTGGTGCAGGTGTTGTAGAGCCTGACAGCGGTCGGTATGAAGGACCTGCAGAACCTCTCCTTCTTACAAAGTGGGTGTAACAGTCTGCTGCTGAAGGAGCTGCTAGGGAACCCACAGTGTCATGTAGCGGGTGAGAGGTGTTGTTCATGATGGATGTCAGCTTAGCCAACATCCTTCTCTCCCCCACTTCCTCCACGGAGTCCAGAGGACCGTCCAGGACAGAGCTCTCTCTCCTGATCAGTCTATTGATCCTGCTCCTGTCCCTGTCCGTGCTGCCCCCTCTCCAGCAGCCCACAGCATAGAAGATGGCTGAGGCCACCACAGAGTCATAAAAGGTCCGTAAAAGAGTCCTGCACACACCAAAGGACCTCAGTCTCCTCAGCAGGTGGAGGCGACTCTGGCCCTTCTTGTAGAGGGCGTGGGTGTTGACGGACCAGTCCAGCTTGTTGTTAAGGTGAACACCCAGGAATTTGTAGCTGTCTACCAACTCTATGTCCGCTCCCTGGATGTTCACCGGTGTGAAGTGGGATGTTTTCCTCTGGAAGTTAATGATCATCTCCTTTGTCTTGCTGGTGTTGAGTTGCAGCTGGTTAAGCTCACTCCAGCTGACAAAGTCCCTGATGAACGTCCTGTATTCCAGATCGTTCCCCTCTGAAACACAACCCACAATGGCTGTGTCATCAGAGAACTTCTGGATGTGACACTGTGTGGAGTTGTGTGTGAAGTCCGAGGTGTAGAGGGTGAAGAGGAAAGGGGAGAGCACCGTACCCTGAGGGGCACCTGTGCTGCAGAGTACCATGTCAGACACACAGTGACGGAGCCTCACATACTGTGGTCTGTTGGTGAGGTAGTCTATAACCCATGCAGTCAGGTGTTGGTCTACTCCCACACTCTCCATCTTCACTCTGAGCAGTGACGGCTGGATGGTGTTGAAGGCACTGGAGAAGTCAAAAAACATGACCCTCACAGCGCTCCCGCTGTCCTCCAGGTGTAGCAGTGATCTGTGCAGCAGGTAGATCACTGCGTCGTCCACTCCGATCCGAGGCCGGTAAGCAAACTGCAGGGGGTCCAGCTGAGTGCCCACCAGGGGTCGCAGGTGCTGCAGGATAATCCTCTCCATGGTCTTCATCAGGTGAGAGGTCAAGGCAACAGGCCTGAAGTGGTTAGGCTCCTTGGGACGCGGTGTCTTTGGTATCGGGACCACACAGGAGGTCTTCCACAGGGCCGGGACTTTCTCCAGGCTCAGGCTGAGATTGAACAAGTGCCTGAGAACTCCACAGAGCTGGTCAGCACAGTCCTTGAGGTCCCAGCCGCTTCTCCAGTTTCCTCCTGTAGCAGTCCTTCCCCTTCCTGATCTTATGCCGGAGTTCCCTCTGGACTCTGCACAGCTCCTCCTTGTCCCCCGAGTTGAAGACCTTCTTCTTCTTATTCAGCAGGGCCTTAATCTCAGAGGTCACCCAGGGTTTGTTGTTGGGAAAACACCGCACCAACTTGGAGGGCACAGTGTTCTCCACACAGAAGTTGATATAGTCTGTGATGCAGTGCGTCATGCTGTCAACATCACTGCCATGGGGACTACAGAGCGCTTCCCAGTCTGTTGTGTGGAAGCAGTCTCTGAGCCTAGCACTGCTCTCCTCAGACCACTGCTTCACAGGCCTCTTCACAGGGGGTTGTCTATTCACTACTGGAGTGTAGTCTGTGACGAGATGGACGAGGTTGTGATCAGAACGACCCAGCGGGGGGAGGGGGGATGAGGTGTATGCATCCTTGATGTTTGCATACAGGAGGTCCAAAGTTTTATTGTATCTAGTGTGGCATTTGACATACTGGGTGAAGGTGGTGTGCGTGTCGCTTACTGATGTCGCGTTCTCCTCTTCTCTTCTTTCAGTGTGCTGTTTTGTTGTTCACAAGCGGTGCCACGAGTTTGTTAGCTTCTCCTGTCCCGGAGCTGACAAAGGTCCCGACACAGACGTAAGTACCACGCTTGACTTGCTTCTACTGTGTGTTACGTGTCACTCGCTGGCTGCTTTGATTATTTGAGTTGTGTGGAATTGATCAGTGATTAATCGCATTTTGAGTGCAGCGGTATGCTTTTTTTTTTTTTTTTTTTTACAATATGGCACGAGCATGGAAACAGGAGTTCAGAACATTCAGGAAGAGATTCTCCCTTCATTTGATTTCAGCTCTGACGTTTAATCATTGATGTCCTCTAACAAAACACAACAATGACAAAACAGATTGCAAATGATATCAATTTTAATACAGTGGTCCCTCGTTTATTGTGGTTATTTGGTTCCAGACGCGACCACGATAAGTGAATTTCTGCAAAGTAGGACTCAATATTAATAAATGGAATATTTTTGTAGTTAGAGCATAGAAAACCTGTTTATGGCTTTCTAAATATAGTTTTTACAATTTTGACATGAAATAACACCCCTATAGTCACCTATATAGTCACTTTCAAGGTGTTCCACGGTATGACAAAAACACAAAAATTGTGTGTCATACCGTTTCTACGATATGAGAGAAACTGGCGGTCCAGCGCGGCCACTACATGGAAATACTTTGTCACGTCCTGTGTTTCTTTTTCTTTTTTTTTTTTATTCCTTGCAGTCGCAGCCGGGCTTCCGTGTGTTGCCAAAAGTCGTTAGCTACCTCGTTAGCATTGAGCAGCGCCAGTACGGCCGCGCTGTTGTCGTTGGAAATATTACTCACGTCGAGGGTCACCAAATGTGGAGATGTCATCGAGAAGGAGACAGGAGTGGAGGATAAGCGGAGAAGTGTTTACTCTCCACTGAACAACAACCAACAGCCTTTTAACAACATCTCAGTGGCGAGCAACAATCACATGACTCGGAAATGCAGGATTGTGGAAAAGTGTGAAGCGTCGCTATGAAATAATAATAGCTTTTTTTATGTATATTGTGACCTTGAGCCACTTGATTGCCTTTATTTTTAGTTTTTTAAATTTTATTTACAATGAAAATATTGTGTTGTGACTTGAGTTGCTGGATTAGCCACAGTAGATTGCACTGACAACTGCATTTTATTTATTATTATTTATATTATTTATTTAGAAAGATTTCAGTTATTTTATTTAATATTATTTAATTATTTCATAATATTTATTATTATTTTAAATACATATGTTCCACTGTCATCGTGTTAGAATACAGCATATGGATACTCTCGAGTGAAAACTATTGTTCAGTTTTTGGACAGTTTTTTCCTTTAAAAATGGAGTTGTGAGGACCCACTTTCTTAATTTTGTAACATTCTGAGCCGACTATTGTATCTCCCACGTGAGGTAATTGTTGTCGCTGCCGTACAAGCTACTGTTTTCATCAACACATCAGGTGCAACAACGTTGGACTTCATTAACGTCTCTTTCCCACGAGCCCAGCAGGGTGGTGACGTCTGACCTCTGTGCTCCCCCCAGCCCCCTGCCGGGGAAATGTTATCTATGTTTGGAGTCGGCGTGTGACTGCGCCTCACACAGTAGACAGTCGACCTTGAGCTTGCACTTCCCCATGGTCATTAATGGAGAGGTAGAGGTCAAGCAGAGCCGGCGATGCCCTTTTGTCTGTCTCCTAGCAAGCCTTAAGCAATGGAGTCTATTAACCACACAGGGACTAGAAAGGGTTATCACTGCAATGCCTATGACTATGAAAATACTTTTTTTAAATGAATTACAAAGTAGATACTGTAGATGTAGGTCATGTTATTTTGATACCATTCAATATTGTGCAGTTGTTTGACCCAGATATAAGAAAACCCTGGATATCAGACAACTCTTCCTTTTTTAAAAACATCATCGTGCATCAACATAAACAAGTTGGACCACCGCCTCATCACACTCATCATCAGCATTCAGGACTGCCCATAATTGGACTGCTGCAAATGACACCGTTGACTCTAATTACTGGCGAGAGGAGGAGGAAATAAAACGCAAAATTAATCTTAAAAAAAAAAAAAACACCTCCTAAGTCAGTGTCATTCATCATATGTCTTCGATGTTGGACAGTTGTTGAATAAATATTATGAGATGATAAAATGAGCATCATAACTCTTTGAGACACTTTTTTTTCCAGCAGGTTTCTGCATCTCTCCAAGTCACTGGTGTGTGTGAGTGACAGGAAGAAAAGCGCTGACGTCTTATACTTGGGTCAGTGCACTATTTTCAGTGGATATGCTCGGACTGGAGAAAACCACGTCTTTAAATCGTGACATATCAACTGATGGCGATTATGAGTCATAAAAAGCCGTCCATCCATCCATCCATGTCACCACTACTCCTCCATCTCTGCCCATCAGCTTCTGAATCAGCGAGCTGTCACCACGTTCTCTCTCACACACACACACACACACACACACACACGCACCCATACACGCACACACACAACGTTGTCACCCTGTTTTGCTCCACGCTCGACCCCAGTGTCCGCCCTGGCGCGTGAATGGCGTCATCCGTCCGCTTTGATCCGCTCACAGATCGACACGTTGGAAAGAGCCAGATGTCGGTATTAGCATTAGAGTGAAAAAGGGCTTTCATTCAGCACATTTTGGAGTGGAGGTGGTAAATAGTGCAGTATTATCAGTCAAGGACCACTCCGGAATTAGTGACTCATCCATAGAGAAATAAATAATGTCTCCCGGCCACGTTATGTGCGCACAAAAAGACCTCCATCTTTGACACACTCACACGCAGCGAGTCCCTTACTAATCTTTCCTTTTTGATATGACTTCATGTCACTGATAGATTTTTAGGCTCAGTGACTGTAGGGGGGGATTACGTTTTGCATGTTGCCCTTACTCGCTTTGGAAAATCCTCTTCCCAACCATCTGTCTTTTGGCCTGATTATCAACACAGCTGCAGCATCTGCTAGCTCATTTGGATCACGTGTCACTTTGCCTTACTCGACAATTTGGAGAAAGGCTTTAAGTGTTTTTGTCATTTTTCTCAAGGGACAATAGCAGTAGTCACTGCCCAGCTCGTATGTCAGGATAGATGGACTCTCTAAGAAGTCAACACACAGAAATTATTGTCTAAAGATCTCACCTCACAGAGAACACGTCCAAATTGTGTCCAAAGTGTGAATATTTAGTGTGAGCGCTATTGTTATCTAACACTGCCTTAATCCTCTTGGGCATGGAATTCACTAGAGCTGCACAGGTTCTTACTGGAATCCTCTTCCACTGTCATTGGTGGAGCTGGTTGATGTGAAACACCTTGAGTATGCCTCACAGGTGCTCAGTTGGGTCTGGAGGAGACACGCTTGGCCACTCCATCACCTTCAGCATCCTCAACACGGCAGTGGTCAACTTGGAGATGTTGGAAAACTGGAATGCTACCCAGTTCCCCAAGGAAGGGTATCATCTTACAGCTTCAGAACATGTTAGAATTCATTTTTCACCTCAAAGAACCGCAACTCCCTCATGCCGGCAGCATTCATGCGGTCCCAGACCATAGCTGCGTTTGTAGGCGAGATACAATAATGGCTGTGTTGAGTCATTTTCAGTGGATAGAAAATCCAAACATCCACATAACCTCATACCCCTACTTCATTTCGATGGCATTGTCCCTTTTGAAGATACACTGTAACAAAATTGCTGAAATTTGAGGGATGTACTCACTTTTGCGAGATACAGTATCATCAACCCTTATAGCATTTCACACTGACTCACACGCTCACTCAGGTTAAACTCTTACAAGCCCTCATCGTGTATCAACATAAACAAGTAGGACCACCGCCAGCACCTCTGCTCCTCATCACACTCATCATCAGCATTCAGGTCTGCCCATAATTGGATTGCTGCAAATGACACCATGGGCCCTAATTACTGGCGAGAGGAGGAGGAAATTGCAGGGAAAAAGAGGACTTACGGGTTTATAGTACACCAGAATATGTCCCAGTGTGGCTGCATATACAGTACCGGTATATACTCATGTCATCACATACACCTGCACAATATACAGTATATGCAAACCTGCATTTGCTGTTAACTTTAAAACTTCATGTGCACATTTTGTAATGCCAAAGTAAATAGAATTTACATAAAATACAGTACAACACTGAATACAATAATTAAATGAGGCAATAATTAAAATTAAAACCCAAATCACTCGCAACATTTCCATCTGAATAATACAGTAAGACCACTACACTCCGTAGTTATTACTCTCGCTTTCAGAGGATAAGCGACCTGGCGCTTACTGTACTACTGTAGTGTAGTGTTCCAGTTTCCTGATTTTCTACTGTCTGTGAACATTAGGGGCGTTCCAATCCAATATTGATATTAGTCCGATATCAGCCAATATCGGATTATATGGGCCTGCATCTAAATCTCCGATACAAGCAGTTCATTCCCTACTCCGCGCCAGCACTTCCATCCTTCAGCAGCACTTCTAGTCACCAGGTGATCGCAACAACAGCACGTGCTAGCTTGTGCTAGCCTGGTTAGCAAAGAGTACGAGTGATGTCAGCCGTGTGTTTTTTTGTTAAAGTCTGAAAGTCTGGCTTCCTGACACATTCACCGCTGTCTGAACATTTGCAAAGCGTGAGAAACTTCCACGGGACGTCAAAAAATCAGTGGCTGTAAGAGAAAAGAGCCAGCCCATGTCGACGGTGACTAATGTTGGGTTTAAACGCTTCATTGAGCATATCGAGCCTCGCTATGCCTACTGTCGATAAAATTATACGCCAGATGCATCAAGAAGTAAATGGGTTTTTTCTCACACCTACTGTTGCTGACTGTTATTCTCTGTTTGAGTAATATCAAGCCTTTCCGAACATTCCACGCTACTAAACAAATAATAAAAGTGTGTAAGTGCTGGTGTCAGATCATATCGATATCAGTATCGACCGATATTCAAGGCTGCAATATCAGAATCAGATCGGAAGTGAAAAAGATGTATCAAGACACCACTGGTGAACATAGTATGTATGTGAGTGCGGCAGGAGGACCGTCAAGGTTGCTGATGTTCCGCCGACGGTGAATATTTTTTCATTTCCTTGGTCATCCAAAAAAGAAGACCTGTTATCTTTGTGTTTTAGGCAAAACAAGATATTCACACACATCCGCTTTAACTTTGATTGACATTGTTGCCTCTTTTCTGATACGTTGCGAACCAAAACCACTAACCGTTTGTGTTTGATGGCAAGTGAGTTCAAGCTCAATGACTAGATAGGACAGCTCTAATCTGAGGGGTGTGCCAAGATCCGAGCATTTATTATGTCAGGTTGAGTCATGGCCCAACCAAAACTGGTTTCAGTCATTCGTGGTGCAAAACGACAGTCGTTAAGTTGGAGTGGAGTAAGACTTCTGCCGGCCAATGAGAGTCCTTTGGGTGGAATGGGAGTGGTTCCATCTAACCCACCACACACAAAAAACCTCCAGTTGCATCCAGTACAAATTTTCTGTCAAAATTGACATTATTTACTGGCTTTCGTGGGCCACAAAAGGCAATGTGGTGGGCTTTGAGTTGGACACAAAGGACTGATGAAGTTGTTTGATGGAAGAGGTGGATGGGCCCGTGGCCGGATCACTACTGAACATAAATCACTGTGTATAGTATTATAACAAAAATAGTGATTACAATTCTGAAAAAGGTGCTTCAGTAAAAAAATGATGATTTTTCAATATTTTCAATGACTAATAGTCCTCTGTCAATCAAAAGTAAGCATGACTATCTGTGTCAAGGCTAAATTTATGATACAGCTCGTGTATTGGAGCTCATTAGAATGAAGTGAAGACGGCGCTCTGCTTCCAGTTCAGCGGTTAAATATCAGCCGCAGCCAAATGAGGTCATGTGTAAATCAGATGCAGTTTGTCACTTAGATTACCAGAGGCTCACTTTAGCCGGGACTGTCCATGTTCCAAAAATGTCACTGGGAAGAGAACACAGGCTTTTCTGCTAAATAAAACTCCATACTCTTCCTTGTGAAGTGGATATTCTCATAATTATGGATGTAAATTCATAAAATGGAGCTCACAGTACAGTATATCTTTCACAGTGACAGGTAGCGAGCTGAGACATGACACTGTCCTTGTTCCTTTCCTTTACCTCATCACACCATTGGCACATGTGGCAGCTTCATACTTATTATTTCCTTGCCTCAAAGGTTACTGCTACTGTTTCGAATGGAGACGCCCTCATCCATATTAACTAAAAAGTATGACCTGTCGCTCCTTTTGTCTCGTATTCATCAGTGTGTATTCAGGCTCTAGTTGCACAATGTTGTCATATTGCAACTCAGTCACTAAATGCTCATCATGTTTCTTCCTGTTGGAAGGGTGTTTTTTTTCCTTGCATCTGTTGCCAACATTTATTGTAATTCATAAGGAGTGTGACCCGAAATGGGATGTGAAAAAGTAAATGAGATCAGTGGTGTTTCTGGATGAAATTTTGTAAAATTTACTAAATAATAATAAGCTGGGGCCGCACGGTGGTCTAGTGGTTAGCACGTTGGCCAACACAGTAACAGCTTGGAGATCGGGAAAACCTGGGTTCGATTCTCTGTGTGGAGTTTGCATGTTCTCCCCGTGTGCGCGTGGGTTTTCTCCGGGTACTCCGGCTTCCTCCCACATTCCAAAAACATGCAGGTGAGGTTAATTGGCGACTCTAAATTGTCCATAGGTATGAATGTGAGTGTGAATGGTTGTTTGTCTATATGTGCCCTGCGATTGGCTGGCGACCAGTCCAGGGTGTACCCCGCCTGTCGCCCGAAGTCAGCTGGGATAGGCTCCAGCATGCCCCCGCGACCCTAATGAGGAAGAAGCGGTATAGAAAATGGATGGATGGATGGATGGATAATAAGCTGGACACCAGTCACTCAGCTAGGCTATAACGACATCATGTTCAGCCGCTTGTTGCCAGGCAGAGTTCATGGGGCTCAATCGCAACTGCCCCATAGGCGAGAATGAAATTGCTTTGTAAAAGCAGCCTGCAGTCGTCCCTCGTCACTTTACGCTTCAAATTTTGTGACATAATTCTATCACGATTTTATAAAATATATTAATAAATCATCGCTGTTTTGTTGTTTACTACGGCCTATGATTCGTCAAAAAATATGTATATTTAAGCCAAGTATTTTTGGCCTAAATTAATCATTTTCAAGCATAAAAATGGCTAGATTAACCAAAATACACATACATATAAGGCATTCAGAAGACACATTCAAAGACATGTTGTGACATGCAGTATTCCACACCGGTCACTAGGTGTCAGCAAAATAGCCAGCGCAGGAAGTACTGTCCAGAAGCCAAAAGTAAAAAAGGAACAACAAGGAACTTTCCCAATACTAACGTGTGTGAGTCTATATTATGTCTTATTTATGTCTATGTTTATATCTATATCGGGTAATACGAGTGGAAAGGTGTACAGTGTTCCCTCGCTACATCGCGGTTCACCTTTTGCAAACTGACTCTCGAGGATTTTTTTAAGTGCAATTTTGCAAAAAAATGTTATTTTTCTGAACGTGCATTGTGTTCTGCCTCCTTGTGGTGTATTAGTGTGATCTATTGGTGCTCTGTCGTATGTGTCTGTTATTGTCTTTACTACTGCCACCAGTTGAAGGTGTTATATGAGAGATGAAAACGTGTCCAGTTTGTCTCAGTAAATGTAGACCATTGTCAATCAATCTCCTTCGTGCAGGACTGCCTGTTTCCTGTTGTTTGATCGCTAGCTGCTAGCGATTATACATGCTGAATGAAGGCAGAATGAACGCAGCTGTGGGGCGCCTGTAAATGAATCGTTGGTTCACGGCGGACGAGGGGGAGGAATATGTTTCAACAAGGATACAAAAACGCAAGCCACAATCACAGGAGTGACGTATGCGCGAGTCACTTAATTTCTTGTGTCCAATCTCGTAATTTGATCATAAAATTCCAAACGAAATTTGAACTTTGAGTGTTTAAACAAGAGAGAAATGTCATCAAATGTTAATGCCTGTTTGAGAAAAGTGTATAATGTTCATGGTGAGGGGTTTTAAAGCCTTAAAACACTGTACAAAAATATGGTTGGCTACTTTGCAGATTTCACTTATTGCGGGCTATTTTGGGAACCTATACCCCGTGATAAACGAGGGAACACTGTATAGGGGTGTTTTGTCATGTCTAGAGGGCAATAATAATGTTAAAAACGCTATTTAGAAGGTTTTCTATGCTCTAACTACGAAAATATTCCATTTAGTACAATTAAGGAATCCTACTTTGCGGAAATTCACTTATCACGGTCGGGTCTGAAACCGATGATTACTGTGTATGCTACTTACAATTTTTGACTGTTTGACAAGTCTGAATAACAGACTAAGGAACAAGAACAAGTCAGACAGACAAACTAAGAAAATCCAAGACAAGCCAATAAGTATTATGTTATGTTATAACGTTATCAAGTCACACTAATTTTGCAATTCAGCCCCCGCTTACATCTAAAATCCAAATTGGCATCTTTTTATATAAAAAGTTCATATCAAAGCGCCTACTGTGTCTGTCTGACTGTGCTGTCAAACTGCCGGTCCCAGGTCGTGACGTCTCCACAGTTCAAACCTGCAGGAACAGCCGGAAGAGCTTCATGACCGCCCGCCCAACCCACACACCCCACCTCCGCCCCACTCCTAGCTCCCAAGCTTACGCAATGCCAAATCTCCCTTAACGTTAAGTGAACAGATAGCAGCTTTAAGCCCAGGGAGTCAAAACATTCTCTCACCGCATCGACACGTGGCGGCCTGAAGATACAGTGAATTAACTCTGATGGAGATCTCTATACAATATGGAGGTCAAAGAGTTAAGCCACGAGAGTTAAAAGATCACTTGTTGGAAAGACGAATGATGCTTCCAACTCTGAGAGGCTAAAGAATCACAATCTGTTTCATCTCATTTCTTAAGCTTCGCCGAGTAAATGCATATATTCTTTTTCATTGGAGACATATTTCTGAGCGCTGCCATCAGGCTTACACTGACCGAGGCAGTGGTTTGTTTTTTTTTCCAGCGTGTTACATTATACAAGAAATGACCGGACCGTGTGATGATACCGCATTGCCATGTGCAAGCGTGTCTGGTTTCAGCACCTTGGCGCATTTGTTCCGTAGAACAATGTCGTGAACAGAGTGAGCCCTTTTGTCAGTCACGCAGTCTCTTTGTCTTGGTGGGTGGAGGCGGGGCCGCTAGGATACACACAAAATGCAGAAGAGTGTAACATTGTAGAAATGAAATATTAATATAATATGTTTTCATTGTACTTTTCTATGTGCCCTGCGATTGACCCATTGAATGTTACAAGAACAAAGTCATAATAGTTTGAGAAAAAGTTGTATAGTTATATAGACTGGTAGTATAACAAGAAAAAAAACACAATGCTGCAGAAATAAAATAATAGTTCCAAAAAATTGTGTTAATATTACGAGAATAAAGAAAAAAAAGTGGCTATATTACACAAAGAGGGTACAATTACAAAAAAGCTGAATATTACGCTTCCGATATTAAAGTTATAATGTTAACGTTTTAACATTTTTCCGCGCAGTCATTACAACCATCTTAGACAGGCAACGAAAAGGAAAATGTCAATGTAGATAACGATAATGAAGATATTCTTATACCGATTATGAAGTGCTAATCATTACCATTTATTCCACAAAGGAAAACTCTCTAAATTCCTCACAATCACTTTTGCTGACTTTTTTTTATGATCACAATGAAATTATTCAAAGTGATTCATTTGTGATTTTGTGCCAAATATGCTTTATTTGTGTGACGTCCCACTGGAAAATGAAAACAACTTCCTAATGCGCTCATTTAATTAGAGATATCATATTTTCGTCTCCAGTTAGTTGTCCCACACAGTGTGTTAGTCTTTAATGAATTTTGGGGCTAGTCGGCCATGTTCACCTGCCCGAGGCACGCAGCAATAATGAGGCGTTGGAGAGTACGAGGGATGTGAGACTCTTCCTACTCCCAGTAGCAAAGTAATTCTTGGATATTATAGTGTACTGTACGTCAATAATGTATTTCCCTTTTTTATTTATCTGAAAGCATCTACAGCTGACTTTCCTATGACATGTATACAGTGTGTGCAACATAATTAAACACCTTCTTTCACTGCAAATATATCCAAGAGGGTAGCTCTTCTGTATGTTATTCCTCACACCTCTTCCTGTGTACGTGTTTATAAAAGAGTTGCTATTTCAGTCCAGTAGTTGTGCAAATGAAAACAGCACATGTCCAAACGATGGAGTGTGAAGAACATCCCCAGACTCTGGCGCAGAGGAGAAGAAGAAGACAAAGATGATGCGTTGGCACTTGCTCGCTGTCCACTTCTCTTCTTGTCGTTATTATTCTTATCTGTCACATTTAAAAATGTCAATTTTATTATTGCTTTATTGACCTCTTCTTGCGCTTAAACAGTTGGTTACACTACTCAGCTATTGGTGTGGAACTCACTTGGTGTACAAACTCATCAGTGGTATTAAGGTTGGTTGTTGCTGCTATGTTGTACAATACACTTGTACCATACATTTTCCTTTACACTTTCTCATGCACTCCAAATCATTATGAAGTAGGGATGTCCGATATTGGCTTTGCCGATAACCGCTATTGTCCAACGCTCAGTTTCCGATTCTGATATCAACCGATACCTACACCAATATGTGTAACATCACATAAATGAGTACAGTTGTGTGTGTGTGTGTGTGTGTATATATATATATATATATACAGTATACTGTGTATGTTTTTTGGCACTACTTTGTACTCTATAGCTGATGTAATGTGAATTATTATAAAGTTCTTATCTTATCTTATTATAAAGTTCTTATCTAAGATGAAATACGTTGTTTTAGGTGCCTAACTGTTCCCTAAGTATATTAGTGTGTGTGTGAATGTATAAACGAGAGGCATTAACTTAAATTTCTTTGTAGAAAGGAGCTTTATGAAAGTAAGTACATTTATTTGTATTCACTTATACCGCAGCCTTGCCACATCCAATATGGCGGCGACGTTGACGTACGGCGCAGCGCTCAATGCGGCATCTACGTATATGGTTTTGCTGTACTGTTGTTGTAAATAGCTGCTAAGTTACATGTTTAGAGCGCACATAGTTACTGGTTATTCTGCATTATTTGTTGGTAGCGTCTTTTCTGTTGTTATCTACCTATTACGTTGCTGTGTTAGATCTTTCTTTAAAAACACTGAGTTAGACTGGTATGTGGAATCGTAACCCCCCACCCCCACCCCCGCGATTTCCACGGAGCTGGCAAGTTCATTGTGAGCTTTGTTGTTACTCTGCTTGTTAAATATAGAGTTACTTCAGTCTCACAAACTTGTGATCACCACAGTATTGACTACATGATGCAGCAAGTTAAGCAATGTTGCAAATTTGTGACGTTGACGCTAAAAGCTCTGTATCAGCTTTGGTTGCAGGGAAAAAAACGATACCGATGTTGGTGATTTTTTTGCCAGTATAATATAATAATTGTCCGTTGCCGATATTATCGGACATCTCTATTATTATGGTTTAAAAAATATGCTGTTTTCATGTGATGGGGTTTCACATTTTGTCAATAACAACCTCTCTGCTTCCAATTAACAGTTTGGAGTTTAGATAAATAAACGCCCCACCTCTAATTACAGCATTTATGGCAGTTCTCAACTGGTTTGGCTGTGGGACCTACCATCACCCCTCAACGACAAGCAGCAGCCCAAATTGCAACAATTTTTCAACTCAAACTTCTCAAATATTTTATATTTAAATGGACTGATTGCAACGGTTACGAGGCTGCCCAGAGGGGCGCTAACTTTCTAAAGTGTTGCAAATATTATTTCCCGCCCTCTTCCTGCTCCAAGCATGTAAACTACGCCCCAGGTAACACACACACACTGGTGGCGTGAATGTGTAGATGTCAAAACATCCTTCTCATGTTTGCACATGTCTAATGCAAAGGACAAGTACAACATGTCATGGCTCTGTTTTCGGTTAGGTTTCGGTACGTGTTTTGAGCATAAAAAAAACAATTTTTCCATCCATCCATTTTTTGTACCGCTTGTCCTCTTTCGGGTCACTTCTGAGGTGATGCAGCTCGACAATCTGATGGCGTTCAAAGAGAGAAAGCTTCCTTGCTATCAAGAGATCATGACAGGGTGAATACCTCTAGAAAATGACATAGAATCCACGAAGATTTTGGATTGTAAAGGTTGTGGTCTTGAACTTTTTATCAGTTGATGAACAGCCTATTTCGCTTTAACGCTTTAACTCTTGCAATAAGTAGCTTACTCAAAATGTTTTTTGTCTCACTCCCATTTCTGCTTCTGTCAACTCTCGCAGTTTTTCAATGGTCAACTTGTCAGCAGTGTAGATACTCTGTCCTGTACTCCTCTACTTGCAGAATGTCTCCTCTTTTCGTCCGCTTTCAGGAACACTTTACTTCACTTGGAATATGCACATCGTGGAAAAATGCACATTACGTCTCGGGCAGGGCTGAACAGGCACACACACACACACACGCACGCACACACACAGTTTCCAAATGTACCGCATGACCGTCGGTCCATAAGGACACTCTTTCACCATTGAATCCCTACAATCTATTTGCTATCTATTTGTCTTGTGAGCTACCGTAGTTAGTGACTTCACTAATGTTAAATTCCAGTATTATATTATACATAAACTGTATAATATGGCAGTAATCATGTTTAATACTTTATTATAATGCAAATAATGGATGCAGTTGAGTAAATAGAAGCCTTTATATGAGAAAATGCAATACCTAAGTCTTACTTTACTTGAACAAATGTATTTATGTTGAGCACTGTACTCGAATTAAGTGAAAACAGATGGACAGCTGCTTAAATCAACACCAACTGTGTCCATCCCCACTCATCTGTCCGCCATCCTGAGCTCAAACATGTCTAATAGCGTGATTATGTAATGGAAGCATGTGTGCGGACAGTGTGCTCTACTGTTGATGTGCACCACAGCATCCGCCAAATGCCTTTTTCCTTCGTTAACCGCGTGTCTCATTAAAAGTCATCCTGCAGCCCGACAATGACATGAATGTCTTCTGTTTTTTTAACCTAAATAAACCCTGCAGACCTGAGAGGAACGAGCACACACGGGCGTAGGAGATGAGAGCCAAGCAATTAAGAGGATAGAGGAGATTAACTGGAGAGTTTCAGTATTCCTGCTAGGTCATTCCGGTGCTTCTGAACTTAAGAAATTGCTAAGCTTTTTTTTTTTTTTTTTGTGCACAGAATGATAATAGTAAAGAGCTCTGGTATAATCGCAGCCCACCCGGTCGGAACAATACAAGTGTGTTTAAAATCTCATTTTAGGAATGCAATTACGAGTCAATCCTCAAGCACGCTTATTAGTTTCATGGTATTTCTCAACCAGTGTTGGCATTAATTAAGCATGATGATCATAGAAGATAAACTACAGTTAATCTCGCTTATCAAAATGCATGGCAATTAGGGCCAACTAATGAATGGGAGTCTTTGGTAGAGACTGAGTCAGAAGCGACACAATAAAAGCTTGCAAGAGAATAAATGAGGTAGCAAAGAATCAGGCACTTGTGGCACTTGTTTCATTACATTTTGCAAGCGGAGAGAGACGCTGCACCTTTTAAGGATGAAGCCATTAAGGGAGCATTTAAGGAGGAATGATAATGAACATCAAGAAGGAAGTAGGACATGGAGGGCAAAAATGAGATGCTGTGTTGTCATTTCTCGCATCGGCATGCAGTGACGAGGGTAGAGCAAATGAGGAAGTTGCTTCCTTAATTCATTATAATCACTTACACTCCTCATCAGAATTTTAAGACAAGTTGAAAAATTGCAAGAATTAACATTTTTGCACTGATGGATCTTAAGGAAGTTCCAAAAAGAAGAAATGGGAGTGAGTGAGACAAAAAAATGTATTTTTTTGCAAACCACCATTAAAGTGAAATAGGCTGTTCATCAGCTGATCAAAAATTTAAGCCATAGCTCAAAAAACCCTAAAAAATAAATGTTCAAAAAAGGACTCACTAATGACTAGCTGTGCCATTCTTGTTAATCACCTGAAAAATTGGTTTGGGCGTATTTGATACCGGTGTTTTCAGGAGGCTAGTGGGAATGTTGATCCAGGTGAGGTGGTAAAGATGGCTTCACGGAGGGCATCCACTGTCTGGAACTGATGTCCATTTTTTGTAAACTTCCCTTGCCATCCATCCCCAAATGTGCTCAATTGGATTTAGATCAGGGGAACATACAGGATGGTCCAAAAGAGTGAGGTTATTCCTCACAGTATTGTGAACTGCAGCGTTGTCCTGTTGACAAAGCCAGTCATTACCATACAGACGAGGGCCTTGAGTCACGAGGGATGCCCGCTGCAACATCACCACATCGCCAGCTGCTGTTTGACGCCCCTGCACAACCTGAAGCTCCATTGCTCCATTTAAGGCAAAAGCACCCCAGATCATAACGGTACCCCCTCCACTGTGCCGGGTAGAAAACATCTCAGGTGGGATCTCCTATCATGCCATTAACGTTCGACGCCATCAGGACCGTCAAGGTTACATTTTTTTCTCGCCAGAGAATAAAACTTTCTTCCACCTTTTAATGCAATTTTGTGATGTTGAATGAGACGAGGCCTTTGAAGACCTTTTTGTCCTTAAAGCCCTTCTCTCGCAGATGCCGTCTGATGGTTATTGGACTGCACTCTGCAGTAACCAGTAACAACCTTCATTTGGGCCGAGGGTTGTCTTGTGTCTTGTCTTGATGGACAGCCAATCGGATCATCCGGCTCAGGATCGATTACATTTTTTTGGGTCTAGTACTTGACTTTTTTGTTCCATAACCCTCGGGATCTTATAAGAAGTTCCAAATGAGTGTCTTACTGCGTCCAAACTCAGCAGCAATGGCGTGCTGCAAGAGGCCTTGCTTCTGCAGCTCAAGAATCCAACGCGTTCAACAGATCCAACAGTGCAAAATGTAAATTCTTGCTAACTGGAAAATGTACAGAAAATGAGGCAAAATTGTGGCATAAATTCTTGACGTAAACCGAAAACCACGCTAACCGGGGCATAGCCTAACCACCGTTCCACTGTATTTGTGTTTGTTAGTTAGTCAGCGTGCCACTTCCTGGTTTATAGAGAATAGCATACAGTAGTAACGTACAGCAGCAGATCACTGGGGTTCTACTGTTTGCATTTTGAGGCAGGTGTTGCAATGTAGACAACAAATAAACAAATTGTGTGCACGCCGTTAGTTAGCAGGCTAATCTTGGCTAATGGCAGCCTCATCAAACAACATTTGTGTACATTTTGGTGAAATCTGGCTAACTAACAAACAGACCGGGGGTGGTCACAACAATACATGACATATCTGGGAATGTTCACAAAAAGATTGGTGCTTTTTTTTTTTTCACATTAAAATGTAAAGGTGTCTTGCTTGGCACATGCAGCGGCAACCGTTTGTTTTGTTACTTTTTGCATAACCCTGCTAAGTGGAGGTCCACCAGTGCCGCATGTTGAAATATTATAACATATTTTGCACATTTATCCTGTGCTAGTAGTTTTTATGTAATCATAAACATGCGCTTACGACCAAAAACAACCCAGTTTTGACACACTCCGTGCTTTAAATGGCAATGCTAATGGTTTCATATTTTTGAACATGCGTACAGGTTAGATTGGAATACATCACATATTACAATTCACAGATCCGCATGTACAAAAGGAGTAGGAAGAAGCACAGCTTATTTAACCCTACCCCTCGTCCGTTTCGCATCAATTGCAATACATTTCTTCACTTCCTGTATTCCAAATGCACTCTCTTCTGGTTGAATACATAGGAAAATGATAAGGTAATGTGGTAAAACAGTAGTCACGTTTCTTGTCCCGTAACTACTTCATATGACAATCATAATAAATAATATGTATGAAATAATTACATTCTCACTTCACTGTCATTCCCTGTATTGCTTTTCTGTGTATTTGTGTTTGAGTAGATCACAGTATAGAATTGACCCCACATACGTAGTCGAAAATGGATATGCACGCACACCTACAGCTACACACTTAAAGCTGCCCTAGAAATGTCAACGCAGCGCTGTTTTTGCTCCTGATGTAACAAGTTTCTCAGAAAGGTGGACTCTTTAGTTCAGCCTTTCTTGACATGTTTGCTTCTCCTGGGCCGCTTCGACGGGTTACGTACCTCGAGCTGACCCACTTTGATTGCTGTCTGTTGTGTGGGATCTACAAAAGCTGTAAATGTATGATGGATTTTTTGAATAAGTATGATACCAGCTATAAGTCATGATAAAAAGATAACAATTGAGGGGACACTAGGGATGGGGAAGCTTATTTTCTTCCAATATATCAATATAATTGTTGTGTCGTATTATTTGTCTTGACAAAACTGTGATACAAATGTTTTGAATTTTCATAAAAATGTATTTTAAGGTAAAGGTCTCTATTTTCGCTGCAGAGGCTAGTGGATGCATTCTCAGTAATGATGCATCCATAAGCAAATAGTTGTTTTTTTCCTTTTTACACTAACAAGTTTCTGACTCATTTTCGCAGGAACAAAGCTGGTAGCTGACACCACTGTATCAATTCTTAGAACGTACATTTTGGGGATATTTAAATGAAGTAAAAAACACACTCCACCCCTTCCTGCTCCCCTTGATTGCCCCGTAGCCCAGCCCGACCCCTACTGGCGTTCCCCTGTGGTCGCTCCCTTGGTGGTGACATTAAACACTGAGCTGCCTCCGCCTCCAGTCTGAGGAATAGGTCAGCTCCCTGGCTGCAGTCTAACACACACACACACACGCACACACACACACTGTTTACCTGTCTGCACACACCCTCGAGAAGCCATGAATAGATGCATCTAATATACAGTACACACTTGAGCGTACACACACACACACAGACCAGATACACTATCAATTATTCATAAAATCCCATCTGATAAATTCTATCTCACGCCTTGATTAGCTGGAAGTAGACTGCCATTTATCAATTTTCCCTCATTAATATCTCATTCCCCTTGAAAATCAAGCTCATATTTTTTTCCTCCCACCATACAGTACATTCTTTTTGACTACAATACCTATTTAGCATTAGCTTCAAATAAGCCTCATTAGGGGAATTGGGGAGCATTTGCACAAATGCGATGACATTATTTGTTAAATAAACCAAGTCCATGGATGCACGTGGTGAACAATAAAACGTTAGTCGGCACGTGCTGACCAAATACTTCTTCCACACACATGAGAGTATGACACCTGCATGCTGCATGTGCATATTTGGGGGGCGTCTATGATAGGGAAACGCGTTTACAACAGCAAAGCAAATACCGCACTCCCCCAGACAGTCTTAACTCTGGCGTTTGTGATGACGGGACCACAAGGAAAGCAAACTGCAGGAGTTGCAGGAAAGAAGTAAAGGAGATATGAAGAATGCATACAAAGTCATTGTGTGTGTCCTCAGTACTTTTGGAAAAAGCTTAGAGATAATACAAGTAGTACCGTATTAACTTGAATTATTTATACATGCAAACCAACAGACGGCACCAAGTTACTTCACCCTAAGCGAGTTCCGTCCGGTCACTCACACACATTATTTGTTTTTCAAAATAATAGTCTTGAATAAGGGGGATGCTCTTATATTAAGGTGTGTCTTATATTTGGGGTTTGGAGATTTATATGTGCAAACTAATAGGTGGCAGAAAATGGCTTCTGTCATTCACCCGCATTTTTTTTTTTCTAAAAATGAGTCTTGAAATAGTGGGGCTGTCTTATGTTCGGGATCTAGAGATTTGTACGTGCAAACCAATAGGTGGCGCAAAATGGGTTGCCCCAAGTGAGTCAGAGCTTTTCTTCCTTCCTGTCATTCACACACATTATTTGTTTTTCCAAAAATGAGTCTTGAAATACAGGGCTCGTTTTATATTCGGGGTCTAGAGATCTACACGTGCAAAAAAATAGGCGGCGTAAAACGACTTCTCCCCCTTTTTTTCCTGTCACTCACACACATTTGTTTTTCAAAAAAATTGTCCTGAAATCGAGGGTTGGTGTTATGTCCGTGGTCCAGAGATTTATACATGCAAACAAACAGTGGTGCCACAAGACTTCTCCCCATGCGAGTCAGTCTTTTCCTCCTGTCACTCACAGACATAATTTGTTTTTCAAAAAACTAGTCTTGAAATAGAGGGGTTGTCTATATTCAGGGTCATCTTATATTTGGTGTTTATAGATTTATATGTCCAAACCAACAGGCTGAGCCAAACGACTTCCCCCCAAGTTAATCTGAGCCTTTCTTCTGTCACTCACATACATTATAGTTTTTCAAAAAAGTGCTGAATGAGTGTTGAGCGTTGAATGAGTGTTGTCCTATATTTGGGGTCTAGACAATTATACATGCAAACCAGTAGGTGGCGCAAAATGACTTCTCCCAAGTGATTCAGAGCTTTTTTTTCCTGTCACTCACATACATTATTTGGTTTGTTTTATTAAATGAGTCTTTAAATAGGGGGTTTGCCTGGATTCAGGGTCGTCTTATGTAGGGTGTCTATAGATTTATATGTGCAAACCAATAAGTGGACTTTATCAACAATAGAGTCAGTCTTTTCTTTCTGTCAGTCACACACATTATTTGTTTTTTAAATGAGTTTGAAATTGAGGTGTGGTCTTGCTTCAGAGTTGTCTTATATTCGGGGTCTATAGATTTACATGTGCCAACCAATAGATGGAGCTAACAACTTCTCCCCAAGTGAGTCAGTCTTTTCTTCCTGTCACTCACCCACGTTACTCGCTTTTCCAAAAAATGAGTCTTGAAATAGAGAGGTCGTCTTATATTCAGGGTTGTCCTATATTTGGTCTAGACATTTATAAAAGACTTCTCCCAAATGAGTCCCCTTTTTTTCGCACATTATTTGTATTTTTTAAAAACTTGTCTCGATATAGAGTGGTTGTCTATATTCAGGGTTGTCTTATATTCGGTGTCTAGATATATGTTCAAACCAATGGGTGGAGTCAAAAAATTTCTCCCCAAGCGAGTCAGTCTTTTCTTCCTGCCACTCACACACATAGTTTTGTTTTTTTAACTGAGTTTTGAAACTGAGTGGTTGTCTTATATTTATGATCTAGAGATTTGTACATGCAAACCAATCGTGGTGCCAAACAACTTCTCCCCAAATGAGTTCTTCCTATCACTCAAACACAAAATTTGATTTTCTAATAAACATGTCTTGAAATAGAGAGATTATCTTTTATTCGGGGGCGTTTTATATTCAGATTCGTCTTATACTCGGGTCAATACGGTATTGACTTGGTGCGTACATGCCGCATGACATGCATTCATTCTGATCCATGAGATGACATTTCCAAACTCCAAAAGGTAATTTTTTGGCATTTAAACAAGTGCTGTAAGTCACGTTGTTAGCTGGAATACAGAGCTGTCGGTTCCTCAGATAAAACAAAGCAATCAATTTCCCCCCCTGAGGCGCCATGCTGGGGTCTTCTGTCTGCCGCTGTCACTCCAACAACTTGTGCTGCTCCGCCATGGACGTTACATGCGCCCAGGGTGTGTTTATTTCTGTATTTGCAGGTATTGCTGACACTTTGTGTGATTGTGGATGTACTCTTACTGATATTTAAGGTGTTTCTCTTGGGGACAGTTACAGCTGGCGACCTACTTTCTGTTCCCTGGTGGACACTATTTTCCAAGAAGGCTTTCTACCTTCTACTCATCTGTCAAGTGCAAACACAGGCACTAATCGATGGTAGCGGGGGATTGGAACCACAAGTAAAGCTTCAGTGTTGCATTTATATCGAGTGAATTATCGCGCCATAGGTCATCCTATCATCTCATGTCGTCATGTCCCTTCGTCTAATCAGTATAGATCGTACAGATAAGCAGGCCCGATTCACTAACACTTGGTGGATTAACAGCCCACCGCCGGCCCAGCTGCTGATCTTTTGGCTTTAACAGCTTCCAGATTAATTGACAGATATGAGAAAGGTTACAAGTACAAGCTAAAGGCTCGGATGAGGAGATGTACTATAAGCCGTCTGTAGCTTATCGTTGGATATGGGAGAAAAAGCTGCATCTTTAGTACCACAGACAAAAGAAACAGAGAGCAGCTGTGTCGCTTATGTAATTTTCCGAGAAGTAAATAGTGAGGTTGTTCACGTTTGGATTCTGCTTACAGTGTAGTGGAGCGGTGTGGCGGTAATCGTATGCTGCACACAAGCATGAGAGGCCAAAGTGGTCACAATGCCAGCTACTTCTGGCATTATCCGCACACACACGTGCTGGACGATAAACACACACACACACACACAGATACACACACACATTGGCATCTATTTGAAGGACAATTTACATGCTGTACATATGTTCCAAAAAAATATTCATCAAATATTTCCCCATGTAATTGCTCGGGGTGTTTATTTACTCAACTGCAGAGGCGTCTAGTAGCTGTAAGGGGTGTATTTTACCGTTTTTATTAAATATTATCATTTTTATATATTGTTATTTTTATTTTGTTTCCAGATTAAATAGAATTACTGGAAATGTCAATTTCTCTTGGAGATGAAGTGTCTATCTAGTGATACTGTACTGAAATAATATACTGTATATTCAACCAAATAATTTGTTATATAAAAGACATTGACACAAATTTTGTCGTCTGGTTAGGGATGTCCGATATTGGATTTTTTGCCGATATCCGATATGCCAATATTGTCCAATTCTCAATTTCTGATTCCGATATCAACCGATACCGATATGTGTAACATCTTATATGTTACATATATGTTTAACATCACATACTGTATCTCCTGTCATGGAAGTAACAGAGTCTTTATCTAGCTATTGAGCAGAGGAAAGCTCAACATGCTAACTTGGCTAACGCTTGAAGACCACATATCAGTTGTGAAGCTAATGGATGCAGCTTCTCCACGTGGCTGTAAACAACATTGTACAAAATGGTAAAACATCTGAGTAATACTTGTACTCGCTTGAGGAACTCCACGTTTGGTGAATCCGCGGTTATCCACGGCAATACACACATTTTCCGATTGATGGCTTTCACGCTTGGAATTGGAAGTACTGCAGGAAGTTTTGGTTCCGCCTCGCATAATATCTCTAATATCCGAAGGAGACGCTTGGAAATAATTCCAAACCACAGACAATGTTAGTCAGACACAGAGCGAGCAAGCTTGTTACTGCAGCCACCAAGGCTTGTTTACACGCTTCACGACACGGTTTGATGAGATCATTTGCGCTCCGGCTGTGTTGTACGAGAGCTCGTAGGCCTATATACAGCAGTTTTTAAAGTCGGTTTTCATTATAAGGGAAAAAACAGATTCCGATATTGACCGATATTACATTTTTATGCCAATATCGGGCCGATAATAACAATGGGCCAATACATCTGGTTCATCATAATGTCTAGCATGTATTATGATATTATATTACTATAATTTTGTCCCAGATATGTTGTCTTAGCAAGTACTATCAACATCAATACAGCATGTTGTCAACAAAACATACAAATATCAAAATGTAAACAAAATCAAAACATACACTTTTTCCAACAATATTTATTGTTTTGGCTATTTTCTTTTTTTTTTCTTTTTGTTTCAGGAGGGTTTAAAAATAAAAATAAACACATCTAAAATAAATATCTATAAAAATATTTCATTATATATATATATATATATATATATATATATATACATTTGCTTTGTCATCTATAACACAAAGCTAAGGTGTGGATGTTTTGTTCTGATATTTTAACATATATTGACCTACATTGAATTGGTTTTAGCCTACGTAATGTACAAAATGTTCCAAAGTGGCCACGCTTCCTTCAAATTTTTTTGTATGCATCCCTCACTGAAAAGGTTCAGTTGCACTTCAGCTTCAATGCAAATTATCACCAAGCCATCTTTAACCCTAAGACATGACTGTTGCAAATGTCCGCAGAGTCTTACCGAGTGTTTAATTGCATCCCCTCTAATTGTTTGGCTTATGTATTCCATAAGCTTCGTTCGCATCCCGCAGTTCCCCCCGCCTTTGTTGCCTTGTTGATGTTCGGTGCCCTTGTGAGCTCTCGTGAACAGCTGTGCTCCTTGTGCTCATCCTCAGTGAAGATAAAGACTCCCTCCATCTAAGATGATTATTGTCAAATCCCGTGGGTGCTGCCTGTCGCTGCAACTGTAAAAAGTATTGGTATGATTATAATAATGGGACGTAATGGTGTTGTTGGTGCTGGAGATGCATGTTACTGCTCTTCTCCACACTTGGCATTAGCAGCATCAAGTCAAGTCTAGTTTGTTGTCAAAACACCACTATACTGTGTTGAAAAGACAGAATTTTTTTTTTTTTAAAAAGCAAAGCAATACACGTTTATCTAGTATCCATGATGTTGCTTCAAGTCAACCTATCAATTAAATTGAGTAAAAATAATATATTTTACTGCAAAAATGCTCTATATTGCATTAATTTCAACTCATTTAGAAATAATATTCATTTCATATAATGAACTAGAATAGCATATAGCGATGCACAGACTTGCAATGCATACACAATAGTTTAACTGTAGTAATGAATTCATAGTCATTCTTAAAAGAATTTACATTTTTATTACATACAATATAATTTTTTTAAATAATCTAAAGATCTGTTTGTTTTCCATCAGGATAAAATTGTACGGTGTATTACGGTGATACAGTTTTATTCCTTCTGCAGCAGAAGGCAGCAGTAAAAAAGAGGTTCTGACCCCTCATGTTGAAGCATTTATGCCATTTTTTCCAGTGGTCTTGTTTTTCTGGAAAAGGGTGGTCACAAGTTGCATTCCAAGGTGTGGGAGGGAGAAATAAAAGGGTTACTTGTGAGGGGCTGTAACTGTAGTTACTGTAACTCTGGAGCAAACACTTAGATGACTGTTTTACTGGAAGTCTCGTAGAAATGACGAAGTCTAATTGATATCCCTAAATTGAAGCGTCACATCAGTGAACATATTGTCATGTCGGAACAGTGTCTATGTCTATGGGAGTGTGAGAGATAGAGAAAAATGGCCACGTGGGACGTCTCTGCCTGTGTTTCCATGGCAATGTCACACTGATTAATGTGCAGGTGTGTAAAAAGTGACTTATGTGCTCATTTTTGCACAGACGTTCAGGGGGGTAAAATAAAATTAGGACTGCTGCAAAGCACCATGGGAGAGCAGAGAGGTAATTGATAGTGTTACAAAGTTGTGTTTGTCTCTTTGATTCAATTTACTTCCTGTAAGGAGGAGAGCGAAACATAAATATAAAGCCTAATTATCTACTTTTAAAAAGTCTGCAACAACATGACTCAAAGATCCTCAAAATGCCATCAGATCTCTACTGTTTTTGTGGACCTACTGCAGGGGTGTCCAAAATGTGGCCCTGTTTTATTGTGTGCTTCGAGACACTGATTTGTTTTTTTAAGTTTGCAGGAGAAGGCGGTACAGGACTGTGACTTGGAGACTGAGAGGTTTGGGCACCACTGTTCCATATGACAGGAGGTGTTCTCTGCTCCTTTTAAGGACCAAGTTTGATACATTTAATGAAGCTTAAAGTTTAGCCTGCAACCAAGTTCTTTGCCGTTCCATTGTTTGGCTTTCAAGTCAGGCTTTCAGGTTCCATTGCATAAAGTCAGTGGTCCTCAGTGATTTTCTTTCATGCCCCCCCCCCCAGGGGACAGAAATAATATTGAGAAACTGATAATATCTATTTATTTATCTGTACTGTACAGACTGAACTCGAAACTGAAACCAGGAAAATGCAACAAAATGGAGAGCAGTGAAGCATACCAGCGTATTCAAGAGTCAAATGGCGTATTGAGTACGATGCATTTGGAGATGTTGGCAGGTCTGCACTCACACTGAAAGTGCTCCCTGCCTCTCACGCCACCCCTGGGAGTTCACTGCCCTCCCCCAAACCCCTCCCCCAGGGGGTCCCGCCCCACTATTTGAGAAGCACTGCTCTAAGTGGACTCCTCCATGACCCCCACCACCCTCTTGGCTAAGGCATCCACACTGAACAGCTCATGCCTCGTTCAGCTTAACTACCTACTGAACTGGCAATGCTGAAGCACCCAGGAAGTGATGCTCCACTTCCAGGTTGAAAGCCCAGTTGGCCCCATGATGAATACAACCTGAGCGGCACCGCCACTGCCTGTTCACATGCATGTAAAACAGGCTTCATAGCCTCTCCGCTTTAAATAAATACTGTGTTTGATGATGAAAGTTGCGTTGTGATGAAAGGCTGTCCCATACACGTAAACACTGGATCCCCCCTGTTATTTTGAGCGCCACGGGGAAGGATAAAAGGCCGAACACCTGTGCGTTCTGTTTCTGTGAGCATTTTACATGACGTCGTAGGGCAAACCCTATCGGTGTCCCTCGGAGCACGACATCATAACGAACTACGCGCATCTCATCAGGGAAAATTCAACCTTTAATCCGGTGAGCCTGCTTATCTGGATCGCTCGTGTACCGCTTTGCTCTAATGAGCTCATTCATTTCTGTGCGGACGTGTGTGTTTGAATGTCGTGTTTGATATCCAAATGCCTTTTCATGTTTAATTCACTAGCAAAGACACACAATCAGAGGAGACGCACAACAAACGCAGCTATCAAAGAAAGCGAGCAGACTATCACCTAAACACTACGCATACATAATTGCGTAACGTGACTGGTCAAAATGACTCACTGAAGAATAAATACATTTCTCTTCCATTCAAATCTATTTGTTCTATAGGAAACCATGGAAATAAGAGTCCAGGGTCACACTGTCCCCAACATTACCCCTTTTATTGACTTATTTTAACAATATTTACAGATATGCAAGTCTAAACACAGTCAGTCTTTAACCCTGAACAGGTTCTTAAATTCACTCTCATGTTTTTCCCTAACGACGAAAAATTTCAGCTCCATAAAAACTGCTGTAAAAATATTATATATGAATGGTTTTACTAATGTCATGTCATTATTAAGATATTTATATAAAAAATACAATTTTAGTGCTTTTTTTTTTTACACCGTATGAAAGTTGTTACAGGCCGAGCCTGGCCCTTTAAGAAGAATTGCATTGTGGGAAGTGGAGTGTAGTAGTTCTGTGCTTAGCACGAGGCGGCGTCTCTCTCTCTTCCCTCTCTCTTCAGTCTGCACTGCCCATTGTTTTCTGCGTCCTGATTGGCTGTAGACCATTGTCAATCAATCAATCAATCTGCCGTGTCTCTTGTTGTTTAATGCTAGCAAATAGCTTGCGGTCTTTGTATGTTTGCAAGTTTCTCCTCGACAAAACCCACAATGTCGACAAAACGTTCTGCACCCAAAAAGGGAGAGGAAGCCAACCGTCCCACAAAAAGTTGGACTTCAGGACATGCTGAAGGAAGCTAGATGTTGCGACTGTAGGGCGTCATTACGGAATTCATGAATGTTCGGTTCATGGAGGACGATGAGGAGGAGGAAAATACGACGACAGGAGCAATATGTTTTAACACGGGTACAGAAGCGCTTCAGCGGAACTGCGCCAGGATGACGAGGCATAGTCAGAGGAGTAAAATACCTGTGAGTCCATTAATAATTTCTTGTGTCCAACCTAGTAGGTTGATCATTAAAATTCTAACAAAATTTGAACTTTGAGAGAGTGAGAAAATGTTCATGCCTGTCTGAGAAAAGCGTATAAAGTGTATGTTGAGGGGTTTTACTGACTTAAAACGTATATAATCATTGTAAAAAAAATAAAAATAAAGTTGGTTACTTTGCGGATTTCACTTATTGCGGGCTATTTTGGGAACCTATCCCCCACGATAAACGAGGGAACACTGTATTCACATACTACTTCAGCCAGAAAATATATTTGTAACATTTTAAAGGCCACTTTTTTTTTAACAATAAAAACAAAAAATATAATTATCGTAAAATAGATCCCAAAGCGAGTATTGGTTTCTTATTGGCATGATCCCCCTTTCTTTACATATACGAGATTCCCTTGCTCGATCGCGGTTCACATTTACTGTACAGTACAGATAAATAAAAAGATATTATCAGTTTCTCAATAGTATTTTAAATCAAGGAGGCGTGAAAACATTTTTGTGGCGACCAGTACAGGGTGTATCCTGCCTCTCGCCCAAAGTCAGCTAGGATAGGCTCCAGCATAATGAGGATAAGCGGCATAGAAAAAGGATGGATGGTTTATGTTAAGATAAATATGGGATCATAAATGGCATTTTCAATGGGAAGGAAGGAACAAATATGTCACTTCTTGTGTAGCTTTGTCATTTTAGGCCAATTTTAAGGAACATAGATGACAATCCTAATATTTTTTTTAAACTTCATCTCCAGCACATCTTTACTTGTACAAACAAGTTAAGCAACAACAACTAGTTGAGCTCGCGGATTACAAGTTATGACTTATGGTGACACTGTGGAGTCTTTAGGTGACTTCACCTAACTTCCTGTGTATGTTCTTCATCTTCTTCTTCTTCCCTTACCTTGTTATTCTTCTATTGAAACAAATACTGCAAAAAGCTACGCATGCAAAGGTTACATTTTTGGTCATATTCCTAACTGTACAGTTGTAAAGCTCAACGTTCCACTGTAATCTTGTCAAAACCCATACATATCTCCATTCATGAATTGCCCGATTTAAAGGCCACGCTAACTACCTTGAGGCGGTCAAAGGGTGCGTCCTCTGTGCTGTCAATTCATCTCATCCCATCCCTCCATTCTCTCATCCTCTTCAGTCGCCAAAAGTGACACCATTGATCATGTGCAAGCCAATCTCCGTCTCCCTCTTCAAAGTGTGTGACCTTGCGCAGCTCCACTGCCATGCTTGGAAGGCTCCCTAAATGTCCCGTCCTGTCATTTTGTCATCTCCTCCATCAGGGCAAGACGACTCTGGGTTTCATTTTGGAATAGAAGGAGGGAAAGTCGCAGAGAGTCAGATCAGTGAGTAGGTGAGGTAGAGGGAAGTGTGGGAAAGTGTTCACCATGCTTGTAATGCAGTGTTATGAAGTGATGGGATATTATATGGTCATACTATATAGCCAAATGATAATAAGGATGAAAATTGTGTTGTGGAAATCATGCTCCACTTTGTATGTAGGCGATGTAAACACCAGTGTAACACTGTTAAACAATTAACCCCCTGATTGATCACATCACCCACGTCAATCTCCCTCCCCGAACATTCCTAAATAGTAATTAGATATTGTTATACCTCCTGTGGCAACGTGTCAGTCAGTGGTTGGCTGGGATTTAGTTGAGCGTTGGACACATTGGTGCTCTTCTGCCTGATTTGGCACAGGTTTCGCTCCAAAAAACGTACACAATCATCCCTCGCCACATGGCGGTTTGAATTTCACGACTTCACTTTATCACGGTTTTTCAAAAATATATTCATTCATAAATCACGCTGTTTCGTGGTTGAATACAGCCTGATGTTAGTCAAAAAATGCGCATATTGAAGCAAATTGTACATATGTTATGTCTAAAGTAAGCATTTTAAAACATTAAAAGTAGCTAAACATGCTAAAATAGAAATATAAAACGTGATGCTATGTGGTATTCTACAGTGGCCACTAGGTGTCAGTAATTCTCCTGGAATTTTTGATGAGGGACACGAGCATCAGACTTGATCGGCGTAACAGCAGGCTTGTATTGCAGGTTTGAATTATTTCACAACAGGCACATTAATGGAAACGTAAGAATAATCATAATCATCATAATATAACGCGCCGTAATTCCATTCCAACCTAAAAGTCGACTCTGAACCCGCGACATCACTTCCTGTCCCTCCACACATCCGGAATACATTTATTTCAACACACACGAGGACGAGTCATATTTATGTCTTAAATGCCATATTTTGTCTGCCATATATTATTTTTTATATATTTTATATATTTCATATATTTATTTTATTATTATATTATTTATTATTATTATACTTAATGTTATGTTGTATATTTTTAATGTGAGATTTTCAGCTCATTTTATCATATTATGACCCACAGAAATGTATTTTCGTTCGCCATGTCAAGCACAACGTCAGTTTGTATTTACGCATAAGTATCATTTCTGCTCTTACCAAAGAGCATTATTTTAGTTTTACTTTGGTTCAGAGATAATCTCTTTTCATCAAACCATCTTTTTAGTATCGTCAAGTCATCTGTGACTTTTTTTTATTAGCACTCGTGAGCTTTCGCCAGAACAAAATGCAGTAGTATCATAAGTAAATAATACTAGCTTTAGGTCTTTCGTGATTTTACAGATGTCATTAATATATGGGTTGAACAGTTTTGGTCCCACAATTGACCCCTGGGGTACGCCGCACGATCTATTTCGGGTTGCAAATGTGCAGTATATTCTCGGAGCTTCACATATTGCTTCCTGTTTGCTAAGTAGCTATTCAACCAGTTCAAAGCTAAACCTCTGATTCCATACCTTTATAGTTTTTCAATGAGGGTATTAATCATATTGAAGCAGCTGCGCACTTTCTGCGGTCTATAGCCTCGGCAATAATTTTAAAAAGTCAGTTTCAGTGACATTAAATGCAGTTTTATGTGGATGTATTTTTGTTCTATTACCATTATTCCAGTGGACATACTGGGTAGTAATACTCTTTGGCCAATGTGATTATTTAGAAAAAATACACCGATTTTCGACAAGAAATGACCAAAAACAAACAAAACTAGAAAAACAGCTGTGGTTTGTAGCCCTAGCAAACTGATGACTGATGGAACAGTGGAGAAAATAGCTTGAAAAATGTTCCAATATGACCTTTAACACCAGACTACCTCCATCATCTTTGCTCAGATTGGACTTGCCGTGGCACGGAAAACTCATTTTGGGAAGTCTGACACAATCAATTGTAAGTTAGGCAACAACAACAACATGTTCTGTTTGTGGAGAGAACACGCAGAGGCGGATAGATTTGATGTGGGTCAGACAAGGTAAGACGTGGAAACACAGCCGAGCTTTGTGCACATAACAAACTCAATGGAAATGGTTTTATTTGTTTTGGATGTGCCTATTAACAAATTATGTTCACGAACCTCACATGTTTTACACTCGCACAATTCAGCATGTCCAAAAATGTCATCCTCCCTTTTATCCTTACTGTTCACTTCCTGTGTTGAAGTGTTGCTAAAAGTGTTGTCACAAAGGAAATAGAAAAGAATAGAGAATGTTTAACATTGTTTTTAGTTTTTGCAGTTTCGATAGAAAAGGAAAAGAAAGAATAATACAAAAATACACATAAATGAGACATTAGAATAAAATAAACAAATAAAGGGATTAAAGATAAGTAATAATAACTTAATACAGGAGTAGAAACTGACAGAAACATTGTACAGTGGAACCTTGGTTAGCGTCATTAAAGCGTTCCAGAAGGTCCGATTATTAATCACGGCTACCAAATAAGCAAGTGCAGGCATTTTGTTAGAGAAGGTGAGAATTCAAGAAATAACGAATGACAAAACATGAAGGTGGTGTCCCTGTTGATCTCGCTGCCACGTCGCGTCTTCTGTGTTGACATTTTTGAGACATCTGGCGTAACCTAACTAACAAGGGCGTTTTGTGATAGTAATAGATTAAGAACTAGGGGTGTCACAAGACACCCAGTTCACGAGACGAGACCGTACACCAGATTGGGTCTACGAGATAGAGACAAGAAAAGTACAATATATTGCAATCAACTACCGTATTTTCCGGACTATAAGTCGCACTTTTTTCATGGTTTGGCTGGTCCTGCGACTTATACTCCGGAGCGACTTGTATACTGTATGTTTTTTCACACTGGCAGCCACGAGAGGGCGCTCTAGACTAGTGTGTCTGCTACTCCTATCACTCCTACTACAAGTAAACGAGTTGTTATATTGTTTAGGCTATAGTTATTTGAATAACTGTTAATATGTTACAACATACTGTAACACCTTTTCACGTTATGCTAACAGACGCCTATTTGGCCTGTTGTTCTCCATTTTGTTGTTATTACCATTACTTGCATTTCAAGATAAAATGTCTCTTCTTGGTCTCTTATTTTATAAAAATACATTTTGTTTTTTTCTTCTTCATTGTTGCATTTTTGGCTGGTGTCCGGAAAATACGGTAATTTAATTTCTACTTCGTACCAGCCTCGCTGAAACTGTATGACTGACAAAAGACCAAAAAACAACAGCAAAAGTTGAAAAAAAAAGAGCACAGAAACGTTACGTAACAAGAAAAAGTTGAAATGCGCAACTTCCAGGCTATTTTGTGTCTTACATCTACAGATACGTGGGTTGGTTTTAGCCTGTTTAACAAAGGTAAAATGTCCAAATGGCCTCCCAATCTTTTGATTTTTTTTTTTTTTTTTTTTAGTCTGGCGCCCCTGATATAGACTGAGCATTAACTTAAATAATGAAATCAGGCTAGTTGAATAAATGAAGGCGCGCACGCCATAAACACTGTCACTGAATTGTTTACATCATCCCACTTTGCCTCTATCAGCCTCTCACAGGCTCTTAATTCACCTGATGGTTAACAAAGACGGAGGGCATTAGAAGACTGTGTGGCACGTTTGTGAGACATTAAGGCGAGGGCGGTGAGGAAGAAGCAAGCTGATAATGTCAAAAAGAGAAAAATAGACTCGAGGTAGATATTATCTCCTTTATTGCCGCCTCAGCCATCGGTGTCACTGAGGCTCGGTAAGGATAAATTCATGCTTCTTCACTATTGAGAAGTTGCGCAGAATGTAAGGAGCCAAAAATGGATTACAAAAGGAGGAAGACCCAGGAGGGCCAGGAGAGGAGAGGGATGAATTACCGCACCATCTGTTTTTTCTCTTTTTTCCCCCCTCCCCAAGGTGATACTCCAGGAAGTGTCTGGTGCCAAGGAGCAAAAATAGCATGGCGTCATGCAAATTAGCATTGTCCTGGACCCATAATTTGTCTGCCAATCACACAATAATGACTCTACAAATCCCTGCACACTTTGCCTCTACTTCTCTCTGATGACATTTCTTTCTCAATCCATCACGTGGTGCGTCTGTATGAAATGTTTCAATGACCGCTTAGTCACTAGATGAAACTTTGAATTACGAATACGCATCCCGGTTTTCATCAAATCAAACGTCCCTGAGGAAATAAGTTAATTAGAAAGAATCCGTTCCTGTGTCAAACCGTCACGGTCCAAACTTTATTAACTTTTTCTGAACATTTTAGCATTCTTAACTGTCATACAAGTGCAAAAAGAAGTTAATCACTGCAAATGTTAAGACATAACAACAATAATGACCAAAAGCCACATCTCATTTTGTAACAATATTCATTGTCAAAGTGTAAAAAGAAGTAAAATACCTTTGATAAAAAGAGACATGTTAAGACTGCTGCTTATTTTAAATATAATATATAATTAAATATCAATTCCATCCATTTTCTATACCGCTTCTCCTCTTTAGGGTCGCGGGGGCATGCTGGAGCCTATCCCAGCTGACTTCGGGCAAGAGGCGGGGTACACGCTGGACTGGTCGCCAGCCAATCGCAGGGCACATATAGACAAACAAGCATTCACACTCACATTCATACCTATGGACAATTTAGAGTCGCCAATTAACCTAACATGCATGTTTTTGGAATGTGGGAGGAAACCGGAGTACCCGGAGAAAACCCACACACGCACGGGGAGAACAAGCAAACTCCACACAGGGATGCCCAAGGGAGAATCGAACCCAGGTCTTCCCGATCTCCAGGCTGTTACAGTGTTGGCTAACATGCTAACTACTAGACCACCGTGCGGCCCTATACTTAAATATATAATATAATATATAAAAATGATGCTGAAAAAAGCCTAAGAAAAGGCAAATTGACAGAATTATCCTTTTGATGACCACATGCCGGCAGTTTGCACTCACTTTTTGTCCCAATTTTTTCTTTTCCTTTTCTTTTTTTTGTATAAACATGACAATTGAAAATAGACAACACGGACATAACACCCTTCAATTGTTGTCCAGAACAAACGCAATTTCTGTTTGTCTGTATGTTAGATGATACCATTTTTTATTTTGGGGCAGGGGTAAATTGTTTTGTTGTGATTTAGTGGGCAAACGCATAAAATGACAGTGGAACTTTGGTTGGCTTCATTAATTTATTGAAGAAGGACTGACCTTAACCACAACGGACGGTAACCAAATGAATTTTTCCCCAGAAGAAGTTGTAAATCCAATTAATCCATTTCAGAAATCCAAAAAACATGTTTTTATTGTTTTGCAATTCTAGTTTTACAAGCAGAAAACCATATGAAATGCAAAGAAATAATGAATGACAGGGATAATTGAACATTTAAGGCTACTTTTACCTTCATTGAAGACGTGATTGTTGACGTGACTGTTCCCAAAGACACGATGTGGCAGCGAGACACCATACGGACACCACCGCTTCCCTGTTTTGCCGTGAGGTATTTCTTGAATTCAATAGTGTTTCTCACTTTAGTAACCCAAAGTAGAGCCAAAGAAAGTTGCACGTGCCAGCATTCTGATAAAGAAGCCAAGAAACACATTTGAATTCAAAAAATAACTCATGACAAAACAGGAAGATGGTGTCTGTGTGGCGTCTCGCTGCCACACCATCACTTTGACAACAGTCACATCTTCACCTTTGTCGTTTAACCCCATTTCTAATTTTTTTATGCATGTAAAACTATAATTGTACAACTATAAAAACGAGAGTCAGCCACTGATGACTAGTGATGTGTGATACCACTGATTTCGCTTCCGAAGTGTTAGGTAGATTTTATATAGTAGTGTTTCGTATCATAGCATAAAGAATACAAGACATTTCATTAATTTATTAATTAAATACATTGTTTATTAAATAAGTGATTCATTATGAAGAACTACCATGAGAATGAAAACTTTACTCACAATTCACACATGGCGTCGTTTCAGAAGACAAAACGTTTCATTACCTCAAATGTTTGAAGTATCTAAAGTATTGATATTCTGATTTGAGAATCGATTTCAGAACGCGAAGAGCTAATTCAGTATCGATCCGCACATGACGACTGATAGGTCGTAGACTCATAGGTGGCTGACTTCCGGTCCCCGTTTCCGTGTAGCGGCAAGCTAATAATGTGATGCTAACAAGGACGTTTTGTTATAAAAATACATTAAGAACACGGTTGGACTCCCGCAGTGTATTAATAACGTGACAAGACGTGTGCCATATTGTATGCTAACCGGAGAATGTACAGACCAACCGAGGTTTCACTGCATTTCCTTTAATAAAAGTGAAGAAAATGTTATCTTTCTGTTTTTAGTGGAGAAGGACTTTAGGAATGGATTGACAAGACTATGTAATTTGCCATCTATTGGCAGGGGGGAACGGTTCCGGAGGAAATTAATTCCTCTATCCACATTTTTATCCGTATTTGCGTCAAAATTGAATGGGATATTTTGAATGGAATGCGCCACCCTTCCACAAAGTTTGGTGGAAATCGGCCGTACGGTTTTGGCGCAATCCTGCTAGCTAACAAAGCAAAAAATAGCCAACGATTCCACTCACTTTCCTCTTGTATCTTCACTGGAGTTTGAGTTAATGGAAACTAGAGCGCCAATCCTCTGGTCGTTTATATAAAAGATCTCTGTGCCAGATGCGCTGGCCAACATAAACAGCTGCTCAATTAGACATCTCTTGGCACACACGCGACAGTATTCAGTGCGTCTTTGTGACATTAGAGCGCTGAAACAGGTGGAAGAGGCTGGGATGCTTTCCAGGATGACAAGATGGAGGGAAGTGACGCACCAAGAACTTTTACACATTCCCACACGCGGATAAAGGCCTGACATTTCCGCTCCAGATGGACGTTTCTATCATTCTTTCTTTGTTTAGCAATATAAACTGACTGCACCTCACCTGGATGTGGGACACCGGGGCCTCACCTTGGATCCAGGCCCGAGGGAGGGCCTCGCAGGAGAGCGCGTGGTGGTCGGGCCTTCTCCCCGCCGTAGACCCACCACCTGCGGTGGCAAGCATAAAGGTCCGGCGCAATGTGTTTTGGGTGGCGGTCGAGGGGGAGCGCCTGGGCGAAATCTGTTTTTTGGGACATGGAACGTCACTTCTACGGTGGGGGAGGAGCCCAAGCTTGTTACGAAAGGTTGAGACATTCCGACGAGACATATAGTCTGACTCACCACGTATGCTGTTAAATGAATCTTAGCAAAAGCTCAACAAAATGTTGCTTTATTATGATTAAAAATGCAGTTTTCCTCAGTTATGCTAACATGCTAACCACACTTCCTGGTCTTGTGACCCCGCAGGATCCCAGAAGCAAGCACAAGTTCAAGATTCACTCTTACGGCAGTCCCACCTTTTGTGACCACTGTGGATCTCTGCTGTATGGCCTCATCCACCAGGGCATGAAGTGTGATAGTGAGTATCTCCATCCATCCATCCAGCTGCTAGTGACAACAGATGGGAGTAAATGCTCATTCCCTTAAGCGACCCCCCTTCCTGTGCCTCTCCCTTTGCCTCTACGTCAGGGGTGTCCGAAGTGCCACCCGCAGCCTGCTTTTTAGCACCCCGTGGCACAATGTAAAAATACAGTGCATAATTTAATAACACTCATAATAATGCTCTTTGTCATCTGTCAAACAAAGATGACATGCAAGATGCTTTTTCTTGAAGTACAGTCGTCCCTCGTAACATGGCGGTTCGAGCATCACGCCCTCACTCTACCACGTTCTTTGAAAATGTGTTAGTTAATAAATGATCACTGTTTCGTGGGTGAATATGGTCTATTATTAGTTTTTAAAAATGCATATTTAAACAAATTGTATGTGTTAATGGCCTAAATTAAGCATTTTCAAGCTTTAAATTTAAAAAAAATGATAAACTAAGGATAAAATGGATAAATGAATGAAAATACAAATATAAGGCATTCAAAAGACGTTATATGAAGTGTAATACACCACAGTGGTGCCGTGGTTAATGTCATTAATTCGCTCCAGAAGGTTTGACTCAAACCAAAACGGGAACTAACAAAGGTTTTCCCATAGAAAATAATGTAAATCCAATGAATCCTTTCCAGACACCCAAAATGTTAACACAACACATATTTTATAGACAATAATTATAGTTTCACAAACAGAAAATGATGCAAAAATAATGGACAACATTTAACATCACTTTTAGCTAGTTTTGTTGGAAAAAAAATCCCACAAAAGCATCAATTAACAAAATAACACAAAATAAACACATGTTCTGCTGCAACTACAATTTGCAAAAATAAAACAATATATATGTCAAACTAGCTAATAATGTGTCTCTCTACAACTCTGATATGATACAACTCTGCCGTGATGACGTGCAAGTAGATTTCGTCATCGGCGCATGATCCAAGATGGCGACGTAAACAAACCCGAGGGTATTTCGAATGCTAAATGAGCAGGCAAACGCAAGCCAGATTTTTGAAGAAATTTTGGGTGTTAACTGAAAAATGTGCTAACTGGGGCGGACGTGAGGTTCCACCGTATCACTGAATCTGTGACTTGTGAACGCCTTTAAGAAGCGGGGCCCGGGAAGGGACGTGTGTGATATCAGCTGGCTAGACTTCACTGTTAGCTGAGTGCTAGCAGCAGGTTAGCAGTGTAGAGAGTGGCCGACAGCAGCTCCTGTTTGAATGTTCGCTGCATGTGTTCTCTGCTTGTTAAGCCCCGGTCCCAGCCTGCCGTACTTGCAAGATGCATGCTGTCTACTTGCGAAAACGTATTTCCTATTATTGTGTCTACTATATTAGGTAATGCTAGCGTAAAGGTGACTGCGGGGTGTTATTTCAAGTTAGAGGGCTGTAATAATGGTAAAAACCATATTTAGAAGGTCATAAGCAGGTTTTCTATGCTCTAACTACAAAAATATTCCATTTATTAGTATTGAATCCTACTTCTTGGAAATTCACATATGGCGGTCGAATATGGAACCAATTAACTGCAATAAACGAGGGACAACTGTATATATACGGTCTTTACAATTTTTTAAACAACCCGGTAGTTAAATATCAAAATGGCCTCCAAATCCTTAGATTTTCGGGGGGATGTGGCCACCAGTGGAAGGTTTGGCCACCCCTGCTCTACATGTTCTTACTTTTCACATTCTGCCCTTCCTATTCCTTATTTTTCTGCCTCCTCATCACATTTCCTTCCTCTCTCACAGTCCGCCGTCCCCCTCATCTTCCCAAGTCATCTCCATCCATCACCTCTCCTCGCTCGCTCCATCCATCTGTGGGGTCTCTGCTTTGGAGGCCTTATCGCAGATGGTAATGGCAGCACGGCAGAACAAATTGATATGGGGGAGGCCATCGTCACTGCCTCGGTTTCTCCCCCGTCCTTGTCTCTTCACGGCATGTCAAGAGCAGGAGGAGTCAACCAAAAAGACAGAAAGTTAGATGGCAAGAAGCAACTCTCTCTGGCTTCACTTTCAACACTTCCAATGCAATAAATTATGCCTTTGCTCCATTTTATACAGCAATGAATGTAACATTTTAATTCATGCTTTTATTATTGTGTCCAGATTAGATTTAAAGGGATAGTTTGCATTTTTTTTACATGAAGTTGTATGACATCCCCGTCAGCGGTGTAGTTCATTAACAGCAACTTACCCACCACTTGGTCTCCTAAGTGCAGTTCTGGTCGGATTTTAGTTGTTAGGGACATTTTAGTAAAGAGTTTGGCTTCTCCAAGCAATGTGCGTTCAAAAGATCAGACC